>NC_083445.1:30585162-30920162 GCF_020745735.1 Hemiscyllium ocellatum | reverse complement strand
GTTCTCACCTTCTTGAGTTATCACCTTATTGAGAGTTCCCAACTTATTGCGAGTCCTCGCCTTATTGAGAGTCCTCACCTTATTGAGTTCTCACCTTATTGAGAGTTCCCACCTTATTGAGTTCTCACCTTTAATTAATGTTCTCACCTTATTAAGAGTTCTTACCTTATTCAGATTTCTCACCTTTTCTTGAGAGTTTTCACTTTATTGAGAGTTCTCACGTCATTGAATTCACCCCTGATTGAGAGTTCTCACCTTATTGTGAGTTCACACATTTTATTAAGAGTTCTCACTTTTTTGAGAGTTCTCACCATATTGAAAGTTCTCACCTTTATTGGGAGATCTCACATAATTGAGAGTTCTCACCTTCTCGAGTTAACACCTTTTTGAGAGTTCTCAACTTTTTGAGAGTCCCCACCTTATTGAGAGTCCTCATCTAATTGAGAGTTCTCACTTTACTGAGAGTTCTGACCTTGTTGAGTTCGCACCTTCTTGAGAGTTCTCACCTTACTGAGTTCTCACCTTACTGTGAGTTCTCACCCCATTGAGTTCTCACCTTCCTGGCAGTCCTTACCTTATTGAGAGTTCTCACCATATTGAGTGTTCTAAACTTTTATTAAGAGTTCTCACCTTATTGACAGTCATCAACTTATTGAGAGTTCTCACCTTATTGAGCGTTCTCACCATATTGAGAGTTCTCGCTTTATTGAGAGTCCTCACCTTATTGAGAGTTCTCACCTTATTGAGAGTCCTCACCATTTTGAGAGTTCTCGCTTTATTGAGAGTTCTCACCTTATTGAGAGTTCTCACCTTATTGAGAGTTCTAAAGTTTTATTGTGAGTTCTCACCTTATTGCGAGCCTCAACTTATTTAGAGTTCTCACCTTTTTGAGTGTTCTCATCTTATTGAGAGTCCTCACCATATTGAGAGTTCTCACTTTATTGAGAGTTCACACCTTTTACTGAGAGTTCTCAACTTTTTTGAGAGTGCTCACCTTATTGAGAGTTCTTGCATTTATTGGGAGATCTCACATAATTGAGAGTTCTCGCCTTCTTGAGTTATCTCCTCATTGAGAGTTCTCAACTTATTGAGAGTCCTCACCTTATTGAGAGTTCTCACTTTACTGAGAGTTCTGACCTTGTTGAGTTCGCAACTTATTGAGAGTTCTCACCTTACTGAGTTCTCGCCTTACTGTGAGTTTTCACCCTATTGAGTTCTCACCTTACAGAGATTCTGCACCTTATTGTGAGTTCTCACATTAATCAGAGTTCAAAACTTTTATTATGAGTTCTCACCTTATTGAGAGTTCATGACTTTTATTGTGAGTTCTCACCTTTTTTTGAGAGTTCTCACCTTTATTGGGAGATCTCACATAATTGAGAGTTCTCACCATCTTGAGTTATCACCTTTTTGGGAGTTCTCAACTTTTTGAGAGTCCTCACCTTATTGAGAGTCCTCATCTAATTGAGAGTTCTCACTTTACTGAGAGTTCTGACCTTGTTGAGTTCGCACCTTATTGAGAGTTCTCACCTTTCTGAGTTCTCACCTTACTGTGAGTTCTCACCCCATTGAGTTCTCACCTTATTGAGAGTCCTCACCTTATTGAGAGTCCTCACCTTATTGAGAGTTCTCACCTTACTGAGAGTTCTCACCATATTGAGAGGCCTCACCATATTGAGAGTTCTCACTTTATTGAGAGTTCACACCTTTTACTGAGAGTTCTCAACTTTTTTGAGAGTGCTCACCTTATTGAGAGTTCTTGCATTTATTGGGAGATCTCACATAATTGAGAGTTCTCGCCTTCTTGAGTTATCTCCTCATTGAGAGTTCTCAACTTTTTGAGAGTCCTCACCTTATTGAGAGTTCTCACTTTACTGAGAGTTCTGACCTTGTTGAGTACGCAACTTATTGAGAGTTCTCACCTTACTGAGTTCTCACCTTACTGTGAGTTTTCACCCTATTGAGTTCTCACCTTCCTGGCAGTCCTTACCTTATTGAGAGTTCTCACCATATTGAGTGTTCTAAACTTTTATTAAGAGTTCTCACCTTATTGACAGTCGTCAACTTATTGAGCGTTCTCACCATATTGAGAGTCCTCACCATTTTGAGAGTTCTCACTTTATTGAGAGTCCTCACCTTATTGAGAGTTCTCACCTTATTGAGAGTTCTAAAGTTTTATTGTGAGTTCTCACCTTATTGCGAGCCTCAACTTATTTAGAGTTCTCACCTTTTTGAGTGTTCTCATCTTATTGAGAGTCCTCACCATATTGAGAGTTCTCACTTTATTGAGAGTTCTGACTTTATTGAGAGTTCTCACCTTACTGAGAGCTCTCACCATATTGAGAGTTCTCACCATATTGAGAGTTCTCACTTTATTGAGAGTTCACACCTTTTACTGAGAGTTCTCAACTTTTTTGAGAGTGCTCACCTTATTGAGAGTTCTTGCCTTTATTGGGAGATCTCACATAATTGAGAGTTCTCGCCTTCTTGAGTTATCTCCTCATTGAGAGTTCTCAACTTATTGAGAGTCCTCACCTTATTGAGAGTCCTCATCTAATTGAGAGTTCTCACTTTACTGAGAGTTCTGACCTTGTTGAGTTCGCACCTTATTGAGAGTTCTCACCTTTCTGAGTTCTCACCTTACTGTGAGTTCTCACCCCATTGAGTTCTCACCTTATTGAGAGTCCTCACCTTATTGAGAGTCCTCACCTTATTGAGAGTTCTCACCTTACTGAGTTCTCACCTTACGTGAGTTTTCACCCTATTGAGTTCTCACCTGACTGTGATTCCTCACCTCATTGTGAGTTCTCATCTTATTGAGAGTTCTAACCTTTTATTATTAGTTCTCACCTTATTGAGAGTTCATGACTTTTATTGTGAGTTCTCACCTTTTTTTGAGAGTTCTCACCTTATTGAGAGTTCTCACCTTTATTGGGAGATCTCACATAATTGAGAGTTCTCACCATCTTGAGTTTTCACCTTTTTGAGAGTTCTCAACTTTTTGAGAGTCCTCACCTTATTGAGAGTCCTCATCTAATTGAGAGTTCTCACTTTACTGAGAGTTCTGACCTTGTTGAGTTCGCACCTTATTGAGAGTTTTCACCTTTTATTATGAATTCTTAACTTATTGAGAGTTATCACTTTATTGAGAGTTCTGATCTTATTGAGAGTTCTCACATTTTCTTGAGAGTTCTCACTTTATTGAGAGTTCTCACTTAATTGTATTCACCCCTGATTGAGAGTTCTCACCTTATTGAGGGTTCACACCTTTTGTTGAGAGTTCGTAACTTTTTTCTGAATTCTCACCATATTGAGAGTTCTCACCCTTATTGGGAGATCTCACGTAATTGAGAGTTCTCACCTTCTTGAGTTATCACATTATTGAGAGTTCCCAACTTATTGCGAGTCCTCGCCTTATTACGTTCTCACCCTATTGAAAGTTCCCACCTTATTGACTTCTCATCTTTTCATTTTTTTCACAACTTATTGAGTCTTCTCACCTTATTGAGAGTTCATACCTTTTCTTGAGAGTTCTCATCTTATTGAGAGTTCTCACCTCATTGAATTCACCCCTGATTGAGAGTTCTCACCTTATTGTGAGTTCACACATTTTATTGAGAGTTCTCACCTTATTGAGAGTTCTGAACTTATTTAGAGACCTCACCATATTGAGAGTTCTCTCTTTATTGAGAGATCTGTCCTTATTGAGTTCTCACCTTATTGAGATATCCCACCTTATTGAGTTCTCACCTTTTATTTAATGCTCTCACCTTATTGAGAGTTCTCACCTTTTCTTGAGAGTTCTCACTTTATTGAGGGTTCTCACCGAATTGAATTCACCCCCTATTTTGAGTTCTCACCTTATTAAGAGTTCACACCTTTCATTGAGAGTTCACACCTTTTAATGAGAGTTCTCACCTTTTTTAAGAGTTCTCACCTTATTGAGAGTTCTCGTCTTTATTGGGAGATCTCACATAATTGAGAGTTGTCACCTTCTTGAGTTATCTCCTTATTGAGAGTCCTCAACATATTGAGAGTTACCACCTTATTGAGAGATCTGTCCTTTTTGAGTTCTCACCTTATTGAGATATCCCACCTTATTTAGTTCTCACCTTTTATTTAATGTTCTCACCTTATTGAGAGTTCTCACCTCATTGAATTCACCCCTTGTTTAGAGTTCTAACCTTATTAAGAGTTCACACCTTTTCTTGAGAGTTCTCACTTTATTGAGAGTTCTCGCCTTATTGAATTCACCCCTTGTTTAGAGATCTAACCTTATTAAGAGTTCACACCTTTTATTGAGAGTTCACGCCTTTCACTGAGAGTTCTCACCTTTTTTGAGAGTTCTCACCTTATTGAGAGTTCTCACCTTTATTGGGAGTTCTCACATAATTGAGATTTCTCACCTTCTTGAGATATCTCCTCATTGAGAGTTCTCAACTTATTGAGAGTCCTCACCTTATTGAGAGTTCTCACTTTACTGAGAGTTCTGACCTTGTTGAGTTCGCAACTTATTGAGAGTTCTCACCTTACTGAGTTCTCACCTTACTGTGATTTCTCACCCTATTGAGTTCTCACCTTACTGAGAGTCCTCGCCTCATTGAGAGTTCTCACCTTATTGAGCGTTCTCAGCATATTGAGTGTCCTCACCATGTTGAGAGTTCTCACTTTATTGAGAGTTCTGACCTTATTGAGTTCTCACCTTATTACGAGTTCTCACCTTTTCTTGAGAGTTCTCACCTTATTGTGAGTTCTCAACTTTTCTTGAGAGTTCTCACCTTACTGAGAGGTCTCACCTCATTGAATTCACCCCTAATTGAGCGTTCTCACCTTATTGAGAAATAACACCTTTTATTGAGAGTTCTCACCTTTTTTGAGAGTTCTCACCTTATTGAGAGTTGTCTCCTTTCTTGGGAGATCTCACATAATTAAGAGTTCTCACCGTCTTGAGTTATCACCTTATTGAGAGTTCTCAACTTATTGAGAGACCTCACCTCATTGAGAGTTCTCACTTTACTGAGAATTCTGACTTTGTTGAGTTTGCACCTTATTGAGAGTTCTCACCTTATTCAGAGTTCTCACATTTTCTTGAGAGTTCTCACTTTATTGAGAATTCTCACTTCATTGAATTCACCCCTGATTGAGAGTTCTCACCTTATTGAGATATCCCACCTTATTGAGTTCTCACCTTTTAATTAATGTTCTCACCTTATTGAGAGTTCTCACCTTATTGAGAGTTCACACCTTTTGTTGAGAGTTCGTAACTTTTTTCTGAGTTCTCACCATATTGAGAGTTCTCACCTTTATTGGGAGATCTAACGTAATTGAGAGTTCTCACCTTCTTGAGTTATCACCTTATTGAGAGTTCCCAACTTATTGCGAGTCCTCGCCTTATTAAGTTCTCACCCTATTGAGAGTTCCCACCTTATTGACTTCTCATCTTTTCATTAATGTTCACAACTTATTGAGTCTTCTCACCTTATTGAGAGTTCTCACCTTTTCTTGAGAGTTCTCACCTTATTGAGAGTTCTCACCTTTTCTTGAGAGTTCTCATCTTATTGAGAGTTCTCACCTCATTGAATTCACCCCTGATTGAGAGTTCTCACCTTATTGTGAGTTCACACATTTTATTGAGAGTTCTCACCTTATTGAGAGTTCCGAACTTATTTAGAGACCTCACCATATTGAGGGTTCTCACTTTATTGAGAGATCTGTCCTTATTGAGTTCTCACCTTATTGAGATATCCCACCTTATTGAGTTCTCACCTTTTATTTAATGCTCTCACCTTATTGAGAGTTCTCACCTTTTCTTGAGAGTTCTCACTTTATTGAGGGTTCTCACCGAATTGAATTCACCCCCTATTTAGAGTTCTCACCTTATTAAGAGTTCACACCTTTCATTGAGAGTTCACACCTTTTAATGAGAGTTCTCACCTTTTTTAAGAGTTCTCACCTTATTGAGAGTTCTCGTCTTTATTGGGAGATCTCACATAATTGAGAGTTGTCACCTTCTTGAGTTATCTCCTTATTGAGAGTTCTCAACATAGTGAGAGTTCTCACTTTATTGAGAGATCTGTCCTTTTTGAGTTCTCACCTTATTGAGATATCCCACCTTATTTAGTTCTCACCTTTTATTTAATGTTCTCACCTTATTGAGAGTTATCACCTTATTGAGAGTTATCACCTTTTCTTGAGAGTTCTCACCTGATTGAGTCCTCACTTTTTACTGAGTGTTCTCACCTTTTTGAGTTATCACCTTATTGGGATTTCCCACCTGATTGAGTTCCCACCTTTTATTTAATGTTCTCACCTTATTGGGAGTTCTCACCTTTTCTTGAGAGTTCTCACTTTATTGAGAGTTCTCGCCTCATTGAATTCACCCCTTGTTTAGAGTTGTCACCTTATTAAGAGTTCACACCTTTTATTGAGAGTTCACGCCTTTCACTGAGAGTTCTCACCTTTTTTGAGAGTTCTCATCTTATTGAGAGTTCTCGCCTTTATTGGGAGTTCTCACATAATTGTGATTTCTCACCTTCTTGAGTTATCTCCTCATTGAGAGTTCTCAACTTATTGAGAGTCCTCACCTTATTGAGAGTCCTCACCTTATTGAGAGTTCTCACTTTACTGAGAGTTCTGACCTTGTTGAGTTCGCAACTTATTGAGAGTTCTCACCTTACTGAGTTCTCACCTTACTGTGATTTCTCACCCTATTGAGTTCTCACCTTACTGACAGTCCTCGCCATTTTTTAGATTAGATTACTTACAGTGTGGAAACAGGCCCTTCAGCCCAACAAGTCCACACCGACCCGCCGAAGCGCAACCCACCCATACCCCTACATTTACCCCTTACCTAACACTACGGGCAATTTAGCATGGCCAATTCACCTGACCCGCACATCTTTGTGACTATGGGAGGAAACCGGAGCACCCGGAGGAAACCCACGCAGACACGGGGAGACCGTGCAAACTCCACACAGTCAGTCGCCTGAGTCGGGAATTGAACCCGGGTCTCAGGCACTGTGAGACAGCAGTGCTAACCACTGTGCCACCGTGCCACCATATTGAGAGTTCTCACCTTATTGAGCGTTCTCACCATATTGAGAGTCCTCACCATATTGAGAGTCCTCACCATATTGAGAGTTCTCACTTTATTGAGAGTTCTGACTTTATTGAGTTCTCACCTTATTACGAGTTCTCACCTTTTCTTGAGAGTTCTCACCTTATTGAGAGTTCTCACCTTTTCTTGAGAGTTCTCACTTTATTGAGAGTTCTCACCTCATTGAATTCACCCCTAATTGAGCGTTCTCACCTTATTGAGAAATAACACCTTTTATTGAGAGTTCTCACCTTTTTTTGAGAGTTCTCACCTTATTGAGAGTTCTCACCTTTCTTGGGAGATCTCACATAATTAAGAGTTCTCACCATCTTGAGTTATCACCTTATTGAGAGTTCTCAACTTATTGAGAGACCTCACCTCATTGAGAGTTCTCACTTTACTGAGAGTTCTGACTTTGTTGAGTTCGCACCTTATTGAGAGTTCTCACCTTACTGAGTTCTCACCTTACTGTGAGTTTTGAACCTATTGAGTTCTCACCTGACTGTGATTCCTCACCTTATTCAGAGTTCTCAACTTATTGAGAGTTCTCACCTTTTATTAAGAATTCTCATCTTATTGAGAGTTCACACTTTTTGAGAGTTCTCACTTTATTGAGAGTCCTCACCTTATTGAGATATCCCACCTTATTGAGTTCTCATCTTTTATTTAATATTCTCACCTTATTGAAAGTTCTCACCTTTTCTTGAGAGTTCTCACCTTATTGAGAGTTCTCACCTTACTGAGTTCTCACCTTACTGTGAGTTTTGAACCTATTGAGTTCTCACCTGACTGTGATTCCTCACCTTATTCAGAGTTCTCAACTTATTGAGAGTTCTCACCTTTTATTAAGAATTCTCATCTTATTGAGAGTTCACACTTTTTGAGAGTTCTCACTTTATTGAGAGTCCTCACCTTATTGAGATATCCCACCTTATTGAGTTCTCATCTTTTATTTAATATTCTCACCTTATTGAAAGTTCTCACCTTTTCTTGAGAGTTCTCACCTTATTGAGAGATCTCACCTTATGGAGTCCTCACTTTTTGATGAGAGTTCTCACTTATTGAGTTCTCAGCTTATTGAGAGTTCTCCCCTTATTGGGAGTTCGCACCTTTTCTTGAGAGTTCTCACTTTATTGAGAGTTCTCACCTCATTGAATTCACCCCTTATTTAGAGTTCTCACCTTATTAAGAGTTCACACCTTTTATTGAGAGATCACACCTTTTACTGAGAGTTCTCACTTTTTTAAAGATTCTCACCTTATTGAGAGTTCTCGCCTTTATTGGGAGATCTCACATAATTGAGAGTTCTCACCTTCTTGAGTTATGTCCTTATTGAGAGTTCTCAATTTATTGAGAGTCCTCACCTTATTGAGAGTTCTCACCTTATTGAGAGTTCTTAACTTTTATTATGATTTCTCACCTTATTGAGAGTCCTCAACTTATTGAACGTTCTCACCATATTGAGAGTCCTCACCATATTGAGAGTTCTCACTTTATTGAGAGTTCTGACCTTATTGAGAGTTCTCACCTTATTGCGAGTTCTCACCTTTTCTTGAGAGTTCTCACCTTATTGAGAGTCCTCACCTTTTCTTGAGAGTTCTCACTTTATTGAGAGTTCTCACCTCATTGAATTCACCCCTTATTGAGAGTTCTCACCATATTGAGAAATCACACCTTTTATTGAGAGTTCTGATCTTTTTTGAGAGTTCTCACCTTATTGAGAGTTCTCACCTTTCTTGGGAGATCTCACATAATTAAGAGATCTCACCTTCTTGAGTTATCACCTTATTGAGAGTTCTCAACTTATTGAGAGACCACACCTTATTGAGAGATCTCACTTTACTGAGAGTTCTCACTTTACTGAGAGTTCTGACCTTGTTGAATTCGCACCTTATTTAGAGTTCTCACCTTACTGAGTTCTCACGTTACTGTCAGTTTCCCTCCTATTGAGTTCTCATCTGGCTGTGATTCCTCACCTTATTGAGAGTTCTCACCTTATTGATAGTTCTAACCTTTTATTATGAGTTCTCACCTTATTGAGAGTTCATGCCTTTTATTGTGAGTTCTCAACTTTTTTGAGAGTTCTCACCTTATTGAGAGTTCTCACTTTAACTGGGAGATCTCACATAATTGAGAGATCTCACCATCTTGAGTTCTCACCTTATTGAGAGTTCTAACCTTTTATTAAGAGTTCTCACCTTATTGAGAGTCCTCAATCTATTGAGAGTTCTCACCTTATTGAGATTTCACACCTTTTATTGAGAGTTCTCACCTTTTTTGACAGTTTTCACCTGATTGAGATTCCTCACATTCATTGAGAGATCTCACATAATTGAGAGTTCCTACCTTCTTGAGTTATCACCTTATTGAGAGTTCTCAACTTACTGAGAGTTCTCACCTTTTCTTGTGAGTTCTCACTTTATTGAGAGTTCTCACCTCTTTGAATTCACCCCTTATTTAGAGTTCTCACCTTATTGAGAGTTCACACCTTTTATTGAGAGTTCTTACATTATTGAGAGTTCTCACCTCATTGAATTCACCCCTTATTGAGAGTTCTCACCTTATTGAGATTTCACACCTTTAATTGAGAGTTCTCACCTTTTTTGACAGTTCTCACCTTATTGAGAGTCCTCACCTTTATTGGGAGATCTCACATAATTGAGAGTTCCCACCTTCTTGAGTTATCACCTTATTGAGAGTTCTCACCTTTTCTTGAGCGTTCTCACCTTATTGAGAGATCTCACCTCATTGAATTCACCCCTGATTGAGAGTTCTCACCTTATTGAGAAATCAAACCTTTTATTGAGAGTTCTCATTTTTTTTGAGAGTTGTGATTTTTCTTGGGAGATCTCGCATAATTGAGAGTTCTCACCTTCTTGAGTTATCACCTTACTGTGAGTTCTCAAATTATTGAGAGTCCTCACCTTATTGAGAGTCCTCACTTTATTGAGAGTTCTCACTTTATTGAGAGTTCTGACCTTGTTGAGTTCACACCTTATTGAGAGTTCTCACCTTGCTGAGTTCTCACCTTACTGTGAGTTTTCACCCTATTGAGTTCTCACCTTACTGAGATTCCTCGCCTTATTGAGAGTTCTCACCTTATTGAGAGTTCTAACCTTTTATTGTGAGTTCTCAACTTTTTTGAGAGTTCTCACCTTATTGAGAGTCCTCATCTAATTGAGAGTTCTCACTTTACTGAGAGTTCTGACCTTGTTGAGTTCGTACCTTATTGAGAGTTCTCACCTTTCTGAGTTCTCACCTTCCTGTGAGTTCTCACCCCATTGAGTTCTCACCTTATTGAGAGTCCTCACCTTATTGAGAGTTCTCACTTTACTGAGAGTTCTGACCTTGTTGAGTTCGCACCTTATTGAGAGTTCTCACCTTACTGAGTTCTCACCTTACGTGAGTTTTCACCCTACTGAGTTCTCACCTGACTGTGATTCCTCACCTCATTGAGAGTTCTCACCTTATTGAGAGTTCTAACCTTTTATTATGAGTTCTCACCTTATTGAGAGTTCTAACCTTTCATTGTGAGTTCTCAACTTTTTTGAGAGTTCTCACCTTATTGAGAGTTCTCACATTAATCAGAGTTCAAATCTTTTATTATGAGTTCTCACCTTATTGAGAGTTCATGTCTTTTATTGAGAGTTCTCACCTTTATTGGGAGTTCTCACCTTTTTTGACAGTTCTCACCGTATTGAGAGTTCTCACCTTTATTGCGAGATCTCACATAATTGAGAGTTCTCACCATCTTGAGTTATCACCTTATTGAGAGTCCTCACCTTATTGAGAGTCCTCACCTTATTGAGAGTTCTCACTTTACTGAGATTTCTGACCTTGTTGAGTTCGCACCTTATTGAGAGTTCTCACCTTACTGAGTTCTCACCTTACTGTGAGTTTTCACCCTATTGAGTTCTCACCTGACTGTGATTCCTCACCTCATTGAGAGTTCTCATCTTATTGAGAGTTCTAACCTTTTATTATGTGTTCTCACCACATTGAGAGTTCACACCTTTTATTGTGAGTTCTCAGCTCTTTTGAGAGTTCTCACCTTATTGAGAGTTCTCACCTTGTTGTGAATACTAAACTTTTATTATGAATTCTCACCCTATTGCGAGTCCACACCTTATTGAGAGTTCTCAACTTGTTGAGAGTGCTAACCTTTTATTATAAGATCTTACCTTATTGAGAGTCCTCAACTTATTGAGAGTTCTCACCTTATTGAGAGTTCTCACCTTTTCTTGAGAGTTCTCACCTTATTGAGAGTTCTCACCTTTTATTATGAATTCTTAACTTATTGAGAGTTATCACTTTATTGAGAGTTCTGACCTTATTGAGAGTTCTCACCTTATTGAGAGTTCTCACCTTTTCTTGAGAGTTCTCACCTTATTGAGAGGTCACACCTTTTGTTGAGAGTTCTTAACTTTTTTCTGAGTTCTCACCATATTGAGAGTTCCCACCTTTATTGGGAGATCTCACGTAATTGAGAGTTCTCACCTTCTTGAGTTATCACCTTATTGAGAGTTCCCAACTTATTGCGAGTCCTCGCCTTATTGAGAGTCCTCACCTTATTGAGTTCTCACCTTATTGAGAGTTCCCACCTTATTGAGTTCTCACCTTTAATTAATGTTCTCACCTTATTAAGAGTTCTTACCTTATTCAGATTTCTCACCTTTTCTTGAGAGTTTTCACTTTATTGAGAGTTCTCACGTCATTGAATTCACCCCTGATTGAGAGTTCTCACCTTATTGTGAGTTCACACATTTTATTAAGAGTTCTCACTTTTTTGAGAGTTCTCACCATATTGAAAGTTCTCACCTTTATTGGGAGATCTCACATAATTGAGAGTTCTCACCTTCTCGAGTTAACACCTTTTTGAGAGTTCTCAACTTTTTGAGAGTCCCCACCTTATTGAGAGTCCTCATCTAATTGAGAGTTCTCACTTTACTGAGAGTTCTGACCTTGTTGAGTTCGCACCTTCTTGAGAGTTCTCACCTTACTGAGTTCTCACCTTACTGTGAGTTCTCACCCCATTGAGTTCTCACCTTCCTGGCAGTCCTTACCTTATTGAGAGTTCTCACCATATTGAGTGTTCTAAACTTTTATTAAGAGTTCTCACCTTATTGACAGTCATCAACTTATTGAGAGTTCTCACCTTATTGAGCGTTCTCACCATATTGAGAGTTCTCGCTTTATTGAGAGTCCTCACCTTATTGAGAGTTCTCACCTTATTGAGAGTCCTCACCATTTTGAGAGTTCTCGCTTTATTGAGAGTTCTCACCTTATTGAGAGTTCTCACCTTATTGAGAGTTCTAAAGTTTTATTGTGAGTTCTCACCTTATTGCGAGCCTCAACTTATTTAGAGTTCTCACCTTTTTGAGTGTTCTCATCTTATTGAGAGTCCTCACCATATTGAGAGTTCTCACTTTATTGAGAGTTCACACCTTTTACTGAGAGTTCTCAACTTTTTTGAGAGTGCTCACCTTATTGAGAGTTCTTGCATTTATTGGGAGATCTCACATAATTGAGAGTTCTCGCCTTCTTGAGTTATCTCCTCATTGAGAGTTCTCAACTTATTGAGAGTCCTCACCTTATTGAGAGTTCTCACTTTACTGAGAGTTCTGACCTTGTTGAGTTCGCAACTTATTGAGAGTTCTCACCTTACTGAGTTCTCGCCTTACTGTGAGTTTTCACCCTATTGAGTTCTCACCTTACAGAGATTCTGCACCTTATTGTGAGTTCTCACATTAATCAGAGTTCAAAACTTTTATTATGAGTTCTCACCTTATTGAGAGTTCATGACTTTTATTGTGAGTTCTCACCTTTTTTTGAGAGTTCTCACCTTTATTGGGAGATCTCACATAATTGAGAGTTCTCACCATCTTGAGTTATCACCTTTTTGGGAGTTCTCAACTTTTTGAGAGTCCTCACCTTATTGAGAGTCCTCATCTAATTGAGAGTTCTCACTTTACTGAGAGTTCTGACCTTGTTGAGTTCGCACCTTATTGAGAGTTCTCACCTTTCTGAGTTCTCACCTTACTGTGAGTTCTCACCCCATTGAGTTCTCACCTTATTGAGAGTCCTCACCTTATTGAGAGTCCTCACCTTATTGAGAGTTCTCACCTTACTGAGAGTTCTCACCATATTGAGAGGCCTCACCATATTGAGAGTTCTCACTTTATTGAGAGTTCACACCTTTTACTGAGAGTTCTCAACTTTTTTGAGAGTGCTCACCTTATTGAGAGTTCTTGCATTTATTGGGAGATCTCACATAATTGAGAGTTCTCGCCTTCTTGAGTTATCTCCTCATTGAGAGTTCTCAACTTTTTGAGAGTCCTCACCTTATTGAGAGTTCTCACTTTACTGAGAGTTCTGACCTTGTTGAGTACGCAACTTATTGAGAGTTCTCACCTTACTGAGTTCTCACCTTACTGTGAGTTTTCACCCTATTGAGTTCTCACCTTCCTGGCAGTCCTTACCTTATTGAGAGTTCTCACCATATTGAGTGTTCTAAACTTTTATTAAGAGTTCTCACCTTATTGACAGTCGTCAACTTATTGAGCGTTCTCACCATATTGAGAGTCCTCACCATTTTGAGAGTTCTCACTTTATTGAGAGTCCTCACCTTATTGAGAGTTCTCACCTTATTGAGAGTTCTAAAGTTTTATTGTGAGTTCTCACCTTATTGCGAGCCTCAACTTATTTAGAGTTCTCACCTTTTTGAGTGTTCTCATCTTATTGAGAGTCCTCACCATATTGAGAGTTCTCACTTTATTGAGAGTTCTGACTTTATTGAGAGTTCTCACCTTACTGAGAGCTCTCACCATATTGAGAGTTCTCACCATATTGAGAGTTCTCACTTTATTGAGAGTTCACACCTTTTACTGAGAGTTCTCAACTTTTTTGAGAGTGCTCACCTTATTGAGAGTTCTTGCCTTTATTGGGAGATCTCACATAATTGAGAGTTCTCGCCTTCTTGAGTTATCTCCTCATTGAGAGTTCTCAACTTATTGAGAGTCCTCACCTTATTGAGAGTCCTCATCTAATTGAGAGTTCTCACTTTACTGAGAGTTCTGACCTTGTTGAGTTCGCACCTTATTGAGAGTTCTCACCTTTCTGAGTTCTCACCTTACTGTGAGTTCTCACCCCATTGAGTTCTCACCTTATTGAGAGTCCTCACCTTATTGAGAGTCCTCACCTTATTGAGAGTTCTCACCTTACTGAGTTCTCACCTTACGTGAGTTTTCACCCTATTGAGTTCTCACCTGACTGTGATTCCTCACCTCATTGTGAGTTCTCATCTTATTGAGAGTTCTAACCTTTTATTATTAGTTCTCACCTTATTGAGAGTTCATGACTTTTATTGTGAGTTCTCACCTTTTTTTGAGAGTTCTCACCTTATTGAGAGTTCTCACCTTTATTGGGAGATCTCACATAATTGAGAGTTCTCACCATCTTGAGTTTTCACCTTTTTGAGAGTTCTCAACTTTTTGAGAGTCCTCACCTTATTGAGAGTCCTCATCTAATTGAGAGTTCTCACTTTACTGAGAGTTCTGACCTTGTTGAGTTCGCACCTTATTGAGAGTTTTCACCTTTTATTATGAATTCTTAACTTATTGAGAGTTATCACTTTATTGAGAGTTCTGATCTTATTGAGAGTTCTCACATTTTCTTGAGAGTTCTCACTTTATTGAGAGTTCTCACTTAATTGTATTCACCCCTGATTGAGAGTTCTCACCTTATTGAGGGTTCACACCTTTTGTTGAGAGTTCGTAACTTTTTTCTGAATTCTCACCATATTGAGAGTTCTCACCCTTATTGGGAGATCTCACGTAATTGAGAGTTCTCACCTTCTTGAGTTATCACATTATTGAGAGTTCCCAACTTATTGCGAGTCCTCGCCTTATTACGTTCTCACCCTATTGAAAGTTCCCACCTTATTGACTTCTCATCTTTTCATTTTTTTCACAACTTATTGAGTCTTCTCACCTTATTGAGAGTTCATACCTTTTCTTGAGAGTTCTCATCTTATTGAGAGTTCTCACCTCATTGAATTCACCCCTGATTGAGAGTTCTCACCTTATTGTGAGTTCACACATTTTATTGAGAGTTCTCACCTTATTGAGAGTTCTGAACTTATTTAGAGACCTCACCATATTGAGAGTTCTCTCTTTATTGAGAGATCTGTCCTTATTGAGTTCTCACCTTATTGAGATATCCCACCTTATTGAGTTCTCACCTTTTATTTAATGCTCTCACCTTATTGAGAGTTCTCACCTTTTCTTGAGAGTTCTCACTTTATTGAGGGTTCTCACCGAATTGAATTCACCCCCTATTTTGAGTTCTCACCTTATTAAGAGTTCACACCTTTCATTGAGAGTTCACACCTTTTAATGAGAGTTCTCACCTTTTTTAAGAGTTCTCACCTTATTGAGAGTTCTCGTCTTTATTGGGAGATCTCACATAATTGAGAGTTGTCACCTTCTTGAGTTATCTCCTTATTGAGAGTCCTCAACATATTGAGAGTTACCACCTTATTGAGAGATCTGTCCTTTTTGAGTTCTCACCTTATTGAGATATCCCACCTTATTTAGTTCTCACCTTTTATTTAATGTTCTCACCTTATTGAGAGTTCTCACCTCATTGAATTCACCCCTTGTTTAGAGTTCTAACCTTATTAAGAGTTCACACCTTTTCTTGAGAGTTCTCACTTTATTGAGAGTTCTCGCCTTATTGAATTCACCCCTTGTTTAGAGATCTAACCTTATTAAGAGTTCACACCTTTTATTGAGAGTTCACGCCTTTCACTGAGAGTTCTCACCTTTTTTGAGAGTTCTCACCTTATTGAGAGTTCTCACCTTTATTGGGAGTTCTCACATAATTGAGATTTCTCACCTTCTTGAGATATCTCCTCATTGAGAGTTCTCAACTTATTGAGAGTCCTCACCTTATTGAGAGTTCTCACTTTACTGAGAGTTCTGACCTTGTTGAGTTCGCAACTTATTGAGAGTTCTCACCTTACTGAGTTCTCACCTTACTGTGATTTCTCACCCTATTGAGTTCTCACCTTACTGAGAGTCCTCGCCTCATTGAGAGTTCTCACCTTATTGAGCGTTCTCAGCATATTGAGTGTCCTCACCATGTTGAGAGTTCTCACTTTATTGAGAGTTCTGACCTTATTGAGTTCTCACCTTATTACGAGTTCTCACCTTTTCTTGAGAGTTCTCACCTTATTGTGAGTTCTCAACTTTTCTTGAGAGTTCTCACCTTACTGAGAGGTCTCACCTCATTGAATTCACCCCTAATTGAGCGTTCTCACCTTATTGAGAAATAACACCTTTTATTGAGAGTTCTCACCTTTTTTGAGAGTTCTCACCTTATTGAGAGTTGTCTCCTTTCTTGGGAGATCTCACATAATTAAGAGTTCTCACCGTCTTGAGTTATCACCTTATTGAGAGTTCTCAACTTATTGAGAGACCTCACCTCATTGAGAGTTCTCACTTTACTGAGAATTCTGACTTTGTTGAGTTTGCACCTTATTGAGAGTTCTCACTTTACTGAGTTCTCACCTTACTGTGAGTTTTGAACCTATTGAGTTCTCACCTGACTGTGATTCCTCACCTTATTCAGAGTTCTCAACTTATTGAGAGTTCTCACCTTTTATTAAGAACTCTCATCTTATTGAGAGTTCACACTTTTTGAGAGTTCTCACTTTATTGAGAGTCCTCACCTTATTGAAATATCCCACCTTATTGAGTTCTCATCTTTTATTTAATGTTCTCACCTTACTGAGAGTTCTCACCTTTTCTTGAGAGTTCTCACCTTATTGAGAGATCTCACCTTATGGAGTCCACACTTTTTGATGAGAGTTCTCACTTATTGAGTTCTCACCTTATTGAGAGTTCTCACCTTATTGGGAGTTCTCATCTTTTCTTGAGAGTTCTCACTTTATTGAGACTTCTCACCTCATCGAATTCACCCCTTATTTAGAGTTCTCACCTTATTAAGAGATCACACCTTTTACTGAGAGTTCTTACCTTTTTTAAGAGTTCTAACCTTATTGAGAGTTCTCGCCTTTATTGGGAGATCTCACATAATTGAGAGTTCTCACCTTCTTGAGTTATCTCCTTATTGAGAGTTCTCAACTTATTGAGAGCCCTCACCTTATTGAGAGTTCTCACCTTATTGAGTTCTCACCTTACTGTGATTTCTCACCCTATTGAGTTCTCAACTTACTGAGAGTCCTCACCATATTGCGAGACCTCACCATATTGAGAGTTCTCACTTTATTGAGAGATCTCAACTTATTGAAAGTTCTCACCTTATTGCGAGTTCCCACCTTATTGAGAGTTCTCAACTTATTGAAAGTTCTCACCTTATTGCGAGTTCTCACCTTTTCTTGAGAGTTCTCACCTTATTGAGAGTTCTCACCTTTCTTGGGAGATCTCACATAATTAAGAGCTCTCACCTTCTTGAGTTATCACCTTATTGAGAGTTCTCAACTTATTGAGAGACCTCACCTTATTGAGAGTTCTCAGTTTACTGAGAGTTCTGACTTTGTTGAGTTCGCACCTTATTGAGAGTTCTCACCTTACTGAGTTCTCACCTTTCTGTGAGTTTTGACCCTATTGAGTTCTCACCTGACTGGGATTCCTCACTTTATTCAGAGTTCTCACCTTATTGAGAGTTCTAACCTTTTATTATGAGTTCTCACCTTATTGAGAGTTCACGCCTTTTATTGTGAGTTCTCACATAATTGAGAGTTCTCACCATCTTGAGTCCTCAACTTATTGAGAGTTCTCACCTTTTATTAAGAATTCTCATCTTATTGAGAGTTCACACTTTTTGAGAGTTCTCACTTCATTGAGTTCTCACCTTTTATTTAATGTTCTCGCCATATTGAGAGTTCTCAACTTTTCTTGAGAGATCTCACCTTATTGAGAGATCTCACCTTATGGAGTCCTCACTTTTTGCTGAGAGTTCTCACTTTTTGAGTTCTAACCTTATTGAGAGTTCCCACCTTATTGATTTCTCACCTTTTATCTTAAGGTGATAACTCTCCATAAGGTGAGAACATTAAATAAAAGGTGAGATCTAAATCAGGTGGGATATCTCAATAAGGTGAGAACTCAAAAAGGACAGATCTCTCAATAAGGTGAGAACTCTCAATAAGTTGAGGACTCTCAATAAGGTGAGAACTCATAATAAAATTTCAGAACTCTCAATAAGGCGAGGACTCTCAGTAAGGTGAGAACTCAATAGGGTGAGAACTCTCAATAAGGTGAGAACTCTCAAAAAAGTTGAGAACTCACAATAAAAGGCGTGAACTCTCAATAAGGTGAGAACTCATAATAAAAGGTTAGAACTATCAAAAAGGTGAGAACTCTCAATATGGCGAGGACTCTCAGTAAGGTGAGAACTCAATAGGGTGAGAAATCACAGTAAGGTGAGAACTCTAAATAAGGTGCGAACTCAACAAGGTCAGAACTCTCAGTAAAGTGAGATCTCTCAATAAGCTGAGGTCTCTCAATAAGGTGAGGACTCTCAATAAGTTGAGAACTCTCAATAAGGAGATAACTCAAGAAGGTGAGAAATCTCAATTATGTGAGATCTCCCAATAAAGGCGAGAACTCTCAATAAGGTTAGAACTCTTAAAAAAGGTAAGAACTCTCAGTAAAAGGTGTGAACTCTTAATAAAAGGTGTGAATTCAATGAATAAGGGGTGAATTCAATGAACTCTCAATAAAGTGAGAACTCCCAAGAAAAGGTGAGAGCTCCCAATAAGGTGAGAACTCTCAATAAGGAGAGAACATTAAATAAAAGGTGAGAAATCAATAAGGTGTGAACTCTCAATAAGGTGTGAACTCAAAAAGTGAGAACTCTCAGCAAAAAGTGAGGACTCCATAAGGTGAGATCTCTCAATAAGGTGAGAACTCTCAAGAAAAGGTGAGAACTCTCAATATGGCGAGAACATTAAATAAAAGATGAGAACTCAATAAGGTGGGAACTCTCAATAAGGTGAGGACTCTCAATAAAGTGAGAACTCTCAATAAGATGAGAATTCTTAATAAAAGGTGAGAACTCTCAATAAGGTGAGGACTCAAGATGGTGAGAACTCTCAATTATGTGAGATCTCCCAATTAAAGGCGTGAACTCTCAATAAGGTGAGAACTCATAATAAAAGGTTAGAACTCTCAATAAGGTGAGAACTCTGAATAAAGTGAGGAATCCCAGTCAGGTGAGAACTCAATAGGGTCAAAACTCACAGTAAGGTGAGAACTCAGTAAGGTGAGAACTCTCAATAAGGTGCGAACTCAACAAAGTCAAAACTCTCAGTAAAGTGAGAACTCTCAATAAGGTGAGGTCTCTCAATAAGTTGAGAACTCTCAATAAGGTGATAACTCTCAAAAAAGGTGAGAACTCTCAATAAAAGGTGTTACTTCTCAATAAGGTGAGAACGCTCAATAAGGGGTGAATTCAATGAGGTGAGAACTCTCAAAAAAGTGAGATCTCTCAAGAAAAGGTGAGAACTCTCAAAAAAGGTGAGAACTCTCAATAAGGTGAGAACTCTCAATAAGTTGAGGACTCTCAATAAGGTGATAACTCAAGAAGGTGAGAACTCTTAATTATGTGAGATCTCCCAAGAAAGGTGAGAACTCTCAATAAGGTGAGAACTCTCAATAAAAGGTGAGAACTCGTAATAAGGTGAGAACTCTCAATAAGGTCAGAACTCTCAATAAAGTGAGAAGTCTCAATATGGTGAGAACTTTCAATAAGTTGAGGACTCTCAAAAAGGTGAGAAGTCATAATAAAATTTCAGAACTCTCAATAAGGCGAGGACTCTCAGTAAGGTGAGAACTCAATAGGGTGAGAACTCTCAATAAGGTGAGAACTCTCAAAAAAGTTGAGAACTCACAATAAAAGGCGTGAACTCTCAATAAGGTGAGAACTCATAATAAAAGGTTAGAACTATCAAAAAGGTGAGAACTCTCAATATGGCGAGGACTCTCAGTAAGGTGAGAACTCAATAGGGTGAGAAATCACAGTAAGGTGAGAACTCTGTAAGGTGAGAACTCTAAATAAGGTGCGAACTCAACAAGGTCAGAACTCAGTAAAGTGAGATCTCTCAATAAGGTGAGGTCTCTCAATAAGGTGAGGACTCTCAATAAGTTGAGAACTCTCAATAAGGAGATAACTCAAGAAGGTGAGAAATCTCAATTATGTGAGATCTCCCAATAAAGGCGAGAACTCTCAATAAGGTTAGAACTCTTAAAAAAGGTAAGAACTCTCAGAAAAAGGTGTGAACTCTTAATAAAAGGTGTGAACTCTTAATAAGGTGAGAACTCTAAATAAGGGGTGAATTCAATGAACTCTCAATAAAGTGAGAACTCTCAAGAAAAGGTGAGAGCTCCCAATAAGGTGAGAACTCTCAATAAGGAGAGAACATTAAATAAAAGGTGAGAAATCAATAAGGTGTGAACTCAAAAAGTGAGAACTCTCAGCAAAAAGTGAGGACTCCATAAGGTGAGATCTCTCAATAAGGTGAGAACTCTCAAGAAAAGGTGATAACTCTCAATAAGGTGGTAACTCTCAATAAGGTGAGAACATTAAATAAAAGGTGAGATCTAAACAAGGTGGGATATCTCAATAAGGTGAGAACTCAAAATGAACAGATCTCTCAATAAAGTGAGAACTCTCAATAAGGTGAGAACTCTCAATATGGTGAGAACACTCAACAAGGTGAGAACTCTCAATATGTTGAGGACTCTCAATAAGGGGATAACTCAAGAAGGTGACAACTCTCAATTATGTGTGATCTCCCAATAAAGACGAGAACTCTCAATAAGGTGAGAACTCTTAAAAAAGGTGAGAACTCTCAGTAAAAGGTGTGAACTCTCAATGAAAGGTGTGAACTCTTAATAAGGTGAGAACTCTAAATAGGGGGTGAATTCAATTAGGTGAGAAACCTCAATAAAGTGAGAACTCTCAAGAAAGGTGAGAAATCTCAATAAGGTGAGAACATTAAATAACAGGTGAGAACTCAATAAGGTGGGATATCTCAATAAGGTGAGAACTCAATAAGACAGATCACTCAATAAAGTGAGAACTCTCAATATGGTGACGTCTCTAAATCAGTTGAGAAATTTCAATAAGGTGAGAACTCACAATAAGGTGAGTACTCTCTAAAAGCGTGAACTCTCAATAAAATGAGAATTCTTAACAAAAGGTGAGAACTCTCAATAAGATGAGAACTCTCAATAAGTTGAGGACTCTCAATAAGGTGAGAACTCATAATAAAAGGTTAGAACTCTCAATGAAGTGAGAAATCAAAATGATGAGAACTCTCAATTATGTGAGATCTCCCAATTAAGGTGAGAACTCTCAATAAGGTGAGAAATCTCAAAAAAGTTGAGAACTCACAATAAAAGGTTAGAACTCTCAATAAGGTGAGAACTCTCAATAAGTTGAGAACTCTCAATAAGGTGATAACTCAAGAAAGTGAGAACTCTTAATTATGTGAGATCTCCCAAGAAAGGTGAGAACTCTCAATAAGGTGAGAACTCTCAAAAAAGGTGAGAACTCTCAATATAAGGTGTGATTTCCCAATAAGGTGAGAACTCTCAATAAGGGGTGAATTCAATGAGGTGAGAACTCTCAATAAAGTGAGCACTCTCAAGAAAATGTGAGAACTCTCAATAAGTTGAGAACTCTCAAGAAAAGGTGAGAACTCTTAATAAGGTCAGAACTCTCAATAAAGTGAGAACTCTCAATATGGTGAGGACTCGCAATAAGGTGAGAGCTCAATAAGGACAGATCTCTCAATAAAGTGAGAACTCTCAATAGGTTAGGTCACTCAATAAGTTTTGAACTCTCAATAAGATGAGAACTCTCAATAAGGTGAGGACTTTCAATAAAGTGAGAACTCTCAATAAGGTGAGAACTCTCAAAAAAGTTGAGAACTCAGAATAAAAGGCGTGAACTCTCAATAAGGTGAGAACTCATAATAAAAGGTTAGAACTCTCAATAAGGTGAGAACTCTCGAGGTGAGGAATCACAGTCAGGTGAGAACTCAATAGGGTGAAAACACACGTAAGGTGAGAACTCAGTAAGGTGAGAACTCTCAATAAGGTGAGGACTCTCAATAAGGTGAGAATTCTTAATAAAAGGTGAGAACTCTCAATAAGGCGATAACTCTCAATAAGTTGAGACCTCTCAAGAAGTTGAGAACTCATAATAAAAATTTAGAACTCACAATAAGGTGAGGACTCTCAATAAGGTGAGGACTCTCAATAAGGTGAGAACTCAATGGGGTGAGAATTCACAGTAAGGTGAGAACAAAGAAAGGTGAGAACTCTCAATAAGGTAGGAACTCAACAAGGTCAGAACTCTCAGTAATGTGAGAACTCTCAATTAGATGAGGACTCTCAGTAAGGTGAGAACTCTCAATAAGGTGAGGACTCTCAATAATTTGAGAACTCACAATAAGGTGATAACTCAAGAAGGTGAGGACTCTCAGTTTTGCGAGATCTCCCAATAAAGGCGAGAACTCTCAATAAGGTGAGAACTCTTAAAAAAGGTGAGAACTCTCAATAAAAGCTGAGAAATCTCAATAAGGTGAGAACTCTCAATAGGTTGAGAACTCTCAATAAGGTGAGAACTCAAGATGGTGAGAACTCTCAATTATGCGAGATCTCCCAAGAAAAATCAGAACTCTCAAAAATAGTGAGAACGCTCAATAAAAGGTTTGATTTCTCAATAAGGTGAGAACTCTCAATCAGGGGTGAATTCAATGAGGTGAGAACTCTCAATATGGTGAGAACTCTCAGTAAAAAGTGAGAACTCAATAAGATGAGATCTCTCAATAAGGTGATAACTCAAGAAGGTGGGAACTCTCAATTATGTGAGATCTCCCAATGAAGGTGAGGATTCTCAATAAGGTAAGAACTGACAAAAAAGGTGAGAACTCCCAATAAAAGGTGTGAAATCTCAATAAGGTGAGAACTCTCCATAAGGTGAGAACTCTAAATAAGGGGTGAATTCAAAGAGGTGAGAACTCTCAATAAAGTGAGAACTCTGAATAAGGTGATAACTCAAGAAGGTAGGAACTCTCAATTATGTGAGATCTCTCAATAAAGGTGAGGAATCTCAATCAGGTGAAAACTGTCAAAAAAGGTGAGAACTCTCAATAAAAGGTGTGAAATCTCAATAAGGTGAGAACTCTCAATAAGTTGAGGACTCTCAATAAGGTGAGAACTCATAATAAAAGGTTAGAACTCTCAATAAGGTGAGAACACAAGATGGTGAGAACTCTCAATTATGTGAGATCTCCCAATTAAGGTGAGAACTCTCAATAAGGTGAGAACTCATAATAAAAGGTTAGAAATCTCAATAAGGTGAGAACTCTCAATAAGGTGTGAACTCAACAAGGTCAGAACTCTCAGTAAAGTGAGATCTCTCAATAAGGTGAGGACTCTCAATAAGTTGAGAACTCTCAATAAGGTGATAACTCAAGAAGGTGAGAACTCTTAATTATGTGAGATCTCCCAAGAAAGGTGAGAACTCTCAATAAGGTGAGAACTCTCAAAAAAGGTGAGAACTCTCAATAAAAGGTGTGATTTCTCAATGAGGTGAGAACTCTCAATAAAGTGAGCACTCTCAAGAAAAGGTGCGAACTCTCAATAAGGTCAGAACTCTCAACAAAGTGAGAACTCTCAATATGGTGAGAAAGCTCAATAAGGTGAGGACTCTCAATAAGGTGAGAACTCAATGGGGTGAGAACTCACAGTAAGGTGAGAACTCTCAATAAGGTGAGAATTCTTAATAAAAGGTGAGAACTCTCAATAAGGTGAGAACTCTCAAGAAGTTGAGAACTCATAATAAAAATTTAGAACTCGCAATAAGGTGAGGACTCTCAATAAGGTGAGGACTCTCAATAAGGTGAGAACTCAATGGGGTGAGAACTCACAGTAAGGTGAGAACTCAGAAAGGTGAGAACTCTCAATAAGGTACGAACTCAACAAGGTCATAACTCTCAGTAAAGTGAGAACTCTCAATTAGATGAGGACTCTCAATAAGGTGAGAACTCTGAAAAAAGATGAGTACTCACAATAAAAGGCGTGAACTCTCAATAAGGTGAGGAATCACAGTCAGGTGAGAACTCAATAGGGTGAAAACTCACGTAAGGTGAGAACTCAGTAAGGTGAGAACTCTCAATAAGGTGCGAACTCAACAAGGTCAGAACTCTCAGTAAAGTGAGAACTCTCAATAAGGTGAGGACTCTCAATAAGGTGAGGACTCTCAATAAGGTGAGAATTCTTAATAATAGGTGAGAACTCTCAATACGGTGAGAACTCTGAATAAGTTGAGACCTCTCAAGAAGTTGAGAACTCATAATAAAAATTTAGAACTCACAATAAGGTGAGGACTCTCAATAAGGTGAGGACTCTCAATAAGGTGAGAACTCAATGGGGTGAGAACTCACAGGAAGGTGAGAACTCTGAAAGGTGAGAACTCTCAATAAGGTACGAACTCAACAAGGTCAGAACTCTCAGTAAAGTGAGAACTCTCAATTAGATGAGGACTCTCAATAAGGTGAGAACTCTCAAAAAAGTTGAGAACTCACAATAAAAGGTTAGAACTCTCAATAAGGTGAGAACTCTCAATGAGGTGAGGAATCACAGTCAGGTGAGAACTCAATAGGGTGAAAACTCACGTAAGGTGAGAACTCAGTAAGGTGAGAACTCTCAATAAGGTGCGAACTCAACAAGGTCAGAACTCTCAGTAAAGTGAGAACTCTCAATAAGGTGAGGACTCTCAATAAGGTGAGGACTCTCAATAAGGTGAGAATTCTTAATAAAAGGTGAGAACTCTCAATAAGGTGATAACTCTGAATAAGTTGAGACCTCTCAAGAAGTTGAGAACTCATAATAAAAATTTAGAACTCACAATAAGGTGAGGACTCTCAATAAGGTGAGGACTCTCAATAAGGTGAGAACTCAATGGGGTGAGAACTCACAGGAAGGTGAGAACTCAGAAAGGTGAGAACTCTCAATAAGGTACGAACTCAACAAGGTCAGAACTCTCAGTAAAGTGAGAACTCTCAATTAGATGAGGACTCTCAATAAGGTGAGAACTCTCAAAAAAGTTGAGAACTCACAATAAAAGGTTAGAACTCTCAATAAGGTGAGAACTCATAATAAAAGGTTAGAACTCTCAATAAGGTGAGAACTCTCAATAAGGTGAGGAAACACAGTCAGGTGAGAACTCAATAGGGTGAAAACTCACGTAAGGTGAGAACTCAGTAAGGTGAGAACTCTCAATAAGGTGCGAACTCAACAAGGTCAGAACTCTCAGTAAAGTGAGAACTCTCAATAAGGTGAGGACTCTCAATAAGGTGAGGACTCTCAATAAGGTGAGAATTCTTAATAAAAGGTGAGAACTCACAATAAGGTGAGAACTCTCAATAAGGTACGAACTCAACAAGGTCAGAACTCTCAGTAAAGTGAGAACTCTCAATTAGATGAGGACTCTCAATAAGGTGAGAACTCTCAAAAAAGTTGAGAACTCACAATAAAAGGCGTGAACTCTCAATAAGGTGAGAACTCAAGATGGTGAGAACTCTCAATTATGTGAGATCTCGCAATAAAGGTGAGAACTCTCAATAAGGTGAGAACTCATAATAAAAGGTTAGAACTCTGATTAAAGTGAGAACTCTCAATCAGGTGAGGAATCTCAGTAAGGTGAGAACTCAATAGGGTGAAAACTCACAGTAAGGTGAGAACTCAGTAAGGTGAGGACTCTCAATAAGGTGAGGACTCTCAATAGGGCGAGGACTCTCAATAATTTGAGAACTCACAATAAGGTGATAACTCAAGAAGGTGAGAACTCTCAATTATGCGAGATCTTCCAATAAAGTCGAGAAGTCTCAATAAGGTGAGAACTCTTAAAAAAGGTGAGAACTCTCAATAAAAGGTGTGAAATCACAATAAGGTGAGAACTCTCAATAGGTTGAGGACTCTCAATAAGTTGAGAACTCACAACAAGGTGATACCTCAAGAAGGTGAGAACTCTCAATTATGCGAGATCTCCCAATAAAGGCGAGAACTCACAATAAGGTGAGAACTCAAGAATGTGAGAACTCTCAATTATGCGAGATCTCCCAAGAAAAATCAGAACTCTCAAAAAAAGTGAGAACTCTCAATAAAAGGTTTGATTTCTCAATAAGGTGAGAACTCTCAATCAGGGGTGAATTCAATGAGGTGAGAACTCTCAATATGGTGAGAACTCTCAATAAGGTGAGAACATTAAATAAAAGGTGAGAGCTCAATCAGGTGGGAACTCTCAATAAGGTGAGAATTCAATAAGGCGAGAACTCTCAGTAAAAAGTGAGAACTCAATAAGATGAGATCTCTCAATAAGGTGAGAACGCTCAAGAAAAGGTGAGAACTCTCAATAAGGTGAGAACTCTCAACAAGGTGATAACTCAAGAAGGTGGGAACTCTCAATTATGTGAGATCTCGCAATAAAGGTGAGGACTCTCAATAAGGTGAGAACTGTCAAAAAAGGTGAGAACTCTCAATAAAAGGTGTGAAATCTCAATAGGGGGAGAACTCTCAATAAGGGGTGAATTCAAAGAGGTGAGAACTCTCAATAAGGTGAGAACTCTCAATTAAAGGTGTGAACTCTCAATAAGGTGAGAAGTCTAAATAAGGGGTGAATTCAAAGAGGTGAGAACTCTCAATAAAGTGAGAACTCACAAGAAAAGGTGAGAACTCTCAATAAGTTGAGAACTCTCAATAAGGTGATAACTCAAGAAGGTAGGAACTCTCAATTATGTGAGATCTCTCAATAAAGGTGAGGAATCTCAATCAGGTGAAAACTGTCAAAAAAGGTGAGAACTCTCAATAAAAGGTGTGAAATCTCAATAAGGTGAGAGCTCTCAATAAGTTGAGGACTCTCAATAAGGTGAGAACTCATAATAAAAGGTTAGAACTCTCAATAAGGTGAGAACTCAAGATGGTGAGAACTCTCAATTATGTGAGATCTCCCAATAAAAGTGAGAACTCTCAATATGGTGAGAACTCTCAAAAAAGTTGAGAACTCACAATAAAAGGTGTGAACTCTCAATAAGGTGAGAACTCATAATAAAAGGTTAGAACTCTCAATAAGTTGAGAACTCTCAATAAGGTGATAACTGAAGAAGGTGAGAACTCTTAATTATGTGAGATCTCCCAAGAAAGGTGAGAACTTTCAATATGGTGAGAATTCTCAAAAAAGGTGAGAACTCTCAATAAAAGGTGTGATTTCTCAATAAGGTGAGAACTCTCAATAAGGGGTGAATTCAATGAGGTGAGAACTCTCAATAAAGTGAGCACTCTCAAGAAAAGGTGCGAACTCTCCATAAGTTGAGAACTCTCAAGAAAAGGTAAGAACTCTCAATAAGGTCAGAACTCTCAATAAAGTGAGAACTCTCAATATGGTGAGAACATTAAATAAAAGGTGAGAACTCAATAAGGTGGGATATCTCAATAAGGTGAGAGCTCAACAAGGACAGATCTCTCAATAAAGTGAGAACTCTCAATATGGTGAGGTCACTCAATAAGTTGTGAACTCTCAATAAGATGAGAACTCTCAATAAGGTGAGGACGCTCAATAAGGTGAGAACTCACAATAAAGTTGAGAACTCACAATAAAAGGCGTGAACTCTCAATAAGGTGAGAACTCATAATAAAATGTTAGAACTCTCAATAAGGTGAGAACTCTCAATGAGGTGAGGAATCACAGTCAGGTGAGAACTCAATAGGAGGAAAACTGACAGTAAGGTGAGAACTCAGTCTGGTGAGAACTCTCAATAAGGTGCGAACTCAACAAGGTCAGAACTCTCAGTAAAGTGAGAACTCTCAATAAGGTGAGGACTCTCAATAAGGTGAGAAATCTTAATAAAAGGTGAGAACTCTGAATAAGTTGAGACGTCTCAAGAAGTTGAGAACTCATAATAAAAATTTAGAACTCACAATAAGGTGAGGACTCTCAATAAGGTGAGGGCTCTCAATAAGGTGAGAACTCAATCGGGTGAAAACTCACGTAAGGTGAGAACTCAGAAAGGTGAGAACTCTCAATAAGGTACGACCTCAACAAGGTCAGAACTCTCAGTAAAGTGAGAACTCTCAATAAGGTGAGGACTCACAATAAGGTGAGAACTCAATGGGGTGAGAACTCACAGGAAGGTGAGAACTCAGAAAGGTGAGAACTCTCAATAAGGTACGAACTCAACAAGGTCATAACTCTCAGTAAAGTGAGAACTCTCAATTAGATGAGGACTCTCAATAAGGTGAGAACTCTCAAAAAAGTTGAGAACTCACAATAAAAGATTAGAACTCTCAATAAGGTGAGAACTCATAATAAAAGGTTAGAACTCTCAATAAGGTGAGAACTCTCAATAAGGCGAGGAATCTCAGTAAGGCGAGAACTCAATAGGGTGAAAACTCACAGTAAGATGAGAACTCAGTAAGGTGAGAACTGTCAAAAAGGTGAGAACTCTCAATAAAAGGTGTGAAATCTCAATAAGGTGAGAACTCTCAATAAGGTGAGAACTCATAATAAAAGGTTAGAACTCTGATTAAGGTGAGAACTCTCAATAAGGCGAGGAATCTCAGTAAGGTGAGAACTCATAATAAAAGGTTAGAACTCTCAATAAGGTGAGAACTCAAGATGGTGAGAACTCTCAATTATGCGAGATCTCCCAAGAAAAATCAGAACTCTCAAAAAAAGTGAGAACTCTCAATAAAAGGTTTGATTTCTCAATAAGGTGAGAACTCTCAATCAGGGGTGAATTCAATAAGGTGAGAACTCTCAATATGGTGAGAACTCTCAAGATGGTGAGAACTCTCAATAAGGTGAGAACATTAAATAAAAGGTGAGAGCTCAATAAGGTGAGAACTCTCAGTAAGTTGAGAACTCTCAATAAGGTGATAACTCAAGAAGGTAGGAACTCTCAATTACGTGAGATCTCTCAATAAAGGTGAGGAATCTCAATCAGGTGAAAACTGTCAAAAAAGGTGAGAACTCTCAATAAAAGGAGTGAAATCTCAATAAGGTGAGAACTCTCAATAAGGTGAGAATTCTTAATAAAAGTTGAGAACTCTCAATAAGGTGAGAACTCTCAATAAGTTGAGACCTCTCAAGAAGTTGAGAACTCATAATAAAGATTTAGAACTCACAATGAGGTGAGGACTCTCAATAAGGTGAGGACTCTCAATAAGGTGAGAACTCAATGGGGTGAGAACTCACAGGAAGGTGAGAACTCAGAAAGGTGAGAACTCTCAATAAGGTACGAACTCAACAAGATCAGAACGCTCAGTAAAGTGAGAACTCTCAATTAGATGAGGACTCTCAATAAGGTGAAAACTCTCAAAAAAGTTGAGAACTCACAATAAAAGGTTAGAACTCTGAATAAGGTGAGAACTCATAATAAAAGGTTAGGACTCTGATTAAGGTGAGAACTCTCAATAAGGCGAGGAATCTCAGTAAGGTGAGAACTCAATAGTGTGAAAACTCACAGTAAGGTGAGAACTCAGTAAAGTGAGAACTCTCAATAAAGTGAGGACTCTCAATAAGGTGAGGACTCTCAATAATTTGAGAACTCACAATAAGGTGATAACTCAAGAAGGTAAGAACTTTCAAATATGCGAGATCTCCCAAGAAAAATCAGAACTCTCAAAAAAAGTGAGAACTCTCAATAAAAGGTTTGATTTCTCAATAAGGTGAGAACTCTCAATCAGGGGTGAATTCAATGAGGTGAGAACTCTCAATATGGTGAGAACTCTCAATAAGGTGAGAACATTAAATAAAAGGTGAGAGCTCAATCAGGTGGGAACTCTCAATAAGGTGAGAACTTAATAAGGTGAGAACTCTCAGTAAAAAGTGAGAACTCAATAAGATGAGAACTCTCAATAAGGTGAGAACTCTCAGTAAAAAGTGAGAAATCAATAAGATGAGATCTCTCAATAAGGTGAGAACGCTCAACAAGGTGATAACTCAAGAAGGTGGGAACTCTCAATTATGTGAGATCTCGCAATAAAGGTGAGGACTCTCAATAAGGTGAGAACTGTCAAAAAAGGTGAGAACTCTCAATAAAAGGTGTGAAATCTCAATTAGGTGAGAACTCTCAATAAGGCGAGAACTCTCAATAAAAAGTGTGAACTCTCAATAAGGTGAGAAGTCTAAATAAGGGGTGAATTCAAAGAGGTGAGAACTCTCAATAAAGTGAGAACTCACAAGAAAAGGTGAGAACTCTCAATAAGTTGAGAACTCTCAATAAGGAGATAACTCAAGAAGGTAGGAACTCTCAATTATGTGAGATCTCTCAATGAATGTGAGGAATCTCAATCAGGTGAAAACTGTCAAAAAAGGTGAGAACTCTCAATAAAAGGTGTGAAATCTCAATAAGGTGAGAACTCTCAATAAGTTGAGGACTCTCAATAAGGTGAGAACTCATAATAAAAGGTTAGAACTCTCAATAAGGTGAGAACTCAAGATGGTGAGAACTCTCAATTATGTGAGATCTCCCAATTAAGGTGAGAACTCTCAATAAGGTGAGAACTCTCAAAAAAGTTGAGAACTCACAATAAAAGGCGTGAACTCTCAATAAGGTGAGAACTCATAACAAAAGGTGAGAACTCTCAATAAGGTGAGGAATCACAGTCAGGTGAGAACTCAATAGGGTGAAAACTCACGTAAGGTGAGAACTCAGTAAGGTGAGAACTCTCAATAAGGTGCGAACTCAACAAGGTCAGAACTCTCAGTAAAGTGAGAACTCTCAATAAGGTGAGGACTCTCAATAAGGTGAGAACTCAATGGGGTGAGAACTCACAGGAAGGTGAGAACTCAGAAAGGTGAGAACTCTCAATAAGGTACGAACTCAACAAGGTCAGAACTCTCAGTAAAGTGAGAACTCTCAATTAGATGAGGACTCTCAATAAGGTGAGAACTCTCAAAAAAGTTGAGAACTCACAATAAAAGGTTAGAACTCTGAATAAGGTGAGAACTCATAATAAAAGGTTAGGACTCTGATTAAGGTGAGAACTCTCAATAAGGTGAGGAATCACAGTCAGGTGAGAACTCAATAGGGTGAAAACTCACGTAAGGTGAGAACTCAGTAAGGTGAGAACTCTCAATAAGGTGCGAACTCAACAAGGTCAGAACTCTCAGTAAAGTGAGAACTCTCAATAAGGTGAGGACTCTCAATAAGGTGAGGACTCTCAATAAGGTACGAACTCAACAAGGTCAGAACTCTCAGTAAAGTGAGAACTCTCAATTAGATGAGGACTCTCAATAAGGTGAGAACTCTCAATAAGGTACGAACTCATCAAGGTCAGAACTCTCAGTAAAGTGAGAACTCTCAATTAGATGAGGACTCTCAATAAGGTGAGAACTCTCAAAAAAGTTGAGAACTCACAATAAAAGGTTAGAACTCTGAATAAGGTGAGAACTCATAATGAAAGGTTAGGACTCTGATTAAGGTGAGGACTCTCAATAAGGCGATGAATCTCCGTAAGGTGAGAACTCAATAGTGTGAAAACTCACAGTAAGGTGAGAACTCAGTAAAGTGAGAACTCTCAATAAAGTGAGGACTCTCAATAAGGCGAGGACTCTCAATAATTTGAGAACTCACAATAAGGTGATAACTCAAGAAGGTGAGAACTCTCAATTATGCGAGATCTCCCAAGAAAAATCAGAACTCTCAAAAAAAGTGAGAACTCTCAATAAAAGGTTTGATTTCTCAATAAGTTGAGAACTCTCAATCAGGGGTGAATTCAATGAGGTGAGAACTCTCAATATGGTGAGAACTCTCAATAAGGTGAGAACATTAAAGAAAAGGTGAGAGCTCAATCAGGTGGGAACTCTCAATAAGGTGAGAACTCAATAAGGTGAGAACTCTCAGTAAAAAGCGAGAACTCAATAAGATGAGAACTCTCAATAAGGTGAGAACGCTCAAGAAAAGGTGAGAACTCTCAATAAGGTGAGAACTCTCAACAAGGTGATAACTCAAGAAGGTGGGAACTCTCAATTATGTGAGATCTCGCAATAAAGGTGAGGACTCTCAATAAGGTAAGAACTGTCAAAAAAGGTGAGAACTCTCAATAAAAGGTGTGAAATCTCAATAAGGTGAGAACTCTCAATAAGGCGAGAACTCTCAATAAAAGGTGAGAACTCTCAATAAAGTGAGAACTCACAAGAAAAGGTGAGAACTCTCAGTAAGTTGAGAACTCTCAATAAGGTGATAACTCAAGAAGGTAGGAGCTCTGAATTATGTGAGATCTCTCAATAAAGGTGAGGAATCTCAATCAGGTGAAAACTGTCAAAAAAGGTGAGAACTCTCAATAAAAGGTGTGAAATCTCAATTAGGTGAGAACTCTCAATAAGTTGAGGACTCTCAATAAGGTGAGAACTCATAATAAAAGGTTAGAACTCTCAATAAGGTGAGAACTCAAGATGGTGAGAACTCTCAATTATGTGAGATCTCCCAATTAAAGTGAGAACTCTCAATAAGGTGAGAACTCACAAAAAAGTTGAGAACTCACAATAAAAGGCGTGAACTCTCAATAAGGTGCGAACTCAACAAGGTCAGAACTCTCAGTAAAGTGAGATCTCTCAATAAGGTGATAACTCAAGAAGGTGAGAACTCTTAATTATGTGAGATCTCCCAAGAAAGGTGAGAAATCTCAATAAGGTGAGAACTCTCAAAAAAGGTGAGAACTCTCAATAAAAGGTGTGATTTCTCAATAAGGTGAGAACTCTCAATAAGGGGTGAATTCAATGAGGTGAGAACTCTCAATAAAGTGAGCACTCTCAAGAAAAGGTGAGAACTCTCAATAAGTTGAGAACTCTCAGGAAAAGGTAAGAACTCTCAATAAGGTCAGAACTCTCAATAAAGTGAGAACTCTCAATATGGTGAGGACTCTCAATATGGTGAGAAAGCTCAATAAGGTGAGAACGTTCAATAAGTTGAGAACTTTCAATAAGGTGAGAACATTAAATAAAAGGTGAGAACTCAATAAGGTGGGATATCTCAATAAGGTGAGAGCTCAATAAGGACAGATCTCTCAATAAAGTGAGAACTCTCAATATGGTGAGGTCACTCAATAAGTTGTGAACTCTCAATAAGGTGAGGACTCTCAATAAAGTGAGAACTCTCAATAAGGTGAGAACTCTCAATGAGGTGAGGAATCACAGTCAGGTGAGAACTCAATAGGGTGAAAACTCACGTAAGGTGAGAACACAGTAAGGTGTGAACTCTCAATAAGGTGAGAACTCTCAATAAGGTGAGAACTCATAATAAAAGGTTAGAACTCTGATTAAGGTGAGAACTCTCAATAAGGCGAGGAATCTCAGTAAGGTGAGAACTCAATAGGGTGAAAACTCACAGTAAGGTGAGAACTCAGTAAAGTGAGAACTCTCAATAAAGTGAGGACTCTCAATAAGGTGAGGACTCTCAATAATTTGAGAACTCACAATAAGGTGATAACTCCAGAAGGTGAGAACTCTCAATTATGCGAGATCTCCCAAGAAAAATCAGAACTCTCAAAAAAAGTGAGAACTCTCAATAAAAGGTGTGAAATCTCAATAAGGTGAGAACTCTCAATCAGGGGTGAATTCAGTGAGGTGAGAACTCTCAATATGGTGAGAACTCTCAATAAGGTGAGAACATTAAAGAAAAGGTGAGAGCTCAATCAAGTGGGAACTCTCAATAAGGTGAGAACTCAATAAGATGAGATCTCTCAATAAGGTGAGAACGCTCAATAAAAGGTGAGAACTCTCAATAAGGTGAGAACTCTCAATAAGGTGATAACTCAAGAAGGTGGGAACTCTCAATTATGTGAGATCTCGCAATGAAGGTGAGGACTCTCAATAAGGTGAGAACTCTCAATAAAAGGTGAGAATTCTCAATAAAAGCTGTGAAATCTCAATAAGGTGCGAACTCTCAATAAGGGGTGAATTCAATGAGGTGAGAACTCTCAATAAAAGGTGAGAACGCTCAATAAAAGGTGTGAACTCTCAATAAGGTGAGAAGTCTAAATAAGGGGTGAATTCAAAGAGGTGAGAACTCTCATTAAAGTGAGAACTCACAAGAAAAGGTGAGAACTCTCAGTAAGTTGAGAACTCTCAATAAGGTGATAACTCAAGAAGGTAGGAGCTCTGAATTATGTGAGATCTCTCAATAAAGGTGAAGAATCTCAATCAGGAGAAAACTGTCAAAAAAGGTGAGAACTCTCAATAAGGGGTGAATTCAATGAGGTGAGAACTCTCAATAAAGTGAGCACTCTCAAGAAAAGGTGAGAACTCTCAATAAGTTGAGAACTCTCAGGAAAAGGTAAGAACTCTCAATAAGGTCAGAACTCTCAATAAAGTGAGAACTCTCAATATGGTGAGGACTCTCAATATGGTGAGAAAGCTCAATAAGGTGAGAACGTTCAATAAGTTGAGAACTCTCAATAAGGTGAGAACATTAAATAAAAGGTGAGAACTCAATAAGGTCAGATCTCTCAATAAAGTGAGAACTCTCAATATGGTGAGGTCACTCAATAAGTTGTGAACTCTCAATAAGGTGAGGACTCTCAATAAGGTGAGAACTCTCAATGAGGTGAGGAATCACAGTCAGGTGAGAACTCAATAGGGTGAAAACTCATGTAAGATGAGAACTCAGTAAGGTGAGAACTCTCAATAAGGTACGAACTCAACAAGGTCAGAACTCTCAGTAAAGTGAGAACTCTCAATTAGATGAGGACTCTCAATAAGGTGAGAACTCTCAAAAAAGTTGAGAACTCACAATAAAAGGTTAGAACTCTCAATAAGGTGAGAACTCATAATAAAAGGTTAGAACTCTCAATAAGGTGAGAACTCATAATAAAAGGTTAGGACTCTGATTAAGGTGAGAACTCTCAATAAGGCGAGGAATCTCAGTAAGGTGAGAACTCAATAGTGTGAAAACTCACAGTAAGGTGAGAACTCAGTAAAGTGAGAACTCTCAATAAAGTGAGGACTCTCAATAAGGTGAGGACTCTCAATAATTTGAGAACTCACAATAAGGTGATAACTCAAGAAGGTGAGAACTTTCAATTATGCGAGATCTCCCAAGAAAAATCAGAACTCTCAAAAAAAGTGAGAACTCTCAATAAAAGGTGTGAAATCTCAATAAGGTGAGAACTCTCAATCAGGGGTGAATTCAATGAGTTGAGAACTCTCAATATGGTGAGAACTCTCAATAAGGTGAGAACATTAAATAAAAGGTGAGAGCTCAATCAAGTGGGAACTCTCAATAAGGTGAGAACTCAATAAGATGAGATCTCTCAATAAGGTGAGAACGCTCAATAAAAGGTGAGAACTCTCAATAAGGTGAGAACTCTCAATAAGGTGAGAACTCAAGAAGGTGGGAACTCTCAATTATGTGAGATCTCGCAATAAAGGTGAGGACTCTCAATAAGGTGAGAACTCTCAATAAAAGGTGAGAATTCTCAATAAAAGGTGTGAAATCTCAATAAGGTGAGAACTCTCAATAAGGGGTGAATTCAATGAGGTGAGAACTCTCAATAAAAGGTGAGAACTCTCAATAAAAGGTGTGAACTCTCAATAAGGTGAGAAGTCTAAATAAGGGGTGAATTCAAGGAGGTGAGAACTCTCATTAAAGTGAGAACTCACAAGAAAAGGTGAGAACTCTCAGTAAGTTGAGAACTCTCAATAAGGTGATAACTCAAGAAGGTAGGAGCTCTGAATTATGTGAGATCTCTCAATAAAGGTGAAGAATCTCAATCAGGAGAAAACTGTCAAAAAAGGTGAGAACTCTCAATAAGGGGTGAATTCAATGAGGTGAGAACTCTCAATAAAGTGAGCACTCTCAAGAAAAGGTGAGAACTCTCAATAAGTTGAGAACTCTCAGGAAAAGGTAAGAACTCTCAATAAGGTCAGAACTCTCAATAAAGTGAGAACTCTCAATATGGTGAGGACTCTCAATATGGTGAGAAAGCTCAATAAGGTGAGAACGTTCAATAAGTTGAGAACTCTCAATAAGGTGAGAACATTAAATAAAAGGTGAGAACTCAATAAGGTCAGATCTCTCAATAAAGTGAGAACTCTCAATATGGTGAGGTCACTCAATAAGTTGTGAACTCTCAATAAGGTGAGGACTCTCAATAAGGTGAGAACTCTCAATGAGGTGAGGAATCACAGTCAGGTGAGAACTCAATAGGGTGAAAACTCATGTAAGATGAGAACTCAGTAAGGTGAGAACTCTCAATAAGGTGCGAACTCAACAAGGTCAGAACTCTCAGTAAAGTGAGAACTCTCAATAAGGTGAGGACTCTCAATAAGGTGAGGACTCTCAATAAGTTGAGACCTCTCAAGAAGTTGAGAACTCATAATAAAAATTTAGAACTCACAATAAGTTGAGGACTCTCAATAAGGTGAGGAGTCTCAATAAGGTGAGAACTCAATGGGGTGAGAACTGACAGGAAGGTGAGAACAAAGAAAGGTGAGAACTCTCAATAATGTATGAACTCAACAAGGTCAGAACTCTCAGTAAAGTGAGAACTCTCAATTAGATGAGGACTCTCAATAAGGTGAGAACTCTCAAAAAAGTTGAGAACTCACAATAAAAGGTTAGAACTCTCAATAAGGTGAGAACTCATAATAAACGGTTAGAACTCTCAATAAGGTGAGAACTCATAATAAAAGGTTAGGACTCTGATTAAGGTGAGAACTCTCAATAAGGCGAGGAATCTCAGTAAGGTGAGAACTCAATAGTGTGAAAACTCACAGTAAGGTGAGAACTCAGTAAAGTGAGAACTCTCAATAAAGTGAGGACTCTCAATAAGGTGAGGACTCTCAATAATTTGAGAACTCACAATAAGGTGATAACTCAAGAAGGTGAGAACTTTCAATTATGCGAGATCTCCCAAGAAAAATCAGAACTCTCAAAAAAAGTGAGAACTCTCAATAAAAGGTTTGATTTCTCAATAAGGTGAGAACTCTCAATCAGGGGTGATTTCAATGAGGTGAGAACTCTCAATATGGTGAGAACTCTCAATAAGGTGAGAACATTAAATAAAAGGTGAGAGCTCAATCAGGTGGGAACTCTCAATAAGGTGAGAACTCAATAAGGTGAGAACTCTCAGTAAAAAGTGAGAACTCAATAAGATGAGAACTCTCAATAAGGTGAGAACTCTCAGTAAGAAGTGAGAAATCAATAAGATGAGATCTCTCAATAAGGTGAGAACGCTCAACAAGGTGATAACTCAAGAAGGTGGGAACTCTCAATTATGTGAGATCTCGCAATAAAGGTGAGGACTCTCAATAAGGTGAGAACTGTCAAAAAAGGTGAGAACTCTCAATAAAAGGTGTGAAATCTCAATTAGGTGAGAACTCAATAAGGCGAGAACTCTCAATAAAAGGTGTGAACTCTCAATAAGGTGAGAAGTCTAAATAAGGGTTGAATTCAAAGAGGTGAGAACTCTCAATAAAGTGAGAACTCACAAGAAAAGGTGAGAACTCTCAATAAGTTGAGAACTCTCAATAAGGTGATAACTCAAGAAGGTAGGAACTCTCAATTATGTGAGATCTCTCAATGAATGTGAGGAATCTCAATCAGGTGAAAACTGTCAAAAAAGGTGAGAACTCTCAATAAAAGGTGTGAAATCTCAATAAGGTGAGAACTCTCAATAAGTTGAGGACTCTCAATAAGGTGAGAACTCATAATAAAAGGTTAGAACTCTCAATAAGGTGAGAACTCAAGATGGTGAGAACTCTCAATTATGTGAGATCTCCCAATTAAGGTGAGAACTCTCAATAAGGTGAGAACTCTCAAAAAAGTTGAGAACTCACAATAAAAGGCTTGAACTCTCAATAAGGTGAGAACTCATAACAAAAGGTGAGAACTCTCAATAAGGTGAGGAATCACAGTCAGGTGAGAACTCAATAGGGTGAAAACTCACGTAAGGTGAGAACTCAGTAAGGTGCGAACTCAACAAGGTCAGAACTCTCAGTAAAGTGAGAACTCTCAATAAGGTGAGGACTCTCAATAAGGTGAGAACTCAATGGGGTGAGAACTCACAGGAAGCTGAGAACTCAGAAAGGTGAGAACTCTCAATAAGGTACGAACTCAACAAGGTCAGAACTCTCAGTAAAGTGAGAACTCTCAATTAGATGAGGACTCTCAATAAGGTGAGAACTCTCAAAAAAGTTGAGAACTCACAATAAAAGGTTAGAACTCTGAATAAGGTGAGAACTCATAATAAAAGGTTAGGACTCTGATTAAGGTGAGGACTCTCAATAAGGTGAGGAATCACAGTCAGGTGAGAACTCAATAGGGTGAAAACTCACGTAAGGTGAGAACTCAGTAAGGTGAGAACTCTCAATAAGGTGCGAACTCAACAAGGTCAGAACTCTCAGTAAAGTGAGAACTCTCAATAAGGTGAGGACTCTCAATAAGGTGAGGACTCTCAATAAGGTACGAACTCAACAAGGTCAGAACTCTCAGTAAAGTGAGAACTCTCAATTAGATGAGGACTCTCAATAAGGTGAGAACTCTCAATAAGGTACGAACTCATCAAGGTCAGAACTCTCAGTAAAGTGAGAACTCTCAATTAGATGAGGACTCTCAATAAGGTGAGAACTCTCAAAAAAGTTGAGAACTCACAATAAAAGGTTAGAACTCAGAATAAGGTGAGAACTCATAATAAAAGGTTAGGACTCTGATTAAGGTGAGGACTCTCAATAAGGCGATGAATCTCCGTAAGGTGAGAACTCAATAGTGTGAAAACTCACAGTAAGGTGAGAACTCAGTAAAGTGAGAACTCTCAATAAAGTGAGGACTCTCAATAAGGTGAGGACTCTCAATAATTTGAGAACTCACAATAAGGTGATACCTCAAGAAGGTGAGAACTCTCAATTATGCGAGATCTCCCAAGAAAAATCAGAACTCTCAAAAAAAGTGAGAACTCTCAATAAAAGGTTTGATTTCTCAATAAGGTGAGAACTCTCAGTCAGGGGTGAATTCAATGAGGTGAGAACTCTCAATATGGTGATAACTCTCAATAAGGTGAGAACATTAAAGAAAAGGTGAGAGCTCAATCAGGTGGGAACTCTCAATAAGGTGAGAACTCAATAAGGTGAGAACTCTCAGTAAAAAGCGAGAACTCAATAAGATGAGAACTCTCAATAAGGTGAGAACGCTCAAGAAAAGGTGAGAACTCTCAATAAGGTGAGAACTCTCAACAAGGTGATAACTCAAGAAGGTGGGAACTCTCAATTATGTGAGATCTCGCAATAAAGGTGAGGACTCTCAATAAGGTGAGAACTGTCAAAAAAGGTGAGAACTCTCAATAAAAGGTGTGAAATCTCAATAAGGTGAGAACTCTCAATAAGGCGAGAACTCTCAATAAAAGGTGTGAACTCTCAATAAGGTGAGAAGTCTAAATAAGGGGTGAATTCAAAGAGGTGAGAACTCTCAATAAAGTGAGAACTCACAAGAAAAGGTGAGAACTCTCAGTAAGTTGAGAACTCTCAATAAGGTGATAACTCAAGAAGGTAGGAGCTCTGAATTATGTGAGATCTCTCAATAAAGGTGAGGAATCTCAATCAGGTGAAAACTGTCAAAAAAGGTGAGAACTCTCAATAAAAGGTGTGAAATCTCAATAAGGTGAGAATTCTCAATAAGTTGAGGACTCTCAATAAGGTGAGAACTCATAATAAAAGGTTAGAACTCTCAATAAGGTGAGAACTCAAGATGGTGAGAACTCTCAATTATGTGAGATCTCCCAATTAAAGTGAGAACTCTCAATAAGGTGAGAACTCACAAAAAAGTTGAGAACTCACAATAAAAGGCGTGAACTCTCAATAAGGTGCGAACTCAACAAGGTCAGAACTCTCAGTAAAGTGAGATCTCTCAATAAGGTGATAACTCAAGAAGGTGAGAACTCTTAATTATGTGAGATCTCCCAAGAAAGGTGAGAACTCTCAATAAGGTGAGAACTCTCAAAAAAGGTGAGAACTCTCAATAAAAGGTGTGATTTCTCAATAAGGTGAGAACTCTCAATAAGGGGTGAATTCAATGAGGTGAGAACTCTCAATAAAGTGAGCACTCTCAAGAAAAGGTGAGAACTCTCAATAAGTTGAGAACTCTCAGGAAAAGGTAAGAACTCTCAATAAGGTCAGAACTCTCAATAAAGTGAGAACTCTCAATATGGTGAGAAAGCTCAATAAGGTGAGAACGTTCAATAAGTTGAGAACTCTCAATAAGGTGAGAACATTAAATAAAAGGTGAGAACTCAATAAGGTGGGATATCTCAATAAGGTGAGAGCTCAATAAGGACAGATCTCTCAATAAGTTGTGAACTCTCAATAAGGTGAGGACTCTCAATAAAGTGAGAACTCTCAATAAGGTGAGGACTCTCAATAAAGTGAGAACTCTCAATTAGGTGAGAACTCTCAATGAGGTGAGGAATCACAGTCAGGTGAGAACTCAATAGGGTGAAAACTCACGTAAGGTGAGAACTCAGTAAGGTGTGAACTCTCAATAAGGTGAGAACTCTCAATAAGGTGAGAACTCATAATAAAAGGTTAGGACTCTGATTAAGGTGAGAACTCTCAATAAGGCGAGGAATCTCAGTAAGGTGAGAACTCAATAGGGTGAAAACTCACAGTAAGGTGAGAACTCAGTAAAGTGAGAACTCTCAATAAAGTGAGGACTCTCAATAAGGTGAGGACTCTCAATAATTTGAGAACTCACAACAAGGTGATAACTCCAGAAGGTGAGAACTCTCAATTATGCGAGATCTCCCAAGAAAAATCAGAACTCTCAAAAAAAGTGAGAACTCTCAATAAAAGGTGTGAAATCTCAATAAGGTGAGAACTCTCAATCAGGGGTGAATTCAATGAGGTGAGATCTCTCAATATGGTGAGAACTCTCAATAAGGTGAGAACATTAAATAAAAGGTGAGAGCTCAATCAAGTGGGAACTCTCAATAAGGTGAGAACTCAATAAGATGAGATCTCTCAATAAGGTGAGAACGCTCAATAAAAGGTGAGAACTCTCAATAAGGTGAGAACTCTCAATAAGGTGATAACTCAAGAAGGTGGGAACTCTCAATTATGTGAGATCTCGCAATGAAGGTGAGGACTCTCAATAAGGTGAGAACTCTCAATAAAAGGTGAGAATTCTCAATAAAAGGTGTGAAATCTCAATAAGGTGCGAACTCTCAATAAGGGGTGAATTCAATGAGGTGAGAACTCTCAATAAAAGGTGAGAACTCTCAATAAAAGGTGTGAACTCTCAATAAGGTGAGAAGTCTAAATAAGGGGTGAATTCAAAGAGGTGAGAACTCTCATTAAAGTGAGAACTCACAAGAAAAGGTGAGAACTCTCAGTAAGTTGAGAACTCTCAATAAGGTGATAACTCAAGAAGGTAGGAGCTCTGAATTATGTGAGATCTCTCAATAAAGGTGAAGAATCTCAATCAGGAGAAAACTCATAACAAAAGGTGAGAACTCTCAATAAGGTGAGGAATCACAGTCAGGTGAGAACTCAATGGGGTGAAAACTCACGTAAGGTGAGAACTCAGTAAGGTGAGAACTCTCAATAAGGTGCGAACTCAACAAGGTCAGAACTCTCAGTAAAGTGAGAACTCTCAATAAGTTGAGGACTCTCAATAAGGTGAGAACTCATAATAAAAGGTTAGAACTCTCAATAAGGTGAGAACTCAAGATGGTGAGAACTCTCAATTATGTGAGATCTCCCAATTAAGGTGAGAACTCTCAATAAGGTGAGAACTCTCAAAAAAGTTGAGAACTCACAATAAAAGGCTTGAACTCTCAATAAGGTGAGAACTCATAACAAAAGGTGAGAACTCTCAATAAGGTGAGGAATCACAGTCAGGTGAGAACTCAATAGGGTGAAAACTCACGTAAGGTGAGAACTCAGTAAGGTGAGAACTCTCAATAAGGTGCGAACTCAACAAGGTCAGAACTCTCAGTAAAGTGAGAACTCTCAATAAGGTGAGGACTCTCAATAAGGTGAGGACTCTTAATAAGGTGAGAACTCAATGGGGTGAGAACTCACAGGAAGGTGAGAACTCAGAAAGGTGGGAACTCTCAATAAGGTGAGAACTCAACAAGGTCAGAACTCTCAGTAAAGTGAGAACTCTCAATTAGATGAGGACTCTCAATAAGGTGAGAACTCTCAAAAAAGTTGAGAACTCACAATAAAAGGTTAGAACTCTCAATAAGGTGAGAACTCTCAATAAGGTGAGGAATCACAGTCAGGTGAGAACTCAATAGGGTGAAAACTCACGTAAGGTGAGAACTCAGTAAGGTGAGAACTCTCAATAAGGTGCGAACTCAACAAGGTCAGAACTCTCAGTAAAGTGAGAACTCTCAATAAGGTGAGGACTCTCAATAAGGTGAGGACTCTCAATACGGTGAGAATTCTTAATAAAAGGTGAGAACTCTCAATAAGGTGAGAACTCTCAATAAGGTACGAACTCAACAAGGTCAGAACTCTCAGTAAAGTGAGAACTCGCAATTAGATGAGGACTCTCAATAAGGTGAGAACTCTCAAAAAAGTTGAGAACTCACAATAAAAGGCGTGAACTCTCAATAAGGTGAGAACTCAAGATGGTGAGAACTCTCAATTATGTGAGATCTCGCAATAAAGGTGATAACTCTCAATAAGGTGAGTACTCATAATAAAAGGTTAGAACTCTGATTAAGGTGAGAACTCTCAATCAGGCGAGGAATCTCAGTAAGGTGAGAACTCAATAGGGTGAAAACTCACAGTAAGGTGAGAACTCAGTAAGGTGAGAACTTCAATAAGGTGAGGACTCTCAATAGGGCGAGGTCTCTCAATAATTTGAGAACTCACAATAAGGTGATATCTCAAGAAGGTGAGAACTCTCAATTATGCGAGATCTCCCAATAAAGGCGAGAAGTCTCAATGAGGTGAGAACTCTTAAAAAAGGTGAGAACTCTCAATAAAAGGTGTGAAATCACAATAAGGTGAGAACTCTCAATAAGTTGAGGACTCTCAATAAGGTGAGAACTCATAATAAAAGGTTAGAACTCTCAATAAGGTGAGAACTCAAGATGGTGAGAACTCTCAATTATGTGAGATCTCCCAATTAAGGTGAGAACTCTCAATAAGGTGAGAACTCTCAAAAAAGTTGAGAACTCACAATAAAAGGCGTGAACTCTCAATAAGGTGAGAACTCATAATAAAAGGTTAGAACTCTCAATAAGGTGAGAACTCTCAATGAGGTGAGGAATCACAGTCAGGTGAGAACCCAATAGGGTGAAAACTCACGTAAGGTGAGACCTCAGTCAGGTGAGAACTCTCAATAAGGTGCGAACTCAACAAGGTCAGAACTCTGAGTGAAGTGAGAACTCTCAATAAGGTGAGGACTCTCAATAAGGTGCGAACTCAACAAGGTCAGAACTCTCGGTAAAGTGAGATCTCTCAATAAGGTGAGGACTCTCAATAAGTTGAGAACTCTCAATAAGGTGATAACTCAAGAAGGTGAGAACTCTTAATTATGTGAGATCTCCCAAAAAGGTGAGAACTCTCAATATGCTGAGAACTCTCAAAAAAGGTGAGAACTCTCAATAAAAGGTTTGATTTCTCAATAAGGTGAGAACTCTCAATCAGGGGTGAATTCAATGAGGTGAGAACTCTCAATAAAGTGAGCACTCTCAAGAAAAGGTGCGAACTCTCCATAAGTTGAGAACTCTCAAGAAAAGGTAAGAACTCTCAATAAGGTCAGAACTCTCAATAAAGTGAGAACTCTCAATATGGTGAGGACTCTCAATATGGTGATAACTCTCAATAAGGTGGGAACATTAAATAAAAGGTGAGAACTCAATAAGGTGGGATATCTCAATAAGGTGAGAGCTCAATAAGGACAGATCTCTCAATAAAGTGAGAACTCTCAATATGGTGAGGTCACTCAATACGTTGTGAACTCTCAATAAGATGAGAACTCTCAATAAGGTGAGAACTCTCAATAAGGTGAGGAATCACAGTCAGGTGAGAACTCAATAGGGTGAAAACTCACGTAAGGTGAGAACTCAGTCAGGTGAGAACTCTCAATAAGGTGCGAACTCAACAAGGTCAGAACTCTCAGTAAAGTGAGAACTCTCAATAAGTTGAGGACTCTCAATAAGGTGAGAACTCAATGGGGTGAAAACTCACGTAAGGTGAGAACTCAGTAAGGTGTGAACTCTCAATAAGGTGAGAACTCTCAATAAGGTGAGAACTCATAATAAAAGGTTAGGACTCTGATTAAGGTGAGAACTCTCAATAAGGCGAGGAATCTCAGTAAGGTGAGAACTCAATAGGGTGAAAACTCACAGTAAGGTGAGAACTCAGTAAAGTGAGAACTCTCAATAAAGTGAGGACTCTCAATAAGGTGAGGACTCTCAATAATTTGAGAACTCACAACAAGGTGATAACTCCAGAAGGTGAGAACTCTCAATTATGCGAGATCTCCCAAGAAAAATCAGAACTCTCAAAAAAAGTGAGAACTCTCAATAAAAGGTGTGAAATCTCAATAAGGTGAGAACTCTCAATCAGGGGTGAATTCAATGAGGTGAGATCTCTCAATATGGTGAGAACTCTCAATAAGGTGAGAACATTAAATAAAAGGTGAGAGCTCAATCAAGTGGGAACTCTCAATAAGGTGAGAACTCAATAAGATGAGATCTCTCAATAAGGTGAGAACGCTCAATAAAAGGTGAGAACTCTCAATAAGGTGAGAACTCTCAATAAGGTGATAACTCAAGAAGGTGGGAACTCTCAATTATGTGAGATCTCGCAATGAAGGTGAGGACTCTCAATAAGGTGAGAACTCTCAATAAAAGGTGAGAATTCTCAATAAAAGGTGTGAAATCTCAATAAGGTGCGAACTCTCAATAAGGGGTGAATTCAATGAGGTGAGAACTCTCAATAAAAGGTGAGAACTCTCAATAAAAGGTGTGAACTCTCAATAAGGTGAGAAGTCTAAATAAGGGGTGAATTCAAAGAGGTGAGAACTCTCATTAAAGTGAGAACTCACAAGAAAAGGTGAGAACTCTCAGTAAGTTGAGAACTCTCAATAAGGTGATAACTCAAGAAGGTAGGAGCTCTGAATTATGTGAGATCTCTCAATAAAGGTGAAGAATCTCAATCAGGAGAAAACTCATAACAAAAGGTGAGAACTCTCAATAAGGTGAGGAATCACAGTCAGGTGAGAACTCAATGGGGTGAAAACTCACGTAAGGTGAGAACTCAGTAAGGTGAGAACTCTCAATAAGGTGCGAACTCAACAAGGTCAGAACTCTCAGTAAAGTGAGAACTCTCAATAAGTTGAGGACTCTCAATAAGGTGAGAACTCATAATAAAAGGTTAGAACTCTCAATAAGGTGAGAACTCAAGATGGTGAGAACTCTCAATTATGTGAGATCTCCCAATTAAGGTGAGAACTCTCAATAAGGTGAGAACTCTCAAAAAAGTTGAGAACTCACAATAAAAGGCTTGAACTCTCAATAAGGTGAGAACTCATAACAAAAGGTGAGAACTCTCAATAAGGTGAGGAATCACAGTCAGGTGAGAACTCAATAGGGTGAAAACTCACGTAAGGTGAGAACTCAGTAAGGTGAGAACTCTCAATAAGGTGCGAACTCAACAAGGTCAGAACTCTCAGTAAAGTGAGAACTCTCAATAAGGTGAGGACTCTCAATAAGGTGAGGACTCTTAATAAGGTGAGAACTCAATGGGGTGAGAACTCACAGGAAGGTGAGAACTCAGAAAGGTGGGAACTCTCAATAAGGTGAGAACTCAACAAGGTCAGAACTCTCAGTAAAGTGAGAACTCTCAATTAGATGAGGACTCTCAATAAGGTGAGAACTCTCAAAAAAGTTGAGAACTCACAATAAAAGGTTAGAACTCTCAATAAGGTGAGAACTCTCAATAAGGTGAGGAATCACAGTCAGGTGAGAACTCAATAGGGTGAAAACTCACGTAAGGTGAGAACTCAGTAAGGTGAGAACTCTCAATAAGGTGCGAACTCAACAAGGTCAGAACTCTCAGTAAAGTGAGAACTCTCAATAAGGTGAGGACTCTCAATAAGGTGAGGACTCTCAATACGGTGAGAATTCTTAATAAAAGGTGAGAACTCTCAATAAGGTGAGAACTCTCAATAAGGTACGAACTCAACAAGGTCAGAACTCTCAGTAAAGTGAGAACTCGCAATTAGATGAGGACTCTCAATAAGGTGAGAACTCTCAAAAAAGTTGAGAACTCACAATAAAAGGCGTGAACTCTCAATAAGGTGAGAACTCAAGATGGTGAGAACTCTCAATTATGTGAGATCTCGCAATAAAGGTGATAACTCTCAATAAGGTGAGTACTCATAATAAAAGGTTAGAACTCTGATTAAGGTGAGAACTCTCAATCAGGCGAGGAATCTCAGTAAGGTGAGAACTCAATAGGGTGAAAACTCACAGTAAGGTGAGAACTCAGTAAGGTGAGAACTTCAATAAGGTGAGGACTCTCAATAGGGCGAGGTCTCTCAATAATTTGAGAACTCACAATAAGGTGATATCTCAAGAAGGTGAGAACTCTCAATTATGCGAGATCTCCCAATAAAGGCGAGAAGTCTCAATGAGGTGAGAACTCTTAAAAAAGGTGAGAACTCTCAATAAAAGGTGTGAAATCACAATAAGGTGAGAACTCTCAATAAGTTGAGGACTCTCAATAAGGTGAGAACTCATAATAAAAGGTTAGAACTCTCAATAAGGTGAGAACTCAAGATGGTGAGAACTCTCAATTATGTGAGATCTCCCAATTAAGGTGAGAACTCTCAATAAGGTGAGAACTCTCAAAAAAGTTGAGAACTCACAATAAAAGGCGTGAACTCTCAATAAGGTGAGAACTCATAATAAAAGGTTAGAACTCTCAATAAGGTGAGAACTCTCAATGAGGTGAGGAATCACAGTCAGGTGAGAACCCAATAGGGTGAAAACTCACGTAAGGTGAGACCTCAGTCAGGTGAGAACTCTCAATAAGGTGCGAACTCAACAAGGTCAGAACTCTGAGTGAAGTGAGAACTCTCAATAAGGTGAGGACTCTCAATAAGGTGCGAACTCAACAAGGTCAGAACTCTCGGTAAAGTGAGATCTCTCAATAAGGTGAGGACTCTCAATAAGTTGAGAACTCTCAATAAGGTGATAACTCAAGAAGGTGAGAACTCTTAATTATGTGAGATCTCCCAAAAAGGTGAGAACTCTCAATATGCTGAGAACTCTCAAAAAAGGTGAGAACTCTCAATAAAAGGTTTGATTTCTCAATAAGGTGAGAACTCTCAATCAGGGGTGAATTCAATGAGGTGAGAACTCTCAATAAAGTGAGCACTCTCAAGAAAAGGTGCGAACTCTCCATAAGTTGAGAACTCTCAAGAAAAGGTAAGAACTCTCAATAAGGTCAGAACTCTCAATAAAGTGAGAACTCTCAATATGGTGAGGACTCTCAATATGGTGATAACTCTCAATAAGGTGGGAACATTAAATAAAAGGTGAGAACTCAATAAGGTGGGATATCTCAATAAGGTGAGAGCTCAATAAGGACAGATCTCTCAATAAAGTGAGAACTCTCAATATGGTGAGGTCACTCAATACGTTGTGAACTCTCAATAAGATGAGAACTCTCAATAAGGTGAGAACTCTCAATAAGGTGAGGAATCACAGTCAGGTGAGAACTCAATAGGGTGAAAACTCACGTAAGGTGAGAACTCAGTCAGGTGAGAACTCTCAATAAGGTGCGAACTCAACAAGGTCAGAACTCTCAGTAAAGTGAGAACTCTCAATAAGTTGAGGACTCTCAATAAGGTGAGAACTCATAATAAAAGGTTAGAACTCTCAATAAGGTGAGAACTCAAGATGGTGAGAACTCTCAATTATGTGAGATCTCCCAATTAAGGTGAGAACTCTCAATAAGGTGAGAACTCTCAAAAAAGTTGAGAACTCACAATAAAAGGCTTGAACTCTCAATAAGGTGAGAACTCATAACAAAAGGTGAGAACTCTCAATAAGGTGAGGAATCACAGTCAGGTGAGAACTCAATAGGGTGAAAACTCACGTAAGGTGAGAACTCAGTAAGGTGAGAACTCTCAATAAGGTGCGAACTCAACAAGGTCAGAACTCTCAGTAAAGTGAGAACTCTCAATAAGGTGAGGACTCTCAATAAGGTGAGGACTCTTAATAAGGTGAGAACTCAATGGGGTGAGAACTCACAGGAAGGTGAGAACTCAGAAAGGTGGGAACTCTCAATAAGGTGAGAACTCAACAAGGTCAGAACTCTCAGTAAAGTGAGAACTCTCAATTAGATGAGGACTCTCAATAAGGTGAGAACTCTCAAAAAAGTTGAGAACTCACAATAAAAGGTTAGAACTCTCAATAAGGTGAGAACTCTCAATAAGGTGAGGAATCACAGTCAGGTGAGAACTCAATAGGGTGAAAACTCACGTAAGGTGAGAACTCAGTAAGGTGAGAACTCTCAATAAGGTGCGAACTCAACAAGGTCAGAACTCTCAGTAAAGTGAGAACTCTCAATAAGGTGAGGACTCTCAATAAGGTGAGGACTCTCAATACGGTGAGAATTCTTAATAAAAGGTGAGAACTCTCAATAAGGTGAGAACTCTCAATAAGGTACGAACTCAACAAGGTCAGAACTCTCAGTAAAGTGAGAACTCGCAATTAGATGAGGACTCTCAATAAGGTGAGAACTCTCAAAAAAGTTGAGAACTCACAATAAAAGGCGTGAACTCTCAATAAGGTGAGAACTCAAGATGGTGAGAACTCTCAATTATGTGAGATCTCGCAATAAAGGTGATAACTCTCAATAAGGTGAGTACTCATAATAAAAGGTTAGAACTCTGATTAAGGTGAGAACTCTCAATCAGGCGAGGAATCTCAGTAAGGTGAGAACTCAATAGGGTGAAAACTCACAGTAAGGTGAGAACTCAGTAAGGTGAGAACTTCAATAAGGTGAGGACTCTCAATAGGGCGAGGTCTCTCAATAATTTGAGAACTCACAATAAGGTGATATCTCAAGAAGGTGAGAACTCTCAATTATGCGAGATCTCCCAATAAAGGCGAGAAGTCTCAATGAGGTGAGAACTCTTAAAAAAGGTGAGAACTCTCAATAAAAGGTGTGAAATCACAATAAGGTGAGAACTCTCAATAAGTTGAGGACTCTCAATAAGGTGAGAACTCATAATAAAAGGTTAGAACTCTCAATAAGGTGAGAACTCAAGATGGTGAGAACTCTCAATTATGTGAGATCTCCCAATTAAGGTGAGAACTCTCAATAAGGTGAGAACTCTCAAAAAAGTTGAGAACTCACAATAAAAGGCGTGAACTCTCAATAAGGTGAGAACTCATAATAAAAGGTTAGAACTCTCAATAAGGTGAGAACTCTCAATGAGGTGAGGAATCACAGTCAGGTGAGAACCCAATAGGGTGAAAACTCACGTAAGGTGAGACCTCAGTCAGGTGAGAACTCTCAATAAGGTGCGAACTCAACAAGGTCAGAACTCTGAGTGAAGTGAGAACTCTCAATAAGGTGAGGACTCTCAATAAGGTGCGAACTCAACAAGGTCAGAACTCTCGGTAAAGTGAGATCTCTCAATAAGGTGAGGACTCTCAATAAGTTGAGAACTCTCAATAAGGTGATAACTCAAGAAGGTGAGAACTCTTAATTATGTGAGATCTCCCAAAAAGGTGAGAACTCTCAATATGCTGAGAACTCTCAAAAAAGGTGAGAACTCTCAATAAAAGGTTTGATTTCTCAATAAGGTGAGAACTCTCAATCAGGGGTGAATTCAATGAGGTGAGAACTCTCAATAAAGTGAGCACTCTCAAGAAAAGGTGCGAACTCTCCATAAGTTGAGAACTCTCAAGAAAAGGTAAGAACTCTCAATAAGGTCAGAACTCTCAATAAAGTGAGAACTCTCAATATGGTGAGGACTCTCAATATGGTGATAACTCTCAATAAGGTGGGAACATTAAATAAAAGGTGAGAACTCAATAAGGTGGGATATCTCAATAAGGTGAGAGCTCAATAAGGACAGATCTCTCAATAAAGTGAGAACTCTCAATATGGTGAGGTCACTCAATACGTTGTGAACTCTCAATAAGATGAGAACTCTCAATAAGGTGAGAACTCTCAATAAGGTGAGGAATCACAGTCAGGTGAGAACTCAATAGGGTGAAAACTCACGTAAGGTGAGAACTCAGTCAGGTGAGAACTCTCAATAAGGTGCGAACTCAACAAGGTCAGAGCTCTCAGTAAAGTGAGAACTCTCAATAAGGTGAGGACTCTCAATAAGGTGAGGACTCTCAATAAGGTGAGAATTCTTAATAAAAGGTGAGAACTCTCAATAAGGTGAGAACTCTGAATAAGTTGAGACCTCTCAAGAAGTTGAGAACTCATAACAAAAATTTAGAACTCACAATAAGGTGAGGACTCTCAATAAGGTGAGGAGTCTCAATAAGGTGAGAACTCAATGGGGTGAGAACTCACAGGAAGGTGAGAACAAAGAAAGGTGAGAACTCTCAATAAGGTGCGAACTCAACAAGGTCAGAACTCTCAGGAAAGTGAGAACTCTCAATTAGATGAGGACTCTCAATAAGGTGAGAACTCTCAAAAAAGTTGAGAACTCACAATAAAAGGTTAGAACTCTCAATAAGGTGAGAACTCATAATAAAAGGTTAGAACTCTCAATAAGGTGAGAACTCATAATAAAAGGTTTGAACTCTGATTAAGGTGAGAACTCTCAATAAGGCGAGAACTCAATGTTTGAAAACTCACAGTAAGATGAGAACTCAGTAAGGTGAGAACTGTCAAAAAGGTGAGCACTCTCAATAAAAGGTGTGAAATCTCAATAAGGTGAGAAGTCTCAATAAGGTGAGAACTCTCAATAAAAGGTGTGAACTCTCAATAAGGTGAGAACTCATAATAAAAGGTTAGAACTCGCAATAAGGTGAGAACTCATAATAAAAGGTTAGAACTCTGATTAAGGTGAGAACTCTCAATAAGGCGAGGAATCTCAGTAAGGTGAGAACTCAATAGGGTGAAAACCCACAGTAAGGTGCGAACTCAACAAGGTCAGAACTCTCAGTAAAGTGAGAACTCTCAATAAAGTGAGGACTCTCAATAAGGTGAGGACTCTCAATAATTTGAGAACTCACAATAAGGTGATAACTCAAGAAGGTGAGAACTCTCAATTATGCGAGATCTCCCAAGAAAAATCAGAACTCTAAAAAAAAGTGAGAACTCTCAATAAAAGGTGTGAAATCTCAATAAGGTGAGAACTCTCAATAAGTTGAGGACTCTCAATAAGGTGAGAACTCATAATAAAAGGTTAGAACTCTCAATAAGGTGAGAACTCAAGATGGTGAGAACTCTCAATTATGCGAGATCTCCCAAGAAAAATCAGAACTCTCAAAAAAAGTGAGAACTCTCAATAAAAGGTTTGATTTCTCAATGAGGTGAGAACTCTCAATATGGTGAGAACTCTCAATAAGGTGAGAACATTAAATTAAAGGTGAGAGCTCAATCAGGTGGGAACTCTCAATAAGGTGAGAACTCAATAAGGTGAGAACTCTCAGTAAAAAGTGAGAACTCAATAAGATGAGAACTCTCAATAAGGTGAGAACTCTCAATAAGGTGATAACTCAAGAAGGTGGGAACTCTCAATTATGTGAGATCTCGCAATAAAGGTGAGGACTCTCAATAATGTGAGAACTCTCAATTAAAGGTGTGAAATCTCAATAAGGTGAGAACTCTCAATAAGGTGAGAAGTCTAAATAAGGGGTGAATTCAAAGAGGTGAGAACTCTCAATAAAGTGAGAACTCACAAGAAAACGTGAGAACTCTCAATAAGTTGAGAACTCTCAATAAGGTGATAACTCAAGAAGGTAGGAACTCTCAATTATGTGAGATCTCTCAATGAATGTGAGGAATCTCAATCAGGTGAAAACTGTCAAAAAAGGTGAGAACTCTCAATAAAAGGTGTGAAATCTCAATAAGGTGAGAACTCTCAATAAGTTGAGGACTCTCAATAAGGTGAGAACTCATAATAAAAGGTTAGAACTCTCAATAAGGTGAGAACTCAAGATGGTGAGAACTCTCAATTATGTGAGATCTCCCAATTAAGGTGAGAACTCTCAATAAGGTGAGAACTCTCAAAAAAGTTGAGAACTCACAATAAAAGGCTTGAACTCTCAATAAGGTGAGAACTCATAACAAAAGGTGAGAACTCTCAATAAGGTGAGGACTCTCAATAAGGTGAGGACTCTCAATAAGTTGAGACCTCTCAAGAAGTTGAGAACTCATAATAAAAATTTAGAACTCACAATAAGGTGAGGACTCTCAATAAGGTGAGGAGTCTCAATAAGGTGAGAACTCAATGGGGTGAGAACTGACAGGAAGGTGAGAACAAAGAAAGGTGAGAACTCTCAATAAGGTACGAACTCAACAAGGTCAGAACTCTCAGGAAAGTGAGAACTCTCAATTAGATGAGGACTCTCAATAAGGTGAGAACTCTCAAAAAAGTTGAGAACTCACAATAAAAGGTTAGAACTCTCAATAAGGTGAGATCTCATAATAAAAGGTTAGAACTCTCAATAAGGTGAGAACTCATAATAAAAGGTTTGAACTCTGATTAAGGTGAGAACTCTCAATAAGGCGAGAACTCAATAGGTTGAAAACTCACAGTAAGATGAGAACTCAGTAAGGTGAGAACTGTCAAAAAGGTGAGCACTCTCAATAAAAGGTGTGAAATCTCAATAAGGTGAGAAGTCTCAATAAGGTGAGAACTCTCAATAAAAGGTGTGAACTCTCAATAAGGTGAGAACTCTCAATAAGGTGAGAACTCATAATAAAAGGTGAGAAGTCTCAATAAGGTGAGAACTCATAATAAAAGGTTAGAACTCTGATTAAGGTGAGAACTCTCAATAAGGCGAGGAATCTCAGTAAGGTGAGAACTCAATAGGGTGAAAACCCACAGTAAGGTGCGAACTCAACAAGGTCAGAACTCTCAGTAAAGTGAGAACTCTCAATAAAGTGAGGACTCTCAATAAGGTGAGGACTCTCAATAATTTGAGAACTCACAATAAGGTGATAACTCAAGAAGGTGAGAACTCTCAATTATGCGAGATCTCCCAAGAAAAATCAGAACTCTCAAAAAAAGTGAGAACTCTCAATAAAAGGTGTGAAATCTCAATAAGGTGAGAACTCTCAATAAGTTGAGGACTCTCAATAAGGTGAGAACTCATAATAAAAGGTTAGAACTCTCAATAAGGTGAGAACTCAAGATGGTGAGAACTCTCAATTATGCGAGATCTCCCAAGAAAAATCAGAACTCTCAAAAAAAGTGAGAACTCTCAATAAAAGGTTTGATTTCTCAATAAGGTGAGAACTCTCAATCAGGGGTGAATTCAATGAGGTGAGAACTCTCAATATGGTGAGAACTCTCAATAAGGTGAGAACATTAAATTAAAGGTGAGAGCTCAATCAGGTGGGAACTCTCAATAAGGTGAGAACTCAATAAGGTGAGAACTCTCAGTAAAAAGTGAGAACTCAATAAGATGAGAACTCTCAATAAGGTGAGAACTCTCAATTATGTGAGATCTCGCAATAAAGGTGAGGACTCTCAATAAGGTGAGAACTCTCAATAAAAGGTGTGAAATCTCAATAAGGTGAGAACTCTCAATAAGGTGAGAACTCTCAATAAAAGGTGTGAACTCTCAATAAGGTGAGAAGTCTAAATAAGGGGTGAATTCAAAGAGGTGATAACTCAAGAAGGTGGGAACTCTCAATTATGTGAGATCTCGCAATAAAGGTGAGGACTCTCAATAAGGTGAGAACTCTCAATAAAAGGTGTGAAATCTCAATAAGGTGAGAACTCTCAATAAGGTGAGAACTCTCAATAAAAGGTGTGAACTCTCAATAAGGTGAGAAGTCTAAATAAGGGGTGAATTCAAAGAGGTGAGAACTCTCAATAAAGTGAGAACTCACAAGAAAAGGTGAGAACTCTCAATAAGTTGAGAACTCTCAATAAGGTGATAACTCAAGAAGGTAGGAACTCTCAATTATGTGAGATCTCTCAATGAATGTGAGGAATCTCAATCAGGTGAAAACTGTCAAAAAAGGTGAGAACTCTCAAAAAAAGGTGTGAAATCTCAATAAGGTGAGAACTCTCAATAAGTTGAGGACTCTCAATAAGGTGAGAACTCATAATAAAAGGTTAGAACTCTCAATAAGGTGAGAACTCAAGATGGTGAGAACTCTCAATTATGTGAGATCTCCCAATTAAGGTGAGAACTCTCAATAAGGTGAGAACTCTCAAAAAAGTTGAGAACTCACAATAAAAGGCTTGAACTCTCAATAAGGTGAGAACTCATAACAAAAGGTGAGAACTCTCAATAAGGTGAGGAATCACAGTCAGGTGAGAACTCAATAGGGTGAAAACTCACGTAAGGTGAGAACTCAGTAAGGTGAGAACTCTCAATAAGGTGCGAACTCAACAAGGTCAGAACTCTCAGTAAAGTGAGAACTCTCAATAAGGTGAGGACTCTCAATAAGGTGAGGACTCTTAATAAGGTGAGAACTCAATGGGGTGAGAACTCACAGGAAGGTGAGAACTCAGAAAGGTGGGAACTCTCAATAAGTTGAGGACTCTCAATAAGGTGAGAACTCATAATAAAAGGTTAGAACTCTCAATAAGGTGAGAACTCAAGATGGTGAGAACTCTCAATTATGCGAGATCTCCCAAGAAAAATCAGAACTCTCAAAAAAAGTGAGAACTCTCAATAAAAGGTTTGATTTCTCAATAAGGTGAGAACTCTCAATCAGGGGTGAATTCAATGAGGTGAGAACTCTCAATATGGTGAGAACTCTCAATAAGGTGAGAACATTAAATTAAAGGTGAGAGCTCAATCAGGTGGGAACTCTCAATAAGGTGAGAACTCAATAAGGTGAGAACTCTCAGTAAAAAGTGAGAACTCAATAAGATGAGAACTCTCAATAAGGTGAGAACTCTCAATAAGTTGAGGACTCTCAATAAGGTGAGAACTCATAATAAAAGGTTAGAACTCTCAATAAGGTGAGAACTCAAGATGGTGAGAACTCTCAATTATGTGAGATCTCCCAATTAAGGTGAGAACTCTCAATAAGGTGAGAACTCTCAAAAAAGTTGAGAACTCACAATAAAAGGCTTGAACTCTCAATAAGGTGAGAACTCATAACAAAAGGTGAGAACGCTCAATAAGGTGAGGAATCACAGTCAGGTGAGAACTCAATAGGGTGAAAACTCACGTAAGGTGAGAACTCAGTAAGGTGAGAACTCTCAATAAGGTGCGAACTCAACAAGGTCAGAACTCTCAGTAAAGTGAGAACTCTCAATAAGGTGAGGACTCTCAATAAGGTGAGGACTCTCAATAAGGTGAGAACTCAATGGGGTGAGAACTCACAGGAAGGTGAGAACTCAGAAAGGTGGGAACTCTCAATAAGTTGAGGACTCTCAATAAGGTGAGAACTCATAATAAAAGGTTAGAACTCTCAATAAGGTGAGAACTCAAGATGGTGAGAACTCTCAATTATGCGAGATCTCCCAAGAAAAATCAGAACTCTCAAAAAAAGTGAGAACTCTCAATAAAAGGTTTGATTTCTCAATAAGGTGAGAACTCTCAATCAGGGGTGAATTCAATGAGGTGAGAACTCTCAATATGGTGAGAACTCTCAATAAGGTGAGAACATTAAATTAAAGGTGAGAGCTCAATCAGGTGGGAACTCTCAATAAGGTGAGAACTCAATAAGGTGAGAACTCTCAGTAAAAAGTGAGAACTCAATAAGATGAGAACTCTCAATAAGGTGAGAACTCTCAATAAGTTGAGGACTCTCAATAAGTTGAGAACTCATAATAAAAGGTTAGAACTCTCAATAAGGTGAGAACTCAAGATGGTGAGAACTCTCAATTATGTGAGATCTCCCAATTAAGGTGAGAACTCTCAATAAGGTGAGAACTCTCAAAAAAGTTGAGAACTCACAATAAAAGGCTTGAACTCTCAATAAGGTGAGAACTCATAACAAAAGGTGAGAACTCTCAATAAGGTGAGGAATCACAGTCAGGTGAGAACTCAATAGGGTGAAAACTCACGTAAGGTGAGAACTCAGTAAGGTGAGAACTCTCAATAAGGTGCGAACTCAACAAGGTCAGAACTCTCAGTAAAGTGAGAACTCTCAATTAGATGAGGACTCTCAATAAGGTGAGAACTCTCAAAAAAGTTGAGAACTCACAATAAAAGGTTAGAACTCTCAATAAGGTGAGAACTCTCAATAAGGTGAGGAATCACAGTCAGGTGAGAACTCAATAGGGTGAAAACTCACGTAAGGTGAGAACTCAGTAAGGTGAGAACTCTCAATAAGGTGCGAACTCAACAAGGTCAGAACTCTCAGTAAAGTGAGAACTCTCAATAAGGTGAGGACTCTCAATAAGGTGAGGACTCTCAATACGGTGAGAATTCTTAATAAAAGGTGAGAACTCTCAATAAGGTGAGAACTCTCAATAAGGTACGAACTCAACAAGGTCAGAACTCTCAGTAAAGTGAGAACTCTCAATTAGATGAGGACTCTCAATAAGGTGAGAACTCTCAAAAAAGTTGAGAACTCACAATAAAAGGCGTGAACTCTCAATAAGGTGAGAACTCAAGATGGTGAGAACTCTCAATTATGTGAGATCTCGCAATAAAGGTGATAACTCTCAATAAGGTGAGAACTCATAATAAAAGGTTAGAACTCTGATTAAGGTGAGAACTCTCAATCAGGCGAGGAATCTCAGTAAGGTGAGAACTCAATAGGGTGAAAACTCACAGTAAGGTGAGAACTCAGTAAGGTGAGAACTTCAATAAGGTGAGGACTCTCAATAGGGCGAGGTCTCTCAATAATTTGAGAACTCACAATAAGGTGATATCTCAAGAAGGTGAGAACTCTCAATTATGCGAGATCTCCCAATAAAGGCGAGAACTCTCAATAAAGTGAGAACTCACAAGAAAAGGTGAGAACTCTCAATAAGTTGAGAACTCTCAATAAGGTGATAACTCAAGAAGGTAGGAACTCTCAATTATGTGAGATCTCTCAATGAATGTGAGGAATCTCAATCAGGTGAAAACTGTCAAAAAAGGTGAGAACTCTCAAAAAAAGGTGTGAAATCTCAATAAGGTGAGAACTCTCAATAAGTTGAGGACTCTCAATAAGGTGAGAACTCATAATAAAAGGTTAGAACTCTCAATAAGGTGAGAACTCAAGATGGTGAGAACTCTCAATTATGTGAGATCTCCCAATTAAGGTGAGAACTCTCAATAAGGTGAGAACTCTCAAAAAAGTTGAGAACTCACAATAAAAGGCTTGAACTCTCAATAAGGTGAGAACTCATAACAAAAGGTGAGAACTCTCAATAAGGTGAGGAATCACAGTCAGGTGAGAACTCAATAGGGTGAAAACTCACGTAAGGTGAGAACTCAGTAAGGTGAGAACTCTCAATAAGGTGCGAACTCAACAAGGTCAGAACTCTCAGTAAAGTGAGAACTCTCAATAAGGTGAGGACTCTCAATAAGGTGAGGACTCTTAATAAGGTGAGAACTCAATGGGGTGAGAACTCACAGGAAGGTGAGAACTCAGAAAGGTGGGAACTCTCAATAAGTTGAGGACTCTCAATAAGGTGAGAACTCATAATAAAAGGTTAGAACTCTCAATAAGGTGAGAACTCAAGATGGTGAGAACTCTCAATTATGCGAGATCTCCCAAGAAAAATCAGAACTCTCAAAAAAAGTGAGAACTCTCAATAAAAGGTTTGATTTCTCAATAAGGTGAGAACTCTCAATCAGGGGTGAATTCAATGAGGTGAGAACTCTCAATATGGTGAGAACTCTCAATAAGGTGAGAACATTAAATTAAAGGTGAGAGCTCAATCAGGTGGGAACTCTCAATAAGGTGAGAACTCAATAAGGTGAGAACTCTCAGTAAAAAGTGAGAACTCAATAAGATGAGAACTCTCAATAAGGTGAGAACTCTCAATAAGTTGAGGACTCTCAATAAGGTGAGAACTCATAATAAAAGGTTAGAACTCTCAATAAGGTGAGAACTCAAGATGGTGAGAACTCTCAATTATGTGAGATCTCCCAATTAAGGTGAGAACTCTCAATAAGGTGAGAACTCTCAAAAAAGTTGAGAACTCACAATAAAAGGCTTGAACTCTCAATAAGGTGAGAACTCATAACAAAAGGTGAGAACGCTCAATAAGGTGAGGAATCACAGTCAGGTGAGAACTCAATAGGGTGAAAACTCACGTAAGGTGAGAACTCAGTAAGGTGAGAACTCTCAATAAGGTGCGAACTCAACAAGGTCAGAACTCTCAGTAAAGTGAGAACTCTCAATAAGGTGAGGACTCTCAATAAGGTGAGGACTCTCAATAAGGTGAGAACTCAATGGGGTGAGAACTCACAGGAAGGTGAGAACTCAGAAAGGTGGGAACTCTCAATAAGTTGAGGACTCTCAATAAGGTGAGAACTCATAATAAAAGGTTAGAACTCTCAATAAGGTGAGAACTCAAGATGGTGAGAACTCTCAATTATGCGAGATCTCCCAAGAAAAATCAGAACTCTCAAAAAAAGTGAGAACTCTCAATAAAAGGTTTGATTTCTCAATATGGTGAGAACTCTCAATAAGGTGAGAACATTAAATTAAAGGTGAGAGCTCAATCAGGTGGGAACTCTCAATAAGGTGAGAACTCAATAAGGTGAGAACTCTCAGTAAAAAGTGAGAACTCAATAAGATGAGAACTCTCAATAAGGTGAGAACTCTCAATAAGTTGAGGACTCTCAATAAGTTGAGAACTCATAATAAAAGGTTAGAACTCTCAATAAGGTGAGAACTCAAGATGGTGAGAACTCTCAATTATGTGAGATCTCCCAATTAAGGTGAGAACTCTCAATAAGGTGAGAACTCTCAAAAAAGTTGAGAACTCACAATAAAAGGCTTGAACTCTCAATAAGGTGAGAACTCATAACAAAAGGTGAGAACTCTCAATAAGGTGAGGAATCACAGTCAGGTGAGAACTCAATAGGGTGAAAACTCACGTAAGGTGAGAACTCAGTAAGGTGAGAACTCTCAATAAGGTGCGAACTCAACAAGGTCAGAACTCTCAGTAAAGTGAGAACTCTCAATTAGATGAGGACTCTCAATAAGGTGAGAACTCTCAAAAAAGTTGAGAACTCACAATAAAAGGTTAGAACTCTCAATAAGGTGAGAACTCTCAATAAGGTGAGGAATCACAGTCAGGTGAGAACTCAATAGGGTGAAAACTCACGTAAGGTGAGAACTCAGTAAGGTGAGAACTCTCAATAAGGTGCGAACTCAACAAGGTCAGAACTCTCAGTAAAGTGAGAACTCTCAATAAGGTGAGGACTCTCAATAAGGTGAGGACTCTCAATACGGTGAGAATTCTTAATAAAAGGTGAGAACTCTCAATAAGGTGAGAACTCTCAATAAGGTACGAACTCAACAAGGTCAGAACTCTCAGTAAAGTGAGAACTCTCAATTAGATGAGGACTCTCAATAAGGTGAGAACTCTCAAAAAAGTTGAGAACTCACAATAAAAGGCGTGAACTCTCAATAAGGTGAGAACTCAAGATGGTGAGAACTCTCAATTATGTGAGATCTCGCAATAAAGGTGATAACTCTCAATAAGGTGAGAACTCATAATAAAAGGTTAGAACTCTGATTAAGGTGAGAACTCTCAATCAGGCGAGGAATCTCAGTAAGGTGAGAACTCAATAGGGTGAAAACTCACAGTAAGGTGAGAACTCAGTAAGGTGAGAACTTCAATAAGGTGAGGACTCTCAATAGGGCGAGGTCTCTCAATAATTTGAGAACTCACAATAAGGTGATATCTCAAGAAGGTGAGAACTCTCAATTATGCGAGATCTCCCAATAAAGGCGAGAAGTCTCAATGAGGTGAGAACTCTTAAAAAAGGTGAGAACTCTCAATAAAAGGTGTGAAATCACAATAAGGTGAGAACTCTCAATAGGTTGAGGACTCTCAATAAGTTGAGAACTCACAATAAGGTGATAACTCAAGAAGGTGAGAACTCTCAATTATGCGAGATCTCCCAATAAAGGCGAGAACTCTCAATAAGGTGAGAACTCAAGATGGTGAGAACTCTCAATTATGCGAGATCTCCCAAGAAAAATCACAACTCTCAATAAAAGGTTTGATTTCTCAATAAGGTGAGAACTCTCAATCAGGGGTGAATTCAATGAGGTGAGAACTCTCAATATGGTGAGAACTCTCAATAAGGTGAGAACATTAAAGAAAAGGTGAGAGCTCAATCAGGTGGGATCTCTCAATAAGGTGAGAACTCAATAAGGTGAGAACTCTCAGTAAAAAGTGAGAACTCAATAAGATGAGATCTCTCAATAAGGTGAGAACGCTCAAGAAAAGGTGAGGACTCTCAATAAGGTGAGAACTCCCAATAAGGTGATAACACAAGAAGGTGGGAACTCTCAATTATGTGAGATCTCGCAATAAAGGTGAGGACTCTCAATAAGGTGAGAACTCATAACAAAAGGTGAGAACTCTCAATAAGGTGAGGAATCACAGTCAGGTGAGAACTCAATAGGGTGAAAACTCACGTAAGGTGAGAACTCAGTAAGGTGAGAACTCTCAATAAGGTGCGAACTCAACAAGGTCAGAACTCTCAGTAAAGTGAGAACTCTCAATAAGGTGAGGACTCTCAATAAGGTGAGGACTCTTAATAAGGTGAGAACTCAATGGGGTGAGAACTCACAGGAAGGTGAGAACTCAGAAAGGTGGGAACTCTCAATAAGTTGAGGACTCTCAATAAGGTGAGAACTCATAATAAAAGGTTAGAACTCTCAATAAGGTGAGAACTCAAGATGGTGAGAACTCTCAATTATGCGAGATCTCCCAAGAAAAATCAGAACTCTCAAAAAAAGTGAGAACTCTCAATAAAAGGTTTGATTTCTCAATAAGGTGAGAACTCTCAATCAGGGGTGAATTCAATGAGGTGAGAACTCTCAATATGGTGAGAACTCTCAATAAGGTGAGAACATTAAATTAAAGGTGAGAGCTCAATCAGGTGGGAACTCTCAATAAGGTGAGAACTCAATAAGGTGAGAACTCTCAGTAAAAAGTGAGAACTCAATAAGATGAGAACTCTCAATAAGGTGAGAACTCTCAATAAGTTGAGGACTCTCAATAAGGTGAGAACTCATAATAAAAGGTTAGAACTCTCAATAAGGTGAGAACTCAAGATGGTGAGAACTCTCAATTATGTGAGATCTCCCAATTAAGGTGAGAACTCTCAATAAGGTGAGAACTCTCAAAAAAGTTGAGAACTCACAATAAAAGGCTTGAACTCTCAATAAGGTGAGAACTCATAACAAAAGGTGAGAACGCTCAATAAGGTGAGGAATCACAGTCAGGTGAGAACTCAATAGGGTGAAAACTCACGTAAGGTGAGAACTCAGTAAGGTGAGAACTCTCAATAAGGTGCGAACTCAACAAGGTCAGAACTCTCAGTAAAGTGAGAACTCTCAATAAGGTGAGGACTCTCAATAAGGTGAGGACTCTCAATAAGGTGAGAACTCAATGGGGTGAGAACTCACAGGAAGGTGAGAACTCAGAAAGGTGGGAACTCTCAATAAGTTGAGGACTCTCAATAAGGTGAGAACTCATAATAAAAGGTTAGAACTCTCAATAAGGTGAGAACTCAAGATGGTGAGAACTCTCAATTATGCGAGATCTCCCAAGAAAAATCAGAACTCTCAAAAAAAGTGAGAACTCTCAATAAAAGGTTTGATTTCTCAATAAGGTGAGAACTCTCAATCAGGGGTGAATTCAATGAGGTGAGAACTCTCAATATGGTGAGAACTCTCAATAAGGTGAGAACATTAAATTAAAGGTGAGAGCTCAATCAGGTGGGAACTCTCAATAAGGTGAGAACTCAATAAGGTGAGAACTCTCAGTAAAAAGTGAGAACTCAATAAGATGAGAACTCTCAATAAGGTGAGAACTCTCAATAAGTTGAGGACTCTCAATAAGTTGAGAACTCATAATAAAAGGTTAGAACTCTCAATAAGGTGAGAACTCAAGATGGTGAGAACTCTCAATTATGTGAGATCTCCCAATTAAGGTGAGAACTCTCAATAAGGTGAGAACTCTCAAAAAAGTTGAGAACTCACAATAAAAGGCTTGAACTCTCAATAAGGTGAGAACTCATAACAAAAGGTGAGAACTCTCAATAAGGTGAGGAATCACAGTCAGGTGAGAACTCAATAGGGTGAAAACTCACGTAAGGTGAGAACTCAGTAAGGTGAGAACTCTCAATAAGGTGCGAACTCAACAAGGTCAGAACTCTCAGTAAAGTGAGAACTCTCAATTAGATGAGGACTCTCAATAAGGTGAGAACTCTCAAAAAAGTTGAGAACTCACAATAAAAGGTTAGAACTCTCAATAAGGTGAGAACTCTCAATAAGGTGAGGAATCACAGTCAGGTGAGAACTCAATAGGGTGAAAACTCACGTAAGGTGAGAACTCAGTAAGGTGAGAACTCTCAATAAGGTGCGAACTCAACAAGGTCAGAACTCTCAGTAAAGTGAGAACTCTCAATAAGGTGAGGACTCTCAATAAGGTGAGGACTCTCAATACGGTGAGAATTCTTAATAAAAGGTGAGAACTCTCAATAAGGTGAGAACTCTCAATAAGGTACGAACTCAACAAGGTCAGAACTCTCAGTAAAGTGAGAACTCTCAATTAGATGAGGACTCTCAATAAGGTGAGAACTCTCAAAAAAGTTGAGAACTCACAATAAAAGGCGTGAACTCTCAATAAGGTGAGAACTCAAGATGGTGAGAACTCTCAATTATGTGAGATCTCGCAATAAAGGTGATAACTCTCAATAAGGTGAGAACTCATAATAAAAGGTTAGAACTCTGATTAAGGTGAGAACTCTCAATCAGGCGAGGAATCTCAGTAAGGTGAGAACTCAATAGGGTGAAAACTCACAGTAAGGTGAGAACTCAGTAAGGTGAGAACTTCAATAAGGTGAGGACTCTCAATAGGGCGAGGTCTCTCAATAATTTGAGAACTCACAATAAGGTGATATCTCAAGAAGGTGAGAACTCTCAATTATGCGAGATCTCCCAATAAAGGCGAGAACTCTCAATAAAGTGAGAACTCACAAGAAAAGGTGAGAACTCTCAATAAGTTGAGAACTCTCAATAAGGTGATAACTCAAGAAGGTAGGAACTCTCAATTATGTGAGATCTCTCAATGAATGTGAGGAATCTCAATCAGGTGAAAACTGTCAAAAAAGGTGAGAACTCTCAAAAAAAGGTGTGAAATCTCAATAAGGTGAGAACTCTCAATAAGTTGAGGACTCTCAATAAGGTGAGAACTCATAATAAAAGGTTAGAACTCTCAATAAGGTGAGAACTCAAGATGGTGAGAACTCTCAATTATGTGAGATCTCCCAATTAAGGTGAGAACTCTCAATAAGGTGAGAACTCTCAAAAAAGTTGAGAACTCACAATAAAAGGCTTGAACTCTCAATAAGGTGAGAACTCATAACAAAAGGTGAGAACTCTCAATAAGGTGAGGAATCACAGTCAGGTGAGAACTCAATAGGGTGAAAACTCACGTAAGGTGAGAACTCAGTAAGGTGAGAACTCTCAATAAGGTGCGAACTCAACAAGGTCAGAACTCTCAGTAAAGTGAGAACTCTCAATAAGGTGAGGACTCTCAATAAGGTGAGGACTCTTAATAAGGTGAGAACTCAATGGGGTGAGAACTCACAGGAAGGTGAGAACTCAGAAAGGTGGGAACTCTCAATAAGTTGAGGACTCTCAATAAGGTGAGAACTCATAATAAAAGGTTAGAACTCTCAATAAGGTGAGAACTCAAGATGGTGAGAACTCTCAATTATGCGAGATCTCCCAAGAAAAATCAGAACTCTCAAAAAAAGTGAGAACTCTCAATAAAAGGTTTGATTTCTCAATAAGGTGAGAACTCTCAATCAGGGGTGAATTCAATGAGGTGAGAACTCTCAATATGGTGAGAACTCTCAATAAGGTGAGAACATTAAATTAAAGGTGAGAGCTCAATCAGGTGGGAACTCTCAATAAGGTGAGAACTCAATAAGGTGAGAACTCTCAGTAAAAAGTGAGAACTCAATAAGATGAGAACTCTCAATAAGGTGAGAACTCTCAATAAGTTGAGGACTCTCAATAAGGTGAGAACTCATAATAAAAGGTTAGAACTCTCAATAAGGTGAGAACTCAAGATGGTGAGAACTCTCAATTATGTGAGATCTCCCAATTAAGGTGAGAACTCTCAATAAGGTGAGAACTCTCAAAAAAGTTGAGAACTCACAATAAAAGGCTTGAACTCTCAATAAGGTGAGAACTCATAACAAAAGGTGAGAACGCTCAATAAGGTGAGGAATCACAGTCAGGTGAGAACTCAATAGGGTGAAAACTCACGTAAGGTGAGAACTCAGTAAGGTGAGAACTCTCAATAAGGTGCGAACTCAACAAGGTCAGAACTCTCAGTAAAGTGAGAACTCTCAATAAGGTGAGGACTCTCAATAAGGTGAGGACTCTCAATAAGGTGAGAACTCAATGGGGTGAGAACTCACAGGAAGGTGAGAACTCAGAAAGGTGGGAACTCTCAATAAGTTGAGGACTCTCAATAAGGTGAGAACTCATAATAAAAGGTTAGAACTCTCAATAAGGTGAGAACTCAAGATGGTGAGAACTCTCAATTATGCGAGATCTCCCAAGAAAAATCAGAACTCTCAAAAAAAGTGAGAACTCTCAATAAAAGGTTTGATTTCTCAATATGGTGAGAACTCTCAATAAGGTGAGAACATTAAATTAAAGGTGAGAGCTCAATCAGGTGGGAACTCTCAATAAGGTGAGAACTCAATAAGGTGAGAACTCTCAGTAAAAAGTGAGAACTCAATAAGATGAGAACTCTCAATAAGGTGAGAACTCTCAATAAGTTGAGGACTCTCAATAAGTTGAGAACTCATAATAAAAGGTTAGAACTCTCAATAAGGTGAGAACTCAAGATGGTGAGAACTCTCAATTATGTGAGATCTCCCAATTAAGGTGAGAACTCTCAATAAGGTGAGAACTCTCAAAAAAGTTGAGAACTCACAATAAAAGGCTTGAACTCTCAATAAGGTGAGAACTCATAACAAAAGGTGAGAACTCTCAATAAGGTGAGGAATCACAGTCAGGTGAGAACTCAATAGGGTGAAAACTCACGTAAGGTGAGAACTCAGTAAGGTGAGAACTCTCAATAAGGTGCGAACTCAACAAGGTCAGAACTCTCAGTAAAGTGAGAACTCTCAATTAGATGAGGACTCTCAATAAGGTGAGAACTCTCAAAAAAGTTGAGAACTCACAATAAAAGGTTAGAACTCTCAATAAGGTGAGAACTCTCAATAAGGTGAGGAATCACAGTCAGGTGAGAACTCAATAGGGTGAAAACTCACGTAAGGTGAGAACTCAGTAAGGTGAGAACTCTCAATAAGGTGCGAACTCAACAAGGTCAGAACTCTCAGTAAAGTGAGAACTCTCAATAAGGTGAGGACTCTCAATAAGGTGAGGACTCTCAATACGGTGAGAATTCTTAATAAAAGGTGAGAACTCTCAATAAGGTGAGAACTCTCAATAAGGTACGAACTCAACAAGGTCAGAACTCTCAGTAAAGTGAGAACTCTCAATTAGATGAGGACTCTCAATAAGGTGAGAACTCTCAAAAAAGTTGAGAACTCACAATAAAAGGCGTGAACTCTCAATAAGGTGAGAACTCAAGATGGTGAGAACTCTCAATTATGTGAGATCTCGCAATAAAGGTGATAACTCTCAATAAGGTGAGAACTCATAATAAAAGGTTAGAACTCTGATTAAGGTGAGAACTCTCAATCAGGCGAGGAATCTCAGTAAGGTGAGAACTCAATAGGGTGAAAACTCACAGTAAGGTGAGAACTCAGTAAGGTGAGAACTTCAATAAGGTGAGGACTCTCAATAGGGCGAGGTCTCTCAATAATTTGAGAACTCACAATAAGGTGATATCTCAAGAAGGTGAGAACTCTCAATTATGCGAGATCTCCCAATAAAGGCGAGAAGTCTCAATGAGGTGAGAACTCTTAAAAAAGGTGAGAACTCTCAATAAAAGGTGTGAAATCACAATAAGGTGAGAACTCTCAATAGGTTGAGGACTCTCAATAAGTTGAGAACTCACAATAAGGTGATAACTCAAGAAGGTGAGAACTCTCAATTATGCGAGATCTCCCAATAAAGGCGAGAACTCTCAATAAGGTGAGAACTCAAGATGGTGAGAACTCTCAATTATGCGAGATCTCCCAGGAAAAATCACAACTCTCAATAAAAGGTTTGATTTCTCAATAAGGTGAGAACTCTCAATCAGGGGTGAATTCAATGAGGTGAGAACTCTCAATATGGTGAGAACTCTCAATAAGGTGAGAACATTAAAGAAAAGGTGAGAGCTCAATCAGGTGGGATCTCTCAATAAGGTGAGAACTCAATAAGGTGAGAACTCTCAGTAAAAAGTGAGAACTCAATAAGATGAGATCTCTCAATAAGGTGAGAACGCTCAAGAAAAGGTGAGGACTCTCAATAAGGTGAGAACTCCCAATAAGGTGATAACACAAGAAGGTGGGAACTCTCAATTATGTGAGATCTCGCAATAAAGGTGAGGACTCTCAATAAGGTGAGAACTGTCAAAAAGGGTGAGAACTCTCAATAAAAGGTGTGAAATCTCAATAAGGTGAGAACTCTCAATAAGGTGAGAACTCTCAATAAAAGGTGTGAACTCTCCATAAGGTGAGAACTCTAAATAAGGGTTGAATTCAAAGAGGTGAGAACTCTCAATAAAGTGAGAACTCACAAGAAAAGGTGAGAACTCTCAATAAGTTGAGAACTCTCAATAAGGTGATAACTCAAGAAGATAGGAACTCTCAATTATGTGAGATCTCTCAATAAAGGTGAGGAATCTCAATCAGGTGAAAACTGTCAAAAAAGGTGAGAACTCTCAATAAAAGGTGTGAAATCTCAATAAGGTGAGAACTCTCAATAAGTTGAGGACTCTCAATAAGGTGAGAACTCATAATAAAAGGTTAGAACTCTCAATAAGATGAGAACTCAAGATGGTGAGAACTCTCAATTATGTGAGATCTCCCAATTAAGGTGAGAACTCTCAATAAGGTGAGAACTCTCAAAAAAGTTGAGAACTCACAATAAAAGGCGTGAACTCTCAATAAGGTGAGAACTCATAATAAAAGGTTAGAACTCTCAATAAGGTGAGAACTCTCAATGAGGTGAGGAATCACAGTCAGGTGAGAACCCAATAGGGTGAAAACTCACGTAAGGTGAGACCTCAGTCAGGTGAGAACTCTCAATAAGGTGCAAACTCAACAAGGTCAGAACTCTGAGTGAAGTGAGAACTCTCAATAAGGTGAGGACTCTCAATAAGGTGCGAACTCAACAAGGTCAGAACTCTCGGTAAAGTGAGATCTCTCAATAAGGTGAGGACTCTCAATAAGTTGAGAACTCTCAATAAGGTGAGAACTCAAGAAGGTGAGAACTCTTAATTATGTGAGATCTCCCAAAAAGGTGAGAACTCTCAATATGCTGAGAACTCTCAAAAAAGGTGAGAACTCTCAATAAAAGGTGTGATTTCTCAATAAGGTGAGAACTCTCAATCAGGGGTGAATTCAATGAGGTGAGAACTCTCAATAAAGTGAGCACTCTCAAGAAAAGGTGCGAACTCTCCATAAGTTGAGAACTCTCAAGAAAAGGTAAGAACTCTCAATAAGGTCAGAACTCAATAAAGTGAGAACTCTCAATATGGTGAGGACTCTCAATATGGTGATAACTCTCAATAAGGTGGGAACATTAAATAAAAGGTGAGAACTCAATAAGGTGGGATATCTCAATAAGGTGAGAGCTCAATAAGGACAGATCTCTCAATAAAGTGAGAACTCTCAATATGGTGAGGTCACTCAATAAGTTGTGAACTCTCAATAAGATGAGAACTCTCAATAAGGTGAGAACTCTCAATAAGGTGAGGAATCACAGTCAGGTGAGAACTCAATAGGGTGAAAACTCACGTAAGGTGAGAACTCAGTCAGGTGAGAACTCTCAATAAGGTGCGAACTCAACAAGGTCAGAGCTCTCAGTAAAGTGAGAACTCTCAATAAGGTGAGGACTCTCAATAAGGTGAGGACTCTCAATAAGGTGAGAATTCTTAATAAAAGGTGAGAACTCTCAATAAGGTGAGAACTCTGAATAAGTTGAGACCTCTCAAGAAGTTGAGAACTCATAACAAAAATTTAGAACTCACAATAAGGTGAGGACTCTCAATAAGGTGAGGACTCTCAATAAGGTGAGGACTCTCAATAAGGTGAGAACTCAATGGGATGAGAACTCACAGGAAGGTGAGAACAAAGAAAGGTGAGAACTCTCAATAAGGTACGAACTCAACAAGGTCAGAACTCTCAGGAAAGTGAGAACTCTCAATTAGATGAGGACTCTCAATAAGGTGAGAACTCTCAAAAAAGTTGAGAACTCACAATAAAAGGTTAGAACTCTCAATAAGGTGAGAACTCTCAATAAGGTGAGGAATCACAGTCAGGTGAGAACTCAATAGGGTGAAAACTCACGTAAGGTGAGAACTCAGTAAGGTGAGAACTCTCAATAAGGTGCGAACTCAACAAGGTCAGAACTCTCAGTAAAGTGAGAACTCTCAATAAGGTGAGGACTCTCAATAAGGTGAGAATTCTTAATAAAAGGTGAGAACTCTCAATAAGGTGAGAACTCTGAATAAGTTGAGACCTCTCAAGAAGTTGAGAACTCATAATAAAAATTTAGAACTCACAATAAGGTGAGGACTCTCAATAAGGTGAGGACTCTCAATAAGGTGAGAACTCAATGGGATGAGAACTCACAGGAAGGTGAGAACAAAGAAAGGTGAGAACTCTCAATAAGGTACGAACTCAACAAGGTCAGAACTCTCAGGAAAGTGAGAACTCTCAATTAGATGAGGACTCTCAATAAGGTGAGAACTCTCAAAAAAGTTGAGAACTCACAATAAAAGGTTAGAACTCTCAATAAGGTGAGAACTCTCAATAAGGTGAGGAATCACATTCAGGTGAGAACTCAATAGGGTGAAAACTCACGTAAGGTGAGAACTCAGTAAGGTGAGAACTCTCAATAAGGTGCGAACTCAACAAGGTCAGAACTCTCAGTAAAGTGAGAACTCTCAATAAGGTGAGGACTCTCAATAAGGTGAGAATTCTTAATAAAAGGTGAGAACTCTCAATAAGGTGAGAACTCTGAATAAGTTGAGACCTCTCAAGAAGTTGAGAACTCATAATAAAAATTTAGAACTCACAATAAGGTGAGGACTCTCAATAAGGTGAGGACTCTCAATAAGGTGAGAACTCAATGGGGTGAGAACTCACAGGAAGGTGAGAACTCAGAAAGGTGAGAACTCTCAATAAGGTATGAACTCAACAAGGTCATAACTCTCAGTAAAGTGAGAACTCTCAATTAGATGAGGACTCTCAATAAGGTGAGAACTCTCAAAAAAGTTGAGAACTCACAATAAAAGGTTAGAACTCTCAATAAGGTGAGAACTCTCAATTATGCGAGATCTCCCAAGAAAAATCAGAACTCTCAAAAAAAGTGAGAACTCTCAATAAAAGGTCTGAAATCTCAATAAGGTGAGAACTCTCAATCAGGGGTGAATTCAATGAGGTGAGAACTCTCAATATGGTGAGAACTCTCAATAAGGTGAGAACATTAAATAAAAGGTGAGAGCTCAATCAAGTGGGAACTCTCAATAAGGTGAGATCTCATAATAAAAGGTTAGAACTCTCAATAAGGTGAGAACTCTCAATGAGGTGAGGAATCACAGTCAGGTGAGAACCCAATAGGGTGAAAACTCACGTAAGGTGAGACCTCAGTCAGATGAGAACTCTCAATAAGGTGCGAACTCAACAAGGTCAGAACTCTGAGTGAAGTGAGAACTCTCAATAAGGTGAGGACTCTCAATAAGGTGCGAACTCAACAAGGTCAGAACTCTCGGTAAAGTGAGATCTCTCAATAAGGTGAGGACTCTCAATAAGTTGAGAACTCTCAATAAGGTGATAACTCAAGAAGGTGAGAACTCTTAATTATGTGAGATCTCCCAAGAAAGGTGAGAACTCTCAATATGCTGAGAACTCTCAAAAAAGGTGAGAACTCTCAATAAAAGGTGTGATTTCTCAATAAGGTGAGAACTCTCAATCAGGGGTGAATTCAATGAGGTGAGAACTCTCAATAAAGTGAGCACTCTCAAGAAAAGGTGCGAACTCTCCATAAGTTGAGAACTCTCAAGAAAAGGTAAGAACTCTCAATAAGGTCAGAACTCTCAATAAAGTGAGAACTCTCAATATGGTGAGGACTCTCAATATGGTGATAACTCTCAATAAGGTGGGAACATTAAATAAAAGGTGAGAACTCAATAAGGTGGGATATCTCAATAAGGTGAGAGCTCAATAAGGACAGATCTCTCAATAAAGTGAGAACTCTCAATATGGTGAGGTCACTCAATAAGTTGTGAACTCTCAATAAGATGAGAACTCTCAATAATTTGAGAACTCTCAATAAGGTGAGGAATCACAGTCAGGTGAGAACTCAATAGGGTGAAAACTCACGTAAGGTGAGAACTCAGTCAGGTGAGAACTCTCAATAAGGTGCGAACTCAACAAGGTCAGAGCTCTCAGTAAAGTGAGAACTCTCAATAAGTTGAGAACTCTCAATAAGGTGATAACTCAAGAAGGTAGGAACTCTCAATTATGTGAGATCTCTCAATAAAGGTGAGGAATCTCAATCAGGTGAAAACTGTCAAAAAAGGTGAGAACTCTCAATAAAAGGTGTGAAATCTCAATAAGGTGAGAACTCTCAATAAGTTGAGGACTCTCAATAAGGTGAGAACTCATAATAAAAGGTTAGAACTCTCAATAAGGTGAGAACTCAAGATGGTGAGAACTCTCAATTATGTGAGATCTCCCAATTAAAGTGAGAACTCTAAATAAGGTGAGAACTCTCAAAAAAGTTGAGAACTCACAATAAAAGGCGTGAACTCTCAATAAGGTGAGAACTCATAATACAAGGTTAGAACTATCAATAAGGTGAGAACTCTCAATGAGGTGAGGAATCACAGTCAGGTGAGAACTCAATAGGAGGAAAACTGACAGTAAGGTGCCAACTCAGTAAAGTGAGAACTCTAAATAAGGTGCGAACTCAACAAGGTCAGAACTCTCAGTAAAGTGAGAACTCTCAGTAAAGTGAGATCTCTCAATAAGGTGTGGTCTCTCAATAAGTTGAGAACTCTCAATAAGGTGATAACTGAAGAAGGTGAGAACTCTTAATTATGTGAGATCTCCCAAGAAAGGTGAGAACTCTCAATAAGGTGAGAACTCTCAAAAAAGATCAGAACTCTCAATAAAAGGTGTTATTTCTCAATATGGTGAGAACTCTCAATGAGGGGTGAATTCAATGAGGTGAGAACTCTCAATAAAGTGAGAACTCTCAAGAAAAGGTGAGAACTCTCAATAAGGTGAGAACTCTCAAAAAAAGGTGCGAACTCTCAATAAGGTGAGAACTCTCAATAAGGTCAGAACTCTCAATAAAGTGAGAACTCTCAATATGGTGAGGACTCTCAATATGGTGAGAACGTTCAATAAGTTGAGGACTCTCAATAAGGTGAGAAATCATAATAAAAGTTAAGAACTCTCAATAAGGTGAGAACTCTCAATAAGGTGAGGACTCTCAATAAGTTGATAACTCAATAGGGTGAGAAATCACAGTAAGGTGAGAACTCAATAAGGTGAGAACTCTCAATAAGGTGAGGGCTCTCAATAAGTCGAGAACTCTCAATAAGGAGATAACTCAAGAAGGTGAGAACTCTCAATTATGTGAGATCTCCCAATAAAGGCGAGAACTCTCAATAAGGTGAGAACTCTCAATAAGGTGAGGGCTCTCAATAAGTCGAGAACTCTCAATAAGGAGATAACTCAAGAAGGTGAGAACTCTCAATTATGTGAGATCTCCCAATAAAGGCGAGAACTCTCAATAAGGTGAGAACTCTTAAAAAAGGTGAGAACTCGCAGTAAAAGGTGTGAACTCACAATAAAAGGTGTGAACTCTTAATAAGGTGAGAACTCTAAATAAGGGGTGAATTCAATGAGGTGAGAACTCTCAATACAGTGAGAACTCTCAAGAAAAGGTGAGAACTCCCAATAAGGTGAGAACTCTCAATAAGGTGAGAACTCAATAAGTGAGAACTCTCAAGAAAAGGTGAGAACTCTCAATAAGGTGAGAACATTAAATAAAAGCTGAGAACCCAATAAGGTGGGATATCTCAGTAAGGTGAGGACTCTCAATAAAGTGAGAACTCTGAATAAGGTGAGAACTCTGAATAAGGTGAGAACTCTAAATAAGGGGTGAATTCAATGAGGTGAGAACTCTCAATAAAGTGAGAACTCTCAAGAAAAGGTGAGAACTCCCAATAAGGTGAGAACTCTCAATAAGGTGAGAACTCAATAAGTGAGAACTCTCAAGAAAAGGTGAGAACTCTCAATAAGGTGAGAACATTAAATAAAAGATGAGAACTGAATAAGGTGGGATATCTCAATAAGGTGAGGACTCTCAATAAAGTGAGAACTCTCAATAAGGTGAGAACTCTGAATAAGGTGAGGAATCACAGTCAGGTGAGAACTCAATAGGTTCAAAACTCCCAGTAAGGTGAGAACTCAGTAAGGTGAGAACTCTCAATAAGGTGAAAACTCAACAAAGTCAGAACTCTCAGTAAAGTGAGAACTCTCAATGAGGTGAGGTCTCTCAATAAGTTGAGAACTCTCAATAAGGTGATAACTCAAGACGGTGAGAACTCTTAATTATGTGATATCTCCCAAGAAAGGTGAGAACTCTCAATAAGGTGAGAACTCTCAAAAAAAGGTGAGAACTCTCAATAAAAGGTGTTATTTCTCAATAAGGTGAGAACGCTCAATTAGGTGTGAATTCAATGAGGTGAGAACTCTCAATAAAGTGAGAACTCTCAAGAAAAGTTGAGAACTCGTAATAAGGTGAGAACTCAATAATGTCAGAACTCTCAATAAAGTGAGAACTCTCAATATGGTGAGGACTCTCAATATGGTGAGAACGCTCAATAAGGTGAGAACTCTCAATAAGGCGAGGACTCTCAGTAAGGTGAGGACTCTCAATAAGTTGAGAACTCTCAATGAGGAGATAACTCAAGAAGGTGAGAAATCTCAATTATGTGAGAACTCCCAATAAAGGCGAGAACTCTCAATAAGGTGAGAATTCTCAAAAAAGGTGAGAACTCTCAGTGAAAGGCGTGAACTCTCAGTAAAAGGTGTGAACTCTTAATAAGGTGAGAACTCTAAACAAGGGGTTAATTCAATGAGGCGAGAACTCTCAATAAAGTGAGAACTCTCAAGAAAAGGTGAGAACTCCCAATAAGGTGAGAACATTAAATAAAAGGTGAGAACTAAATAAGGTGGAATATCTCAATAAGGTGAGAACTCAAAAAGGACAGATCTCTCAATAAAGTGAGAACTCTCAATAAGGTGATTACTCTTAATAAGGTGAGAACTCTCACTATGGTGAGAACTCTCAATATGTTGAGAACTCAATAAAGTGGGAACTCTCAATATGGTGTGAAATCAATAAGGTGAGAACTCTCAGTAAAAGTGAGAACTCAATAAGGTGAGGTCTCTCAATAAAGTGAGAATTCGCAAGTAAAGATGAGAACTCTCTATAAGGTGCAAACTCAACAAGGTCAGAACTCTCAGTAAAGTGAGAACTCTCAATAAGGTGAGGACTCTCAATAAGGTGTTGACTCTCAATAAGTTGAAAATTCTCAATAAGGTGATAACTCAAGAAGGTGAGAACTCTCAATTATGTGTGATCTCCCAATAAAGGTGAGAAATCTCAATATGGTGAGAACTCTCAAAAAAGGTGAGAACTCTCAATAAAAGGTGTGAACTCTCAATAAGGTCAGAACTCTCAATAAATTGAGAACTCATAATAAAAGGTTAGAACTCTCAATAAGGTGAGGACTCTGAATAAAGCGAGAACTCTCAATAAGTTGAGGACTCTCAATAAGGTGAGAACTCAAGATGGTGAGAACTCTCAATTATGTGAGATCTCCCAATTAAAGTGAGAACTCTCAATAAGGTGAGAACTCTCAAAAAAGTTGAGAACTCACAATAAAAGGTGTGAACTCTCAATAAGGTGAGAACTCATAATACAAGGTTAGAACTATCAATAAGGTGAGAACTCTCAATAAGGTGAGGAATCACAGTCAGGTGAGAACTTAATAGGAGGAAAACTGACAGTAAGGTGAGAACTCAGTAAGGTGCGAACTCAATAAGGTCAGAACTCTCAGTAAAGTGAGAACTCTCAGTAAAGTGAGATCTCTCAATAAGGTGTGGTCTCTCAATAAGTTGAGAACTCTCAATAAGTTGAGAACTCTCAATAAGGTGATAACTGAAGAAGGTGAGAACTCTTAATTATGTGAGATCTCCCAAGAAAGGTGAGAACTCTCAATAAGGTGAGAACTCTCAAAAAAGATCAGAACTCTCAATAAAAGGTGTGATTTCTCAATATGGTGAGAACTCTCAATAAGGGGTGAATTCAATGAGGTGAGAACTCTCAATAAAGTGAGAACTCTCAAGAAAAGGTGAGAACTCACAATAAGGTGAGAACTCTCAATAAGGTCAGAACTCTCAATAAAGTGAGAACTCTCAATATGGTGAGGACTCTCAATATGGTGAGAACGTTCAATAAGTTGAGGACTCTCAATAAGGTGAGAAATCATAATAAAAGTTAAGAACTCTCAATAAGGTGAGAACTCTCAATAAGGTGAGAACTCTCAATAAGTTGATAACTCAATAGGGTGAGAAATCACAGTAAGGTGAGAACTCAATAAGGTGAGAACTCTCAATAAGGTGAGGGCTCTCAATAAGTTGAGAACTCTCAATAAGGAGATAACTCAAGAAGGTGAGAACTCTCAATTATGTGAGATCTCCCAATAAAGGCGAGAACTCTCAATAAAGTGAGCACTCTCAAGAAAAGGTGCGAACTCTCCATAAGTTGAGAACTCTCAAGAAAAGGTAAGAACTCTCAATAAGGTCAGAACTCTCAATAAAGTGAGAACTCTCAATATGGTGAGGACTCTCAATATGGTGATAACTCTCAATAAGGTGGGAACATTAAATAAAAGGTGAGAACTCAATAAGGTGGGATATCTCAATAAGGTGAGAGCTCAATAAGGACAGATCTCTCAATAAAGTGAGAACTCTCAATATGGTGAGGTCACTCAATAAGTTGTGAACTCTCAATAAGATGAGAACTCTCAATAAGGTGAGAACTCTCAATAAGGTGAGGAATCACAGTCAGGTGAGAACTCAATAGGGTGAAAACTCACGTAAGGTGAGAACTCAGTCAGGTGAGAACTCTCAATAAGGTGCGAACTCAACAAGGTCAGAGCTCTCAGTAAAGTGAGAACTCTCAATAAGGTGAGGACTCTCAATAAGTTGAGAACTCTCAATAAGGTGATAACTCAAGAAGGTGAGAACTCTTAATTATGTGAGATCTCCCAAGAAAGGTGAGAACTCTCAATATGCTGAGAACTCTCAAAAAAGGTGAGAACTCTCAATAAAAGGTGTGATTTCTCAATAAGGTGAGAACTCTCAATCAGGGGTGAATTCAATGAGGTGAGAACTCTCAATAAAGTGAGCACTCTCAAGAAAAGGTGCGAACTCTCCATAAGTTGAGAACTCTCAAGAAAAGGTAAGAACTCTCAATAAGGTCAGAACTCTCAATAAAGTGAGAACTCTCAATATGGTGAGGACTCTCAATATAGTGATAACTCTCAAAAAGGTGGGAACATTAAATAAAAGGTGAGAACTCAATAAGATGGGATATCTCAATAAGGTGAGAGCTCAATAAGGACAGATCTCTCAATAAAGTGAGAACTCTCAATATGGTGAGGTCACTCAATAAGTTGTGAACTCTCAATAAGATGAGAACTCTCAATAAGGTGAGAACTCTCAATAAGGTGAGGAATCACAGTCAGGTGAGAACTCAATAGGGTGAAAACTCACGTAAGGTGAGAACTCAGTCAGGTGAGAACTCTCAATAAGGTGCGAACTCAACAAGGTCAGAGCTCTCAGTAAAGTGAGAACTCTCAATAAGTTGAGAACTCTCAATAAGGTGATAACTCAAGAAGGTAGGAACTCTCAATTATGTGAGATCTCTCAATAAAGGTGAGGAATCTCAATCAGGTGAAAACTGTCAAAAAAGGTGAGAACGCTCAATAAAAGGTGTGAAATCTCAATAAGGTGAGGACTCTCAATAAGGTGAGGACTCTCAATACGGTGAGAACTCAATGGGGTGAGAACTCACAGGAAGGTGAGAACTCAGAAAGGTGAGAACTCTCAATAAGGTACGAACTCAACAAGGTCAGAACTCTCAGTAAAGTGAGAAATCTCAATAAGTTGAGAACTCTCAATAAGGTGATAACTCAAGAAGGTAGGAACTCTCAATTATGTGAGATCTCTCAATAAAGGTGAGGAATCTCAATCAGGTGAAAACTGTCAAAAAAGGTGAGAACTCTCAATAAAAGGTGTGAAATCTCAATAAGGTGAGAACTCTCAATAAGTTGAGGACTCTCAATAAGGTGAGAACTCATAATAAAAGGTTAGAACTCTCAATAAGGTGAGAACTCAAGATGGTGAGAACTCTCAATTATGTGAGATCTCCCAATTAAAGTGAGAACTCTAAATAAGGTGAGAACTCTCAAAAAAGTTGAGAACTCACAATAAAAGGCGTGAACTCTCAATAAGGTGAGAACTCATAATACAAGGTTAGAACTATCAATAAGGTGAGAACTCTCAATGAGGTGAGGAATCACAGTCAGGTGAGAACTCAATAGGAGGAAAACTGACAGTAAGGTGCCAACTCAGTAAAGTGAGAACTCTAAATAAGGTGCGAACTCAACAAGGTCAGAACTCTCAGTAAAGTGAGAACTCTCAGTAAAGTGAGATCTCTCAATAAGGTGTGGTCTCTCAATAAGTTGAGAACTCTCAATAAGGTGATAACTGAAGAAGGTGAGAACTCTTAATTATGTGAGATCTCCCAAGAAAGGTGAGAACTCTCAATAAGGTGAGAACTCTCAAAAAAGATCAGAACTCTCAATAAAAGGTGTTATTTCTCAATATGGTGAGAACTCTCAATGAGGGGTGAATTCAATGAGGTGAGAACTCTCAATAAAGTGAGAACTCTCAAGAAAAGGTGAGAACTCTCAATAAGGTGAGAACTCTCAAAAAAAGGTGCGAACTCTCAATAAGGTGAGAACTCTCAATAAGGTCAGAACTCTCAATAAAGTGAGAACTCTCAATATGGTGAGGACTCTCAATATGGTGAGAACGTTCAATAAGTTGAGGACTCTCAATAAGGTGAGAAATCATAATAAAAGTTAAGAACTCTCAATAAGGTGAGAACTCTCAATAAGGTGAGGACTCTCAATAAGTTGATAACTCAATAGGGTGAGAAATCACAGTAAGGTGAGAACTCAATAAGGTGAGAACTCTCAATAAGGTGAGGGCTCTCAATAAGTCGAGAACTCTCAATAAGGAGATAACTCAAGAAGGTGAGAACTCTCAATTATGTGAGATCTCCCAATAAAGGCGAGAACTCTCAATAAGGTGAGAACTCTCAATAAGGTGAGGGCTCTCAATAAGTCGAGAACTCTCAATAAGGAGTTAACTCAAGAAGGTGAGAACTCTCAATTATGTGAGATCTCCCAATAAAGGCGAGAACTCTCAATAAGGTGAGAACTCTTAAAAAAGGTGAGAACTCGCAGTAAAAGGTGTGAACTCACAATAAAAGGTGTGAACTCTTAATAAGGTGAGAACTCTAAATAAGGGGTGAATTCAATGAGGTGAGAACTCTCAATAAAGTGAGAACTCTCAAGAAAAGGTGAGAACTCCCAATAAGGTGAGAACTCTCAATAAGGTGAGAACTCAATAAGTGAGAACTCTCAAGAAAAGGTGAGAACTCTCAATAAGGTGAGAACATTAAATAAAAGCTGAGAACTCAATAAGGTGGGATATCTCAGTAAGGTGAGGACTCTCAATAAAGTGAGAACTCTGAATAAGGTGAGAACTCTGAATAAGGTGAGAACTCTAAATAAGGGGTGAATTCAATGAGGTGAGAACTCTCAATAAAGTGAGAACTCTCAAGAAAAGGTGAGAACTCCCAATAAGGTGAGAACTCTCAATAAGGTGAGAACTCAATAAGTGAGAACTCTCAAGAAAAGGTGAGAACTCTCAATAAGGTGAGAACATTAAATAAAAGATGAGAACTGAATAAGGTGGGATATCTCAATAAGGTGAGGACTCTCAATAAAGTGAGAACTCTCAATAAGGTGAGAACTCTGAATAAGGTGAGGAATCACAGTCAGGTGAGAACTCAATAGGTTCAAAACTCCCAGTAAGGTGAGAACTCAGTAAGGTGAGAACTCTCAATAAGGTGTGAACTCAACAAAGTCAGAACTCTCAGTAAAGTGAGACCTCTCAATGAGGTGAGGTCTCTCAATAAGTTGAGAACTCTCAATAAGGTGATAACTCAAGACGGTGAGAACTCTTAATTATGTGATATCTCCCAAGAAAGGTGAGAACTCTCAATAAGGTGAGAACTCTCAAAAAAAGGTGAGAACTCTCAATAAAAGGTGTTATTTCTCAATAAGGTGAGAACGCTCAATTAGGTGTGAATTCAATGAGGTGAGAACTCTCAATAAAGTGAGAACTCTCAAGAAAAGTTGAGAACTCGTAATAAGGTGAGAACTCAATAATGTCAGAACTCTCAATAAAGTGAGAACTCTCAATATGGTGAGGACTCTCAATATGGTGAGAACGCTCAATATGGTGAGAACTCTCAATAAGGCGAGGACTCTCAGTAAGGTGAGGACTCTCAATAAGTTGAGAACTCTCAATGAGGAGATAACTCAAGAAGGTGAGAAATCTCAATTATGTGAGAACTCCCAATAAAGGCGAGAACTCTCAATAAGGTGAGAATTCTCAAAAAAGGTGAGAACTCTCAGTGAAAGGCGTGAACTCTCAGTAAAAGGTGTGAACTCTTAATAAGGTGAGAACTCTAAACAAGGGGTTAATTCAATGAGGCGAGAACTCTCAATAAAGTGAGAACTCTCAAGAAAAGGTGAGAACTCCCAATAAGGTGAGAACATTAAATAAAAGGTGAGAACTAAATAAGGTGGAATATCTCAATAAGGTGAGAACTCAAAAAGGACAGATCTCTCAATAAAGTGAGAACTCTCAATAAGGTGATTACTCTTAATAAGGTGAGAACTCTCACTATGGTGAGAACTCTCAATATGTTGAGAACTCAATAAAGTGGGAACTCTCAATATGGTGTGAAATCAATAAGGTGAGAACTCTCAGTAAAAGTGAGAACTCAATAAGGTGAGGTCTCTCAATAAAGTGAGAATTCGCAAGTAAAGATGAGAACTCTCTATAAGGTGCAAACTCAACAAGGTCAGAACTCTCAGTAAAGTGAGAACTCTCAATAAGGTGAGGACTCTCAATAAGGTGTTGACTCTCAATAAGTTGAAAATTCTCAATAAGGTGATAACTCAAGAAGGTGAGAACTCTCAATTATGTGTGATCTCCCAATAAAGGTGAGAAATCTCAATATGGTGAGAACTCTCAAAAAAGGTGAGAACTCTCAATAAAAGGTGTGAACTCTCAATAAGGTCAGAACTCTCAATAAATTGAGAACTCATAATAAAAGGTTAGAACTCTCAATAAGGTGAGGACTCTGAATAAAGCGAGAACTCTCAATAAGTTGAGGACTCTCAATAAGGTGAGAACTCAAGATGGTGAGAACTCTCAATTATGTGAGATCTCCCAATTAAAGTGAGAACTCTCAATAAGGTGAGAACTCTCAAAAAAGTTGAGAACTCACAATAAAAGGTGTGAACTCTCAATAAGGTGAGAACTCATAATACAAGGTTAGAACTATCAATAAGGTGAGAACTCTCAATAAGGTGAGGAATCACAGTCAGGTGAGAACTTAATAGGAGGAAAACTGACAGTAAGGTGAGAACTCAGTAAGGTGCGAACTCAATAAGGTCAGAACTCTCAGTAAAGTGAGAACTCTCAGTAAAGTGAGATCTCTCAATAAGGTGTGGTCTCTCAATAAGTTGAGAACTCTCAATAAGTTGAGAACTCTCAATAAGGTGATAACTGAAGAAGGTGAGAACTCTTAATTATGTGAGATCTCCCAAGAAAGGTGAGAACTCTCAATAAGGTGAGAACTCTCAAAAAAGATCAGAACTCTCAATAAAAGGTGTGATTTCTCAATATGGTGAGAACTCTCAATAAGGGGTGAATTCAATGAGGTGAGAACTCTCAATAAAGTGAGAACTCTCAAGAAAAGGTGAGAACTCACAATAAGGTGAGAACTCTCAATAAGGTCAGAACTCTCAATAAAGTGAGAACTCTCAATATGGTGAGGACTCTCAATATGGTGAGAACGTTCAATAAGTTGAGGACTCTCAATAAGGTGAGAAATCATAATAAAAGTTAAGAACTCTCAATAAGGTGAGAACTCTCAATAAGGTGAGAACTCTCAATAAGTTGATAACTCAATAGGGTGAGAAATCACAGTAAGGTGAGAACTCAATAAGGTGAGAACTCTCAATAAGGTGAGGGCTCTCAATAAGTTGAGAACTCTCAATAAGGAGATAACTCAAGAAGGTGAGAACTCTCAATTATGTGAGATCTCCCAATAAAGGCGAGAACTCTGAATAAGGTGAGAACTCTAAATAAGGGGTGAATTCAATGAGGTGAGAACTCTCAATAAAGTGAGAACTCTCAAGAAAAGGTGAGAACTCCCAATAAAGTGAGAACTCTCAATGAGGTGAGGTCTCTCAATAAGTTGAGAACTCTCAATAAGGTGATAACTCAAGACGGTGAGAACTCTTAATTATGTGATATCTCCCAAGAAAGGTGAGAACTCTCAATAAGGTGAGAACTCTCAAAAAAAGGTGAGAACTCTCAATAAAAGGTGTTATTTCTCAATAAGGTGAGAACGCTCAATTAGGTGTGAATTCAATGAGGTGAGAACTCTCAATAAAGTGAGAACTCTCAAGAAAAGTTGAGAACTCTCATAAGGTGAGAACTCTCAAGAAAAGGGGAGAACTCGTAATAAGGTGAGAACTCAATAAGGTCAGAACTCTCAATAAAGTGAGAACTCTCAATATGGTGAGGACTCTCAATATGGTGAGAACGCTCAATAAGGCGAGGACTCTCAGTAAGGTGAGAACTCAATAGGGTGAGAAATCACAGTAAGGTGAGAACTCTCAATAAGTTGCGAACTCAACAAGGTCAGAACTCTCAGTAAAGTGAGAACTCTCAATAAGGTGAGGACTCTCAATAAGGTGAGGACTCTCAATAAGTTGAGAACTCTCAATGAGGAGATAACTCAAGAAGGTGAGAAATCTCAATTATGTGAGAACTCCCAATAAAGGCGAGAACTCTCAATAAGGTGAGAATTCTCAAAAAAGGTGAGAACTCTCAGTGAAAGGCGTGAACTCTCAATAAAAGGTGTGAACTCTTAATAAGGTGAGAACTCAAAACAAGGGGTGAATTCAATGAGGCGAGAACTCTCAATAAAGTGAGAACTCTCAAGAAAAGGTGAGAACTCCCAATAAGGTGAGAACATTAAATAAAAGGTGAGAACTCAATCAGGTGGGAAATCCCAATAAGGTGAGAACTCAAAAAGGTGAGAACACTCAGTAAAGAGTGAGGACTCAATAAGGTGAGATCTCTCAATAAGGTGAGAACTCTCAAGAAAAGGTGAGAACTCTCAATAAGGTGATAACTCTCCATAAGGTGAGAACATTAAATAAAAGGTGAGAACTCAATAACGTGGGAACTCTCAATAAGGTGAGAACTGAATAAGGTCAGAACTCTCAACAAAGTGAGAACTCTCAATAAGTTGAGGACTCTCAATAAGGTGAGGACTCTCAATAAGGTGAGGACTCTCAATAAGGTTAGAACTCAATAGGGAGAGAACTAACAGTAAGGTGAGACCTCAGTAAGGTGAGGACTCTCAATAAGTTGAGAACTCTCATTTATGTGAGATCTCCCAATAAAGGTGAGAACTCTCAATATGGTGAGAACTCTCAAAAAAGGTGAGAACTCTCAATAAGGTGAGAACTCTCAATAAGTTGAGGATTCTCAATAAGGTGAGATCTCATAATAAAAGGTTGGAACTCTCAATAAGGTGAGAACTCTCAATAAGTTGAGGACTCTCAATAAGGTGAGAGCTCTAAATAAGGGGTGAATTCAATGAGGTGAGAACTCTCAATAAAGTGAGAACTCTCAAGAAAAGGTGAGAACTCGCATTAAGGTGAGAACTCTCAATAAGGTCAGAACTCTCAAAAAGGTGAGAATTCTCAATAAGTTGAGGACTCTCAATAAGGTGATAACTCAAGAAGGTGAGAACTCTCAATTATGTTCTCAACTGCTACTGAGAACATAGAAATGCCAGAAGAGTTAAACAGATATTTTGCATCAGTCTTTACAGTGGGGAATACTTCAAGCATCCCACTATTACTAAAGCATACGGGGGAGGAATTAAATACGACTTAAGTTCCATCACCATCACTAGAAAAGTAGTATTAGACAAAACTAATGAGGTGAAAAGCAGAGACATGCCTAGCCCTGATGGCGTACAACCTCAGATTCCAGAAGAGGTAGCCACAGGGATAGTAGATACTTTGGTTATATCCTTGGATTCTGAAGAAGTACATGTAACACCCGTATTCAAAAAGGGAGCTAGGCAAATAGTGGGGAAGCTGAAGCTGCTTGCCTTACATCTATTGTTGGAAAAGTATGAGCAGAACACTTGGAAAATCAGAAGCTAATCACACAGAGTCTGCATGGCTTTATCAAAGGGAAATGGCTGACTAATTTATTATAGTTTCTTTGAGGAAGTCTTAACCAGTGTTTACAGGAGAACCAGGACATGTGTCATATCCAAAAGGTGCCTCATAAAGACCAAGTCATAAGGTACCAGCCCACAGTTTTGGACGTAGGTACATTGACACAGGTAGAGAATTAGCTAATGGGCAGAAGACAGCAAGTGGGGAAAAGGGATTCTTTTTCTGGTTGGTGACCTATGATCTGTGAAGTTCCAATGGAGTCAGTACTGGGACCACAACTATTTCCAACATGGATTAATGACATGGAGGAAGGAAGCAAATATACTCAAGCCAAATTTGTAGAGGACAGAGCAAAAGCTGAAAAAGCAGATTACGGGAGACATACAAGCAACGTACAGCGGCATATTGATATTTAACAAAGTGAGTGAAAGGTTGACAAATGGAGTATAATGTGAGAAAACGTGAAGTTGTTCATTTTGGATGGGAGAATAAAAAGAATAACATTTAAATGGAGAAAACTGCAACATAACGTGACTTGGGAGTATTGGTTCACAAAAATACAGGAAACTAGCACCCAGGTGCAGCAATTAATTTGGAAGGGCCAATGGAATATTGGCCCTTATTTCAGGGAGATGGGGGGGGGGGGAATGGACTGTAAGAGTAGGGAAGAGTGTGTGGTGCTGGAAAAGCACAGTAGGTCAGGCAGCATCCGAGGAGCAGGAAAATCAACGTTCTGGGCAAAAGCCCTTCATCCGATGCTGCCTGACCTGCTGTGCTTTTCCAGCACCACACTCTCAACTCTGATCTCCAGCATCTGCAGTCCTCACTTTCTCCTGTAAGAGTAGGGAAGTCTTCCTGCAACTGTACAAGGTGCTGGTGAGACCACATCCTGACTAGCATGAGCTGTTTCAGTCCCATTATTTAAGGAAAGATATTATTTCATTGGAGGATGATCCCTGGTATGGAGAGATTGTCTTATGAGCAAAGGCTATACATACTGGGACCCTACTGTATGGGGTTTAGACATATGAGAAATGATCTCAGAGGAATATATTGGATACTTAAAATTGTTTACACAGTAAATGCTGAGAGGATGTTTCATTTCATGGAGAGTCTCAGGCCAGAGTTTACAGGCTTGGAATAGAGGGTTATCAATTTAAGACTGAAATGGGGAGAAATTTCTTCTCTCACATAGAATCTTTGGAACTCCTTGCCATGGTGAACTGTGACAGAGTCCTTATGATTTTTTAAGGCTGAGACACATCCTTGATTTGTATGGGATCAGGTATTGTGGGGAAAATGGGCATGAGAAATGTCAGGTCAGCCATGATTCCATTAATTGGCTGAGCAGTCTCAAGAGCTGAATGGCCTATTCCTATTCATTTTTCTTTTTGGCCTTGTAGCTATAATATGGAAACATCAGCTCCCCCTATAGGTCGACAGAACTGAGATGGTATTTCTGCAAATGGACAGAGGCAAGTTAAACGCATGGGTAAGTACATAGGGTGGCAGAGTGGTTAGCACCACTGCCTCACAGTGCCAGGGATCCAGGTTAGATTCCAGCCTTGGGTGATGCCTGTGCGGAGTTTGCACATTCTCCTCGTGTCTGGGTAGGTTTTTGCTGGGTGCTTCGGTTTCCTCCCAAAATCTAAAGACATGTCTGTTACGGTGGATTGGCCATGGGAAATTGTCCCATAGTGCCCAGGGATGTGCAGGTTAGGGGGGATTAGCCATGGGAATTGTCCCATAGTGTTCAAGGATGTGTAGGTTAGGGTGGATTGGCCATGAGAAATTGTCCCATAGTGTCCAGGGATGTGTAGGTTAGGGTGGATTGACCATGGGTTATTATCCCACAGTGTTCAGGGATGTGCAGGTTAGGGGGGATTGGCCATGGGATATTATCCCACAGTGTTCAGGGATGCGCAGGTTAGGGGGGATTGGCCATGGGGAATGCAAAATTACATGGATAGGGCTGGTGGAGGGATCTTTTTTGTGGTTCACTTCAGCAGGTTGGTTCAGGCTCCATGGGCCAACAGACCTCTTTCTACACAATAGTGATTGCATGTTCCTAGGTGGCACATTAGGACTAGAAGGTGGTGAAATTAAAAGTTATCAGGATCGATATGTACAAACACTAAAGCAGACCATTTTTATGTTGACGGAGATGTAAGAAGATTGAGACTATCCAGGACAAGGCAATACACTTGACTGATATCACATCTACGAGCATTCGCTCCCTCTACCACTGATGCTCAGTATCAGCAATGCGACAAGGTGTCCTCCTAGCCACATCCCATCGTTACTTGGTTATACGTTGCTGTTTATTCCATGTTGCTGGAACATAATCCTAGAACTCCCTCCCTAACAGCACATTGGGTGTGAGGAGAAAGTAACGACTGCAGAGTGTGGCTCTGAGAAAGCAGAGCCGGTCAGGCAGCATCCGAGGAGCAGGAGAGTCCACGTTTCAGCAATAAAGCCTTCATCAGGAAACTCTGAATGGAGCGGAACAATTCAGGAAGAAGAACTACCTTCTCAAAAGCAGCAACTGGGTGAGTGATGTCACTCACAACCCGTGTATGAATATCTGGGTGAGTGATGTCACTCACAACCCGTGTCTAAATAGCTGGGTGAGTGATGTCACTCACAACCCGTGTATGAATAGCTGGGTGAGTGATGTCACTCACAACCCGTGTATGAATAGCTGGGTGAGTGATGTCACTCACAACCCGTGTATGAATAGCTGGGTGAGTGATGTCACTCACAACCCGTGTATGAATAGCTGGGTGAGTGATGTCACTCACAACCCGTGTATGAATAGCTGGGTGAGTGATGTCACCCACAACCCGTGTATGAATAACTTCCTAAAAGGTGGTGTACTTTAGTTCAAAACAATGAAATAGTTAAGTTGCTCACTGCCGCTATCTCACAGAACAAATTTGGAAAGTAAAGTCCCTGTTCACAAGGAGCGTGTCCTTCATTAGCAAAGTCTGTTTAATAAGCACCACATAATGAACAATATGTCTATACAAGTTAAAGCTGTATAAGATTAGAAAAAATAGGCAGAACATCTAGCTGCCTGTGTTTATTTGCTTAATTACATGATGTATTATTTCATACTAACTGACCGAACATTGTCACTACGTCATTTAAGGTAAACACATTTAAACATCCTAAAACAAAAGCAAAATCCTGCCAATGCTGAAATCTGGAATACAAACTGAAAATGCGAGAAATGCTGAGCCCGGCTGAGATACAAGCAGATTTCAGGGCCCAGAAACTTTAATCACAAACGGAGCTTTTTCTGACCCTGATCACACATGATTTTCACAAACCATGTTCTGCTGGAGGAGCTTTTAGAACTGACAAAGTACAACCAACTTTGGAGGGAGCACCCCAGGGACACTGTACAGAAGCCACTCTCCTGTTTGTGACACTGAGTACTTATTCCAATCAGTAAAATCATTTAATATCTAAAAGTCACTGGAAGAGGTTGGATATAGAAGTAGAATGAGTAAGTGCCCAAGGTGATAGGGTGGTAGTTTGGGGGTGGGACGGGTTGTCAGTGTGGTAAGGTATGAGTATGAGTACGGTGAGTGCCCGAGGTGATAGGGTGGTAGTTGGGGGGTGGGACGGGTTGTCAGTGTGGTAAGGTATGAGTATGAGTACGGTGAGTTGCCGAGGTGATAGGGTGGTAGTTGGGGGGTGGGACGGGTTGTCAGTGTGGTAAGGTTTGAGTATGAGTACGGTGAGTGCCCGAGGTGATAGGGTGGTAGTTGGGAGGTGGGAAGGGTTGACAGTTTGAGCCGTTCTGATAAGTTATAAGAAATGCTGATTATGTCTATGAATAGGGTGCATTGTAGTCCTGTCTTTGAGGATGAAGAAATCCTTTCTGATCTCTTAAGACTGAACAACTGTTCCATTTATACTCGAAAACAACCTCTTGTACAGATTAACTAATCACACAAGTAACAGGCAGTGGTTATTACCAACAAGGTAGAGTCCATCCATCAGTTTGGTATTGACTAGGATTGGGGCAGCACAGTGGCTTGTCCTGCTGCCTCCCAGCCCCAGGAACCCGGGTTCAATTCCAACCTCAGACAACTGTCTGTGTGGAATTGCACGTTCTCCTCTGTCTGATGTGGGTTTGCACTGGGTGCTCTGGTTTCTCCCATAGTCCGAAGACGTGCAGGTTAGGGGTGGATTGGCTATAATAGCTGCTGTCCGGAATTTCAGTCATACTCAATGGGCCAAATGGCCTGTGTCCACTGTAGGGATTCTGTGATTGTATGATTCTATGAATGACAGAGGCATGTGGCTTTGGTTTAACTCTGAATGAGATGCTGAGAGACTGTTTGCCGTGGAAAAGCAGCTCCACATTGAAGCCCAAATAGACTACAATTGGCTTTAGCATGGGAATATGTGGCCAATGCAGCATAGGAGTTACAGGGGATTCTGATGGAAACAGACATCCTCCCCAGGCTGACTGAGCTGGGGGAAACACTGCTCAAATCAAGGCAATTGTATAACCTCACTCAGCACATCTCCTGAACAGAGGGACTCTGGGTCAGCCCACACCAAAACCCCTAAATAAAGCCAAGTCTCGCTTGAATGGTTAAAATTTTCTTCAGGATCTGGGCCAGCAAGCCATTGTACTTCTGTGGAGCTGAGACAGTTAGAGTCCCACTAGACCTAACTTGAAGAAGAGATCTTGTCAGTCAGTATCCAGGAGACGGCACCCCCTGGAAAGTCCACTTACAGCTGGTTTGGAACAGTTCCATTGCTCAGCAACATCCAACTCAGGACCAATCAAAATGACCATCTGGTTAAATGGTCACCCACTTCTTTAGATTAGATTACTTACAGTGTGGAAACAGGCCCTTCGGCCCAACAAGTCCACACCGACCCATACCCTTACCCTTACAACTACAGGCAATTTAGCATGGCCAATTCACCTGACTTGCACACCTTTAGGCTGTGGGAGGAAACCAGAGCAAACCCACACAGACACGGGGAGAATGCACAAACTCTACACAGTCAGTCACCTGAGGCGGGAATTGAACCTGGGTCTCTGGCGCTGTGAGGCAGCAGTGCTAACCACTGTGCCACCGTGCCGCCCGCTCTAATGCAGGACAATACCGGTGCGGCCATTAAAGCAATCGCAGAACCAGACTTTCACAAAATTCACTCTGGATTTCACCCCGTTAGTTTGTGCAAGACTGAGAATGTATACCGGGGAACTGTTCAGATTAAGGACACACTTTCCATTCCGGACTTTTATGAGAAGCAGCTGGTTCAGTTCCCACTCACTGTAGTAAAAGGCTCAGACCCAATCTTGATGCAGCCAAACTGGTTCAGAAAGATTCCCCTTGACTGGGTCGACATTGTACAATTAGAAAATGGCTGCTTGCTCGACGACCTAATGAACTGCGATATTTTTTCAAAAAGGTCTAGTGACGATAAAAGGAGCCAAGGCCACCTTACACGTTGACCAGGAAGAGATTCTGCAGGCCTTCCTTGAGCCGTTTTCCTTAAAGGCAAAAGTAGAGACAGGAATCAGAAGGCTGGAAAGCGAAGGCATTGAAATAACTGCCCAGAGGCCGGTACTTCGTCACCAAGTCACCATTTATTTACCGGTGCCCAGTATCCTGGCTGTGGCCATCCAGCTCTGAGTCAGCGCCCTGAATTGAGGAGATTCTCTATCCTTGCCACACAGCGGTACTGCGCGTTCCTCCCCAGCCCCCATGTCATGTGCAGGTAGGTGTAGGACGCAGTGAAGAAATGAGTGCAGAAAACTTGATTCATATCCCACCACCAGCGAGGAAAATCTCCCGAGTGTCCAGAGACAAGCAGTGCCCTTCTCTTACATTTTTATATTTTCAAAATTTCATCCAACTGTACAAAATACAAACAAACAGTTAACAATAAACAAGAAGCAGTTTACAAAAACCAGCAATTTACAGGGGCAAGGGGCACAAGGCCAAACCAGTTCACAGGAACCTCAAACCCCACAGTACCTTGTCAAAAAGGAAACGGAAAATACAATCCCAAATACAACAGTCTGAAAACGTGAACAGTAAAACAGTGCACAGACACCCCTGGCAAGCCAGCAAACCACACCCCCCGCCCCCCCCCCCCCCCCCCCCCCCACCCACCCCCCACCCACCTTCGGCTTCCCTGACCACTATTCTGCACCTTCCAGCCACCTCTAGGCCAGGCCGTCCTGGTACCTTCCCGGGATGACAGTGCTGAGGATGGCCGACCCAACTTTCGGGCTCTCGCTCTGCCCTGACATACCTTCTGGCTTGCGCCCACTCTAACGCACCATCCAGCCTGTTGACTGGCCTGACCCACCTTCCAGCCACCTCTAGGACAACCCAACCTACTCCTTCCTCGTGACAACAACGCTCAGGATGGCCGGCCCACCCTCTCGCTCTCAAGGCAGCCTACTCAACTTTGGGAACATGGGACAGACTACCTGTCTTCCGGTTCTTGGGGGTGACAGCTTTTGGGATGACCTATGAGCCTCCTAGCTTACAGTAAGGCCTGCCAGACCCAGGGATACACAAGACACAGTGGAGGTGATAAACCCAACAAGTAAAAAAGCAGACTCCATTCCAAAACAGAGCACACTTCAGTTTGCAGGGTCCATTATCAGAAATGGAGTCCACGCCCAAAGGCAGAGTCCACTCCATCATTCAAAGTCCACTCCTGAAGGGAGCAAATGCACACACCATAGCATACACACAGGTGTTCACTCTCTACAGAGGCCTAGTCCATCCACAGAGGATGGTCCAGGATGGTCCAGGATTGGCTATCCACACGGGGATACAATTCATTGTAAGCGTCCAGTTCGCTCACAGGGGCTCAGTGCACCCCCTGAAGGCACAGTCCACTCCCAAAGGCAGCAAATGCTTACCTCCCAGCACACACATAGGTGTTCAGTCTCTACAGAGGCCTGGTCTACCCACAGAGGCCTAGCCGCATTCACAGAGGAACAGTTCATCCGGAAAGGGGATGTTGACTCACAAGGGCTCAATCCAAAACACCAAAAAGTGAAAAAAAACATGCAAAAACACGAAGTGCAGACAGTAAAAACCGGAGTACAAGAGCTAAGTCCTGCCACAAAATCAGCATAGTCCTTTCTCAAAATAAAACAAAGGGAACAGACAGGCTGCAACAGGCCAGTGAGTTGATGTTGGGAAGAGGATGTGCTGAAAACGTTGGAAAACATAAGGATAGATAAATCCCCTGGGCCAGATGGGATATACCCAAGCTTACTACAGGAAATGAGAGAAAAGATTACTGGTGTCTTTGATGATGATCTTTGTGTCCTCAATGTCCACTGAAACAGTGCCAACGATTGGTGGGTGGCCAACGATTGGTGGGTGGCCAATGTTATTCCCTTGTTCAAGAAAGGGAATAGGGATAACCCTGGGAATTACAGACCAGTCAGTCTTTTGTCAGCAGTGGGCAAAAGTATTGGAGAGGATTCTGAGAGACAGGAATTATGATGACTTGGAAAACCATAGTTTGGTTAGAGATAGTCAACATGGCTTTGAGGCGGGCAGGTCATGCCTCACAAATCTTATTGAATTCTTTGAGGATGTGACAAAACATGTTGGTGAAGGTCGAGCAGTAGATGTGGTGTACATGGATTTCAACAAGGCCTTTGATAAGGCTCAAAATATCGGAAAGTAAGGAAGCGTGGGATACAGGGAAACGTGTCTGGATACAGAATTGGCTGGCCCATAGAAGACAAAGGGTGGTGGTAGATGGAAAGTATTCAGCCTGGAGCTCAGTGTTCTGCAAGGATCTGTTCTGGGACCTCTACTGTTTGTAATTTTTATAAATTACTTGGATGAGTAAGAGGAAGGGTGGGTTAGTAAGTTCACCGATGGCAGGAATGTTGGTGAGTGGTGGATAGTGTGGAGGGCTGTTTCAGGTTGCACCGGGACATTGACGGGACGTGGAGCTGGGCTGAGAAGTGACAGATGAAGGTCAGTCTGGAAAAATGTGAAGTCATTCACTTTTCAAAGGTCAAATTTGAATGCAGAATACAGGGTTAAAGGCAGGATTCATGGCAGTGTGGAGGAACAGAGGGATCTTGGGGTCCATGTTCACAGATTCCTCAAAGTTGCCACCCAGGTTGATGGGATTGTCAAAAAGGCATATGGAGTGCTGGCTTTCATTAGCGAGGGATTGAGTTTAAGAGCCGCGTGGTTATGCTGCAGCTCTATAGAGCCCTGGTTAGACCACACTTAGATGTTGTGTTCAGTTCTGATTGCCTCATTATAAGAAGGATGTGGAAGCTTTACTGAGGGTTCAGAGGAGATTTCCCAGGATGCTGCCTGGACTGGAGGGTATGTCTTATGAAGAAAAGTTGAGGGAGCTAGGGCTTTTCTCATTGGAATGAAGAAGAATGAGAGGTGACTTGATAGGGGTGTAAAGATGATGAGGCATAGATAGTGGATGGCCAGAGACTTTTCCCCAGGGTAGGAATGGCTATCATGAGGGAACATAACTTTAAGAGGAAGATTTAAGGGTGATGTCAGAGGTAGGTTCTTTACACAGAGAATGGTGGGTGCGTGGAATACACTGCCAACTGTGGTAGTAGACTTGGAGACATTAGGGACATTTAAGTGACTCTTGGATGGGCACATGGATGACAGTAAAGTAAAGGGTATGTGGTTTAGTCTGATCTTAGAATAGGATAGAAGATCGGCAGAATATTGAGGGCTGAAGGGCCTGTGCTGTTCTATGTTCTATGATAGGACTCTGAGAAACACCAAGAATCAGAAGTCCCTTGATGTCCATGTCCCACCGGTCCTTTAAGTGTGGTGTTGGAAAAGCACAGATCAGGCAGCATCCGAGGAGCAGGAGAGTTGACATTTCAGGCATAAGCTTTTCATCAGGAATGTGGAGGGGGAAGGGGCTGAGAGATAAATAGGAGGGTGGGAGTGGGGAGGATGTTAGCTGGGAAGGCGATCGGTAGTTGCAGGTGAGGGGGGGGGTGAAGAAGATGAGGCGTTCTTCCTCCAGGTGTCGGGTGGCTAGAATCTAGAGGTGGAGGAGATCCAGGACTTGCATGTCCTTGGTGGAGTGGGAGGAGGAGTTGAGGTGGTCAGCCACAGGGCAGTGGGGTTATGGGGTGCGTGTGTCCCAGAGATGTTCTCTGGAATTTTCCAAGAGTTGGCATCCTCTCGCCCCAATGTAGAAGAGACCACATTGAGAGCAATGAACACAGTAGATGAGGTGTTTGGAAGTGCAGATAAATCTCTGTTGGATGATGAAGGATCCTTTGGGTCTTGGATGGTGGTGGAGGTGGGGGAGACGTATTGGCACAGGTTTTACACTTCTTGTGGTGGCAGGGAAGGTGCTGGGTGTGGAGGGTGGGCTAATGGGGGGGGTGCACCTAATAAGGGAGTCATTGAGGGAATGGTCTCTGTGGAATGCTGATTGGGAGTTCTCGCCTCATTGAATTCACCCCTTGTTTAGAGTTCTCACCTTATTAAGAGTTCACACCTTTTATTGAGAGTTCACGCCTTTCACTGAGACTTCTCACCTTTTTTGAGAGTTCTCACTTAATTGAGAGTTCTCGGCTTTATTGGGAGTTCTCACATAATTGAGATTTCTCACCTTTTTGAGTTATCTCCTCATTGAGAGTTCTCAACTTATTGAGAGTTCTCACTTTACTGAGAGTTCTGACCTTGTTGAGTTCGCAACTTATTGAGAGTTCTCAACTTACTGAGTTCTCACCTTACTGTGATTTCTCACCCTATTGAGTTCTCACCTTACTGAGAGTCCTCGCCTTATTGAGAGTTCTCACCTTATTGAGCGCTCTCACCATATTGAGAGTTCTCACTTGATTGAGAGTTCTGACCTTATTGAGTTCTCACCTTATTACGAGTTCTCACCTTTTCTTGAGAGTTCTCACCTTATTGAGAGTTCTCACCTTTTCTTGAGAGTTCTCACTTTATTGAGAGTTCTCACCTCATTGAATTCACCCCTAATTGAGCGTTCTCACCTTATTGAGAAATAACACCTTTTATTGAGAGTTCTCACCTTTTTTGAGAGTTCTCACCTTATTGAGAGTTCTCACCTTTCTTGGGAGATCTCACATAATTAAGAGTTCTCACCATCTTGAGTTATCACCTTATTGAGAGTTCTCAACTTATTGAGAGACCTCACATCATTGAGAGTTCTCACTTTACTGAGAGTTCTGACTTTGTTGAGTTCACACCTTATTGAGAGTTCTCACCTTACTGGGAGTTTTGAACCTATTGAGTTCTCACCTGACTGTGATTCCTCACCTTATTCAGAATTCTCACCTTATTGAGAGTTCTCACCTTATTGAGAGTGCTCACCTTTTATTAAGAATTCTCATCTTATTGAGAGTTCACACTTTTTGAGAGTTCTCACTTTATTGAGAGTCCTCACTTATTGAGAGTTCTCACTTTATTGAGAGTCCTCACCTTATTGAGATATCCCACCTTATTGAGTTCTCATCTTTTATTTAATGTTCTCACCTTATTGAGAGTTCTCACCTTTTCTTGAGAGTTCTCACCTTATTGAGAGATCTCACCTTATGGAGTCCTTATTGAGAGTTATCACCTTTTCTTGAGAGTTCTTACCTTATTGAGAATTCTCACCTTTTCTTGAGAGTTCTCACTTTATTGAGTGTTCTCACCTTATTGAGAAATCACACCTTTTATTAGAGTTCTCACCTTTTTTGAGAGTTCTCAACTTATTGAGAGTTCTCACCTTATTGAAAGTTCTCACCTTTTATTAAGAATTCTCATCTTATTGAGAGTTCACACTTTTTGAGCGTTCTCACCTTATTGAGAGTTCTCACTTTACTGAGAGTTCTGTCCTTATTGAGATATCCCACCTTATTGAGTTATCACCTTTTATTTAATGTTCTCACCTTATTGAGAGTTATCACCTTATTGAGAGTTATCACCTTTTCTTGAGAGTTCTCACCTTATTGAGAGATCTCACCTTATTGAGTCCTCACTTTTTACTGAGAGTTCTCACCTCTTTGAGTTCTCACCTTATTGAGAGTTATCACCTTTTCTTGAGAGTTCTTACCTTATTGAGTCCTCACTTTTTACTGAGAGTTCTCACCTTTTTGAGTTCTCACCTTATTGAGAGTTCCCACCTTATTGATTTCTCACCTTTTATTTAATGTTCTCACCTTATTGAGAGTTCTCACCATATTGAGAGTTCACACCTTTTATTGAGAGTTCACGCCTTTTACTGAGAGTTCTCACCTTTTTTGAGAGTTCTCACCTCTTTGAGAGTTCTCGCCTTTATTGGAAGATCTCACATAATTGAGAGTTCTCACCTTCTTGAGTTATCTCCGCATTGAGAGTCCTCAACATATTGAGAGTTCTCACCTTACTGTGATTTCTCACCCTATTGAGTTCTCACCTTATTCGAACAGAGATGGCGGATGAATACGCATTAGTGCAGAGATGGTGGATGAATACGCATCAGTGCAGTCATGGCAGGTGAAAAAGCATCAGTGCAGAGAGGGCGGAAGAATACGCATGAGTGCAGAGATGGCTGATGAACACATATTAGTGCAGAGATGGCAGATGAATACACATTAGTGCAGAGTTGGCGGATGAATACACATTAGTGCAGAGATGGCGAATGAATACGCATTCGTGCAGAGATGGGGATGAATATACACTAGTGCAGAGATGGTGGATGAATATGCATCAGTGCAGAGATGGCGGGTGAAAAAGCATCAGTGCAGAGATGGCGGATGAATACGCATTAGTGTGGAGATGATGAAAGAATACAGATTAGTGCAGTGATGGCGGGTGAATACACATTAGTGCAGAGATGGCGGATGAATACACATTAGTGCAGAGATGGCGGATGAATATGCATTAGTGCAGAGATAGTGGATGAATACACATTAGTGCAGAGATGGTGGATGAATACACATTAGTGCAGAGATAGTGGATGAATACACATTAGTGCAGAGATGGTGGATGAATACACATTAGTGCAGAGATGGCGGATGAATACACATTAGTGCAGAGATAGTGGATGAATACACATTAGTGCAGAGATGGTGGATGAATACACATTAGTGCAGAGATAGTGGATGAATACGCATTAGTGCAGAGATGGCGGATGAATACACATTAGTGCAGAGATGGTGGATGAATACGCATCAATGCAGTGATGGCGGGTGAAAAAGCATTAGTGCAGTAATGGTGGATGAATTCGCATCAGTGCAGTCAGGGCGGGTGATAAAGCATCAGTGAAGAGATGGCGGAAGAATACGCATGAGTGCAGAGATGGCAGGTAAATACACATTAGTGCAGAGATGGCGGATGAATACTCATTAGTGCAGAGATGGCGAATGAATACGCTTTAGTGCAGAGATGGCGGATGAATACACATTAGTGCAGAGATGGCGGTTAAATTCGCATTAGTGCAGAGATGGTGGATGTATACGCATTAGTGCAGTGATGGCGGGTGAATACACATTAGTGCAGAGATGGTGGATGTATACACATTAGTGCAGTGATTGCGGGTGAATATACATTAGTGCAGAGATGGCGGATGAATACACATTAGTGCAGAGATGGCTGATCAATACACTTTAGTGCAGAGATGGCGGATGAATACACAGTAGTGCAGATATGGGGGATGAATAAACATTGGTGCAGAGCTGGCGGATGAATACACATTAGTGCAGAGATAGTGGATGAATACACATTAGTGCAGAGACGGGAGATAAATACACTTTCGTGCAGAGATAGGGGATGAATACACATTTGTGCAGACATGGTGGATGAATTCACGTTAGTGCAGAGATGAATAGTCATTAGTGCAGAGATGGCAGGTGAATACGCTTCAGTGCAGTGATGGCGAGTGAAAAAGCATCAGTGCAGATATGGCGGATGAATACGCATTAGTGCAGAGATGGCGGATGAATACACATTAGTGCAGAGATGGCAGATGAATACACTTAGTGCAGAGATGGCGGATGAATACACTTAGTGCAGAGATGGCGGATGTATACACGTTAGTGCAGTGATGGCGGATGTATACGCATTAGTGCAGAGATGGCGGGTGAATACACATTCGTGCAGAGATGGTGGATGAATACACATTAGTGCAGAGATGGCGGGTGAATACACATTAGTGCAGAGATGGCGGATGAATACACATTCGTGCAGAGATGGCGGATGAATACGCATCAGTGCAGCGATGGCGGATGAATACTCATGAGTGCAAAGATGGTGGATGAATACACGTTAGTGCAGAGATGGGGGAAGAATACACATTAGTGCCGAGATGGCGGATGAAGACACATTAGTGCAGAGATTGTTTACGAATATACATTAGTGCAGAGATGGCGGATGAATACACATTAGTGCCGAGATGGCGGATGAATACGCATTAGTGCCGAGATGGCGGATGAATACGCCTTAGTGCAGAGATGGCGGGTGAAAAAGCATTAGTGCAGATATGGCGGATGAATACACATTAGTGCAGAGATGGCGGATGATTACACATTAGTACAGAGATGGTGGATGAATACGCATCAGTGCAGTGATGGCGGGTGAAAAAGCATTAGTGCAGAGATGGCGGATGTATACACATTAGTGCAGAGATGGTGGATGAATACAAATTAGTGCAGAGATGGTGGGTACATACGCATTAGTGCAGAGAAGGGGGATTGAAACACGTTCGTGCAGAGATGGCGGATGAATACACTTAGTGCAGAGATGGCGGATGTATACACGTTAGTGCAGTGATGGCGGACGTATACGCATTAGTGCAGAGATGGTGGATGAATACACATTAGTGCAGACATGGCGGACGTATACGCATTAGTGCAGAGATGGTGGATGAATACAAATTAGTGCAGAGATGGTGGGTACATACGCATTAGTGCAGAGAAGGGGGATTGAAACACGTTCGTGCAGAGATGGCGGATGAATACGCATTAGTGCAGAGATGGTGGATGAATACAAATTAGTGCAGAGATGGTGGGTACATACGCATTAGTGCAGAGAAGGGGGATTGAAACACGTTCGTGCAGAGATGGCGGATGAATACACTTAGTGCAGAGATGGCGGATGTATACACGTTAGTGCAGTGATGGCGGACGTATACGCATTAGTGCAGAGATGGCGGATGAATACACATTTGTGCAGAGATGGTGGATGATTTCACGTTAGTGCAGAGATGTGGGATGAATAGTCATTCGTGCAGTGATGGCGGGTGAAAAAGCTTTAGTGCAGAGATGGCGGATGATTACACATTAGTGCAGTGATGGTGGATGAATACGCATCAGTGCAGTGATGGCGGGTGAAAAAGCTTTAGTGCAGAGATGGCGGATGTATACACATTAGTGCAGAGATGGCGGATGAATACGCATTAGTGCAGAGATGGCGGATGAATACGCTTCAGTGCAGTGATGGCGGGTGAAAAAGCATCAGTGCAGAGATGGCGGATGAATACACATTCGTGCAGAGATGGCGGATGTATACACATTAGTGCAGAGATGGCAGATGAATACACTTAGTGCAGAGATGGCGGATGAATACATTTAGTGCAGAGATGGCGGATGTATACACGTTAGTGCAGTGATGGCGGATGTATACGCATTAGTGCAGAGATGGTGGATGAATACACATTAGTGCAGAGATGGCGGGTGAAGACACATTAGTGCAGAGATTGTTTACGAATATACATTAGTGCAGAGATGGCGGATGAATACACATTAGTGCAGAGATGACGGATGAATACTCATTAGTGACGAGATGGCGGATGAATACGCCTTAGTGCAGAGATGGCGGGTGAAAAAGCATTAGTGCAGATATGGCGGATGAATACACATTAGTGCAGAGATGGCGGATGATTACACATTAGTGCAGTGATGGTGGATGAATACGCATCAGTGCAGTGATGGCGGGTGAAAAAGCTTTAGTGCAGAGATGGCGGATGTATACACATTAGTGCAGAGATGGTGGATGAATACAAATTAGTGCAGAGATGGTGGGTACATACGCATTAGTGCAGAGAAGGGGGATTGAAACACGTTCGTGCAGAGATGGCGGATGAATACACTTAGTGCAGAGATGGCGGATGTATACACGTCAATGCAGTGATGGCGGACGTATACGCATTAGTGCCGAGATGGCGGATGAATACGCCTTAGTGCAGATATGGCGGGTGAAAAAGCATTAGTGCAGAGAAGGGGGATTGAAACGCGTTCGTGCAGAGATGGCGGATGTATACACGTTAGTGCAGTGATGGCGGACGTATACGCATTAGTGCAGAGATGGTGGATGAATACTCATTAGTGCAGAGATGGCGGATGAATACACATTAGTGCAGAGATGGCGGATGAATACACATTCGTGCAGAGATGGCGGATGAATACGCATCAGTGCAGCGATGGCGGATGAATACTCATGAGTGCAAAGATGGTGGATGAATACACAGTAGTGCAGAGATGGGGGAAGAATACACGTTAGTGCAGAGATGGCGGATGAATACTCATTAGTGACGAGATGGCGGATGAATACGTCTTAGTGCAGAGATGGCGGGTGAAAAAGCATTAGTGCAGATATGGCGGATGAATACACATTAGTGCAGAGATGGCGGATGAATACTCATTAGTGACGAGATGGCGGATGAATACGCCTTAGTGCAGAGATGGCGGGTGAAAAAGCATTAGTGCAGATATGGCGGATGAATACACATTAGTGCAGAGATGGTGGATGAATACGCATCAGTGCAGTGATGGCGGGTGAAAAAGCTTTAGTGCAGAGATGGCGGATGTATACACATTAGTGCAGAGATGGTGGATGACTACAAATTAGTGCAGAGATGGCGGATGTATACACGTTAGTGCAGTGATGGCGGACGTATACGCATTAGTGCAGAGATGGCGGATGAATACACATTAGTGCAGAGATGTCAGATGAATACACTTAGTGCAGGGATGGTGGATGAATACACTTAGTGCAGAGATGGCGGATGTATACACGTTAGTGCAGTGATGGCGGACGTATACACATTAGTGCAGAGATGGCGGATGTATACACGTTAGTGCAGTGATGGCGGACGTATACGCATTAGTGCAGAGATGGCGGATGAATTCACATTAGTGCAGAGATGGCGGGTGAATACACATTAGTGCAGAGATGGCGGATGAATACACATTAGTGCAGAGATGGCGGATGAATACACATTAGTGCAGAGATGGCGGGTGAATACACATTAGTGCAGAGATGGCGGATGAATACACATTCGTGCAGAGATGGTGGATGAATACACATTAGTGCAGAGATGGCGGATGAATACACATTCGTGCAGAGATGGTGGATGAATACACATTAGTGCAGAGATGGCGGATGAATAGTCATTCGTGCAGAGATGGCGGATGAATACACATTAGTGCAGCGATGGCGGATGAATACACATTAGTGCAGAGATGGCGGATGAATAGTCATTCGTGCAGAGATGGCGGATGTATACACATTAGTGCAGAGATGGTGGATGAATACACGTTACTGCAGCGATGGCGGATGAATACACAATAGTGCAGAGATGGTGGATGAATACACATTAGTGCAGAGATGGCGGATGAATACACATTCGTGCAGAGATGGCGGATGAATACGCATCAGTGCAGCGATGGCGGATGAATACTCATGAGTGCAAAGATGGTGGATGAATACACGTTAGTGCAGAGATGGCGGATGAAGACACATTAGTGCAGAGATTGTTTACGAATATACGTTAGTGCAGACATGGCGGATGAATACACATTAGTGCAGAGATGGCGGATGAATACGCATTAGTGCCGAGATGGCGGATGAATACGCATTAGTGCAGAGATGGCGGATGAATACGCCTTAGTGCAGAGATGGCGAGTGAAAAAGCATTAGTGCAGATATGGCGGATGAATACACATTAGTGCAGAGATGGTGGATGAATACGCATCAGTGCAGTGATGGCGGGTGAAAAAGCATTAGTGCAGAGATGGCGGATGTATACACATTAGTGCAGAGATGGTGGATGAATACACATTAGTGCAGAGATGGTGGGTAAATACGCATTAGTGCAGAGAAGGGGGATTGAAACGCGTTCGTGCAGAGATGGCGGATGAATACGCATTAGTGCAGAGATTGTTTACGAATATACATTAGTGCCGAGATGGCGGATGAAGACACATTAGTGCAGAGATTGTTTACGAATATACATTAGTGCAGAGATGGCGGATGAATACACATTAGTGCAGAGATGGCGGATGAATACACATTAGTGCAGAGATGGCGGATGATTACACATTGGTGCAGAGATGGTGGATGAATACGCATCAGTGCAGAGATGGTGGGTAAATACGCATTAGTGCAGAGATAGCGGATGAATACACATTAGTGCAGAGATGGCGGATGAATAGTCACTCGTGCAGAGATGGCGGATGAATACACAATAGTGCAGAGATGGCGGGTGAATTCACATTAGTGCAGAGATGGCGGATGAATACACATTCGTGCAGAGATGGTGGATGAATACACATTAGTGCAGAGATGGTGGATGAATACGCATCAGTGCAGTGATGGCGGGTGAAAAAGCATTAGTGCAGAGATGGCGGATGAATACACATTAGTGCAGCGATGGCGGATGAATACACATTAGTGCAGAGATGGCGGATGAATACACATTAGTGCAGAGATGGCGGATGAATACGCATTAGTGCCGAGATGGCGGATGAATACGCCTTAGTGCAGAGATGGAGGGTGAAAAAGCATTAGTGCAGATATGGCGGATGAATACACATTAGTGCAGAGATGGCGGATGATTACACATTGGTGCAGAGATGGTGGATGAATACGCATCAGTGCAGAGATGGTGGGTAAATACGCATTAGTGCAGAGATAGCGGATGAATACACATTAGTGCAGAGATGGCGGATGAATAGTCACTCGTGCAGAGATGGCGGATGAATACACAATAGTGCAGAGATGGCGGGTGAATTCACATTAGTGCAGAGATGGCGGATGAATACACATTCGTGCAGAGATGGCGGATGAATACGCATCAGTGCAGAGATGGCGGATGAAGACACATTAGTGCAGAGATTGTTTACGAATATACATTAGTGCAGAGATGGCGGATGAATACACATTAGTGCAGAGATGGCGGATGAATACGCATTAGTGCCGAGATGGCGGATGAATACGCCTTAGTGCAGAGATGGAGGGTGAAAAAGCGTTAGTGCAGATATGGCGGATGAATACACATTCGTGCAGAGATGGCGGATGATTACACATTAGTGCAGATATGGCGGATGAATACACATTCGTGCAGAGATAGCGGATGAATACACATTAGTGCAGAGATGGCGGATGAATAGTCACTCGTGCAGAGATGGCGGATGTATACACATTAGTGCAGAGATGGCGGATGAATACACAATAGTGCAGAGATGGCGGGTGAATTCACATTAGTGCAGAGATGGCGGATGAATACACATTCGTGCAGAGATGGCGGATGAATACGCATCAGTGCAGCGATGGCGGATGAATACTCATGAGTGCAAAGATGGCGGATGAATACACAGTAGTGCAGAGATGGTGGAAGAATACACGTTAGTGCAGAGATGGCGGATGAAGACACATTAGTGCAGAGATTGTTTATGAATATACATTAGTGCAGAGATGGCGGATGAATACACATTAGCGCAGAGCTGGCGGATGAATACGCATTAGTGCCGAGATGGCGGATGAATACGCCTTAGTGCAGAGATGGCGGGTGAAAAAGCATTAGTGCAGAGATGGTGGATGAGTACACATTAGTGCAGAGATGGTGGATGAATACGCATCAGTGCAGAGATGGTGGGTAAATACGCATTAGTGCAGAGAAGGGGGATTGAAACGCGTTCGTGCAGAGATGGCGGATGAATACACTTAGTGCAGAGATGGCGGATGTATACACGTTAGTGCAGTGATGGCGGACGTATACGCATTAGTGCAGAGATGGCGGATGAATACACATTCGTGCAGAGATGGTGGATGAATACACATTAGTGCAGAGATGGCGGATGAATACGCATCAGTGCAGAGATGGCGGATGAATACGCATCAGTGCAGCGATGCGGATGAATACACATTAGTGCAGAGATGGCGGATGAATAGTCATTCGTGCAGAGATGGCGGATGAATACGCATCAGTGCAGCGATGCGGATGAATACTCATGAGTGCAAAGATGGCGGATGAATACACAGTAGTGCAGAGATGGGGGAAGAATACACATTAGTGCAGAGATTGTTTACGAATACACATTAGTGCAGAGATGGCGGATGAATACACATTAGTGCAGAGATGGCGGATGAATACGCATTAGTGCCGAGATGGCGGATGATTACATATTAGTGCAGAGATTGTTTACGAATACACATTAGTGCAGAGATGGCGGATGAATACACATTAGTGCAGAGATGGCGGATGAATACGCATTAGTGCCGAGATGGCGGATGATTACACATTAGTGCAGAGATGGTGGATGAATACGCATCAGTGCAGTGATGGCGGGTGAAAAAGCTTTAGTGCAGAGATGGCGGATGTATACACATTAGTGCAGAGATGGTGGATGAATACAAATTAGTGCAGAGATGGTGGGTACATACGCATTAGTGCAGAGAAGGGGGATTGAAACACGTTTGTGCAGAGATGGCGGATGAATACACTTAGTGCAGAGATGGCGGATGTATACACGTTAATGCAGTGATGGCGGACGTATACGCATTAGTGCCGAGATGGCGGATGAATACGCCTTAGTGCAGAGATGGCGGGTGAAAAAGCATTAGTGCAGATATGGCGGATGAATACACATTAGTGCAGAGATGGTGGGTAAATACGCATTAGTGCAGAGAAGGGGGATTGAAACGCGTTCGTGCAGAGATGGCGGATGTATACACGTTAGTGCAGTGATGGCGGACGTATACGCATTAGTGCAGAGATGGTGGATGAATACTCATTAGTGCAGAGATGGCGAATGAATACACATTAGTGCAGAGATGGCGGATGAATACACATTCGTGCAGAGATGGCGGATGAATACGCATCAGTGCAGCGATGGCGGATGAATACTCATGAGTGCAAAGATGGCGGATGAATACACAGTAGTGCAGAGATGGGGGAAGAATACACGTTAGTGCAGAGATGGCGGATGAATACTCATTAGTGACGAGATGGCGGATGAATACGTCTTAGTGCAGAGATGGCGGGTGAAAAAGCATTAGTGCAGATATGGCGGATGAATACACATTAGTGCAGAGATGGCGGATGATTACACATTAGTGCAGAGATGGCGGATGAATACACATTAGTGCAGAGATGGCGGATGAATACTCATTAGTGACGAGATGGCGGATGAATACGCCTTAGTGCAGAGATGGCGGGTGAAAAAGCATTAGTGCAGATATGGCGGATGAATACACATTAGTGCAGAGATGGCGGATGATTACACATTAGTGCAGAGATGGTGGATGAATACGCATCAGTGCAGTGATGGCGGGTGAAAAAGCTTTAGTGCAGAGATGGCGGATGTATACACATTAGTGCAGAGATGGTGGATGACTACAAATTAGTGCAGAGATGGCGGATGTATACACGTTAGTGCAGTGATGGCGGACGTATACACATTAGTGCAGGGATGGTGGATGAATACACTTAGTGCAGAGATGGCGGATGTATACACGTTAGTGCAGTGATGGCGGACGTATACACATTAGTGCAGAGATGGCGGATGAATTCACATTAGTGCAGAGATGGCGGGTGAATACACATTAGTGCAGAGATGGCGGATGAATACACATTAGTGCAGAGATGGCGGGTGAATACACATTAGTGCAGAGATGGCGGATGAATACACATTCGTGCAGAGATGGTGGATGAATACACATTAGTGCAGAGATGGCGGATGAATACACATTCGTGCAGAGATGGTGGATGAATACACATTAGTGCAGAGATGGCGGATGAATAGTCATTCGTGCAGAGATGGCGGATGAATACACATTAGTGCAGCGATGGCGGATGAATACACATTAGTGCAGAGATGGCGGATGAATAGTCATTCGTGCAGAGATGGCGGATGTATACACATTAGTGCAGAGATGGTGGATGAATACACGTTACTGCAGCGATGGCGGATGAATACACAATAGTGCAGAGATGGTGGATGAATACACATTAGTGCAGAGATGGCGGATGAATACACATTCGTGCAGAGATGGCAGATGAATACGCATCAGTGCAGCGATGGCGGATGAATACTCATGAGTGCAAAGATGGTGGATGAATACACGTTAGTGCAGAGATGGCGGATGAAGACACATTAGTGCAGAGATTGTTTACGAATATACGTTAGTGCAGACATGGCGGATGAATACACATTAGTGCCGAGATGGCGGATGAATACGCATTAGTGCAGAGATGGCGGATGAATACGCCTTAGTGCAGAGATGGCGAGTGAAAAAGCATTAGTGCAGATATGGCGGATGAATACACATTAGTGCAGAGATGGCGGATGATTACACATTAGTGCAGAGATGGTGGATGAATACGCATCAGTGCAGTGATGGCGGGTGAAAAAGCATTAGTGCAGAGATGGCGGATGTATACACATTAGTGCAGAGATGGTGGATGAATACACATTAGTGCAGAGATGGTGGGTAAATACGCATTAGTGCAGAGATTGTTTACGAATATACATTAGTGCCGAGATGGCGGATGAAGACACATTAGTGCAGAGATTGTTTACGAATATACATTAGTGCAGAGATGGCGGATGAATACACATTAGTGCAGAGATGGCGGATGAATACGCATTAGTGCCGAGATGGCGGATGAATACGCCTTAGTGCAGAGATGGAGGGTGAAAAAGCATTAGTGCAGATATGGCGGATGAATACACATTAGTGCAGAGATGGCGGATGATTACACATTGGTGCAGAGATGTTGGATGAATACGCATCAGTGCAGAGATGGCGGATGAATACACATTAGTGCAGAGATGGCGGATGAATAGTCACTCGTGCAGAGATGGCGGATGTATACACATTAGTGCAGAGATGGCGGATGTATACACATTAGTGCAGAGATGGCGGATGAATACACAATAGTGCAGAGATGGCGGGTGAATTCACATTAGTGCAGAGATGGCGGATGAATACACATTCGTGCAGAGATGGCGGATGAATACGCATCAGTGCAGCGATGGCGGATGAATACTCATGAGTGCAAAGATGGCGGATGAATACACAGTAGTGCAGAGATGGGGGAAGAATACACGTTAGTGCAGAGATGGCGGATGAAGACACATTAGTGCAGAGATTGTTTATGAATATACATTAGTGCAGAGATGGCGGATGAATACACATTAGCGCAGAGCTGGCGGATGAATACGCATTAGTGCCGAGATGGCGGATGAATACGCCTTAGTGCAGAGATGGCGGGTGAAAAAGCATTAGTGCAGATATGGCGGATGTATACACATTAGTGCAGAGATGGTGGATGAATACACATTAGTACAGAGATGGTGGGTAAATACGCATTAGTGCAGAGAAGGGGGATTGTAACGCGTTCGTGCAGAGATGGCGGATGAATACACTTAGTGCAGAGATGGCGGATGTATACACGTTAGTGCAGTGATGGCGGACGTATACGCATTAGTGCAGAGATGGCGGATGAATAGTCATTCGTGCAGAGATGGTATATGTATACACATTAGTGCAGTGATGGCGGATGAATACACATTAGTGCAGTGATGGCGGATGAATACACAGTAGTGCAGAGATGGGGGAAGAATACACGTTAGTGCAGAGATGGCGGATGAAGACACATTAGTGCAGAGATTGTTTATGAATATACATTAGTGCAGAGATGGCGGATGAATACGCATTAGTGCAGAGATGGTGGATGAATACACACTAGTGCAGAGATGGTGGGAAAATACGCATTAGTGCAGAGAAGGGGGATTGAAACGCGTTCGTGCAGAGATGGCGGATGAATACACTTAGTGCAGAGATGGCGGGTGAATACACTTAGTGCAGAGATGGCGGATGAATACACTTAGTGCAGAGATGGCGGATGAATACACTTAGTGCAGAGATGGCGGGTGAATACACTTAGTGCAGAGATGGCGGGTGAATACACTTAGTGCAGAGATGGCGGGTGAATACACATTATTTCCCATATGAATTTCCCATATTCCCCCCCATTTCCCATTGTCCCCATTCCCCATATTCCACCCATTCCCCCTCCATTCCCCATTTCCCCCATTCTCCATATTCCCCCCATTCCCCATATTTCCCCCATTCCCTGTCATTCCCCCATTCTCCCATTCTGATCATTCCCCATATTCCCCCCCATATTCTCCCCATTCCCCTTCCCTCCATTCCCCGTTCACCCCATTCCCCATATTCCCCCCATTCTGCACATCCCCCCTCCATTCACTACATTCCCTGCCCATTCTCCCATCCCCATTCCGGTCCATTCCCCATATTCCCCCCATTCCCCCTCCATTCCTCACATTCCCCCTCCATTCCCCATATTCCCCTCCCATTCCCCATTCTCCCCATTACTCACATTTGCCCCCATTCCCCATATTCCCCACATTCCCATATTAACCCCATTCCCCTCCAATCCCCATATTCCCCTCCATTCCCCATACCCCACTCCATTACCCATATTCCCCCATTCCCCACATTCCCCCATTCCCCACATTCTCTATATTCCCCTCCATTCCCCATGTTCCCCCACCATTCCCCATATTTCCCTCTATTCCCCATATTCCCCCATTCTCCATATTCTCCTCCATTCCCCATGTTCCCCTCCATTCCCCATATTCCCCCATTCTCCATATTCTCCTCCATTCCCCATGATCCCTTCCATTCGCCATATTCCCAACATTCCCCTTATTTCCCAACATTCCCCATAATCCCCCCATTCCCCATATCCCCCTCCGTTCCCCATATTCCCCCATTCCCCGTATTCCCCCATTCCCCTTATTTCCCAACATTCCCCATAATCCCCCCATTCCCCTCCATTCCCCGTATTCCCCTTATTTCCCAACATTCCCCATAATCCCCTCATTCCCCATATTCCCCCCTTCCTCCCCATATTCCCCTCCATTCCCCCCATTCCCCCTCATTCCCCATATTCCCTTCCATTTCCCATATTCCCCCATTCCCCATATTCCCCGCCTATCCCCCCATTCCCCATATTCCCCACATTCCCCTCCATTCCCCATATTCCACCAATTCCCTCCATTCCCCATATTCCCCATTATCCCCCCATTCCCTCCATTCCCCATTATCCCCCCCATTCCCTGCATTCCCCATATTTCCCCCATTCCCCATATTCCCTGCATTCCCCATATTACCCCCATTCCCCTCGATTCCCCATATTCCCCTCGATTCCCCATATTCCCCCATACCCCCCATTCCCCATATTCCCATTACCAACATTCCCATTTTACCCCATTCCCCACATTCCCATATTACCCCCATTCCCCACATTCCTATATTCCCCCATTCCCCATATTTCCCTCCATTCCCCATATTCCCATATTACCCCATTCCCCATATTTCCCCCATTCCCTGTCACCCCCCCATTCTCCCATTCTGATCATTCCCCATATTCCCTCCATTCCCCGTTCACCCCATTCACCACATTCCCTGCCCATTCTCCCATCCCCCCTCCATTCCCCATTCTCCCCATTACTCACATTTGCCCCCATTCCCCCTCCATTCCTCACATTCCCATATTCCCCCATTCCCCTTATTTCCCAACATTCCCCATATTACCCCCATACCCCCCATTCCCATAACCAACATTCCTATATCCCCCCCCATTCCTGATATTCCCCCCCACATCCCCCTCCCCGGGGCCTACACCGAGGCCTGAAGCCTGTGCTCTCAGTTATTTGCTGTTTGAAGGAGCCGGCGCTGGCCCCGCCCCTCCTCCGCCCGCGGTGATGGACACCTCCCTCAGCCAATAGGAGACCAGGCCGCGCGCCGGACTGGAGCCCACTTCCGTCCACTACCCAATCCTATCGGTGCGTTCATGTTGACGGACATCTGGACGGCCCAATGGATGGGCGTGTGGGGCGGGACTTCCGTCAGCAGGCGGCTCGGCGCGGAGCGTGCGGACGGAGCAGCCATTTGGTGTCGGAGCGGGATCGGGATCGGGATCAGGATCAGGGAGACGGCCAGGGGCAGGTAGGGGATGGGAGGCCGCGGGCCTGGGAACCGCAGCTCACACACGGGGGGGGTGGGGGAGGGGAGAGAGAGACAGACAGAAGGGTGGGGGGAAGGGGTGAGGGTGAGGGGAAGGAGTGAGGGTGGGGGTGGGGGTGGGGGTGGGGGTGAGGGTGGGGGGAAGGAGTGAGGGTGGGGGTGGGGGGAAGGAGTGAGGGTGAGGGTGAGGGGATGGGGGTGAGGGTGGGGGGAAGGAGTGAGGGTGGGGGTGGGGGTGAGGGGATGGGGGTGAGGGTGGGGGGAAGGAGTGAGGGTGGGGGGAAGGAGTGAGGGTGGGGGTGGGGGTGAGGGTGGGGGGAAGGAGTGAGGGTGAGGGTGAGGGGATGGGGGTGAGGGTGGGGGGAAGGAGTGAGGGTGGGGGTGGGGGTGAGGGTGGGGGGAAGGAGTGAGGGTGGGGGTGGGGGTGAGGGTGGGGGGAAGGAGTGAGGGTGGGGGTGGGGGTGAGGGTGGGGGGAAGGAGTGAGGGTGAGGGTGGGGGTGAGGGGATGGGGGTGGGGGGAGGGGGAGGGGAAGGAGTGAGGGTGGGGGTGAGGGGATGGGGATGGGGGTGGGGGTGGGGGGAAGGAGTGAGGGTGGGGGTGGGGGTGAGGGTGAGGGGATGGGGGTGGGGGGGATCAGAGGAAGGCTGAAGAGGGTGTGACCAAAGAGGAAAATTGAATGAGGGAGAGATTCCTGCAACAGGTGAGAGAGAGAGAGGGGGGGGGGGGGCACCTGGTGAGGAACAGTGTGAGATGGGGTATCACACTGGGGGTGGGGGGACCTGGTGAGGAACAGTGTGAGATGGGGGTCACACTGGGAGGGGGAGGGGACCTGGTGAGGAACAGTGTGAGATGGGGATCACACTGGGGGTGGGGGGACCTGGTGAGGAACAGTGTGAGATGGGGATCACACTGGGAGGGGGGACCTGGTGAGGAACAGTGTGAGATGGGGATCACACTGGGGGTGGGGGGACCTGGTGAGGAACAGTGTGAGATGGGGATCACACTGGGGGTGGGGGGACCTGGTGAGGAACAGTGTGAGATGGGGATCACACTGGGAGGGGGGACCTGGTGAGGAACAGTGTGAGATGGGGATCACACTGTGGGGGGGGGACCTGGTGAGGAACAGTGTGAGATGGGGATCACACTGGGAGGGAGGACCTGGTGAGGAACAGTGTGAGATGGGGATCACACTGGGAGGGGGGACCTGGTGAGGAACAGTGTGAGATGGGGATCACACTGGGAGGGGGGACCTGGTGAGGAACAGTGTGAGATGGGGATCACACTGGGAGAGCAAACAACATATGGGAGGACTATGAGACAATCTCAGCAGCTCTGCCCGTGTCCACGGGGAGAAAAACAGGTTTTTCTTAAATGAAGGGTCTCTGCGCTTTAAATGTTCGCCCTGTTTTTTCTCTCCAATGATGCTGGTGAAGAGGGTCAAAGGGGTCACCTCACTTGGCCATGCTTTTATAAACCTTAACTGTTTCCTTTGTTCAGAGAGAGTTTTTGCCACGACCCTGTGTTAAAGGTTCCTGTCGAAACCCTGTACTGTACTGTTTAATAAGTTTGATTGTTTGTTCAAGTAAGTTGGTGTATTGCAGTTGTATCAAGTGTGTGAGCATCTCGGGAGTGAAAGAACTTCACACTGCCCGACCTGAACCTCTCAAGCACTTTCTCTATTTGTTTCGGGTCGCCATCCAGTTTTTTTGTTTCACTCAGAATTGGGGAGGGGGGGCGGGTTGCAAAAGAACTACTGTGGGGAGTTGGGGAGTAGGTTGAGTCGGTGTTTGAGAGGGGCACAGAGGATAGCCCAGTGGGGTGGATCTAAAATGCCTGAGGTGTGTTTGGAGGAGTGATGTTGCCCTTAGGGAGCTGTACTCAGGTGTGCCAGTCAGATGGATCACCCGAGAGAGTTCTACCTGCTCCATCCCTTGCCTGACTAACAGCACTCTGCTAAACAAAGACCTTGGATGTACAGGTTCACCACTCCTTGAAAGTGGAGTCGCAGGTAGATAGGATAGTGAAGAAGGCGTTTGGTATGCTCTCCTTTATTGGTCAGAGTATTGAGTACAGCAGTTGGGAGGTCATGTTGCGGCTGTACAGAACATTGGTTAGGCCACTGTTGGAATATTGCGTGCAATTCTGGTCTCCTTCCTATCGGAAAGATGCTGTGAAACTTGAAAGGGTTCAGAAAAGATTTACAAGGATGTTGCCAGGGTTGGAGGATCTGAGCTATAGGGAGAGGCTGAACAGGCTGGGGCTGTTTTCCCTGGAGCGTCGGAGGCTGAGGGGTGATCTTATAGAGATTTATAAAATCATGAGGGGCATGGATAGGGTAAACAGACAAAGTATTTTCCCTGGGGTCGGGGACTCCAGAACTGGAGGGCATAGGTTTAGGGGGAGAGGGAAAAGATATAAAAGAGACCTAAGGGGCAACTTTTTCACACAGAGGCTGGTACATGTATGGAATGGTATATGAATAGGAAGGCTTGAGAGGGGTATCGGCTAGATTAGGTTAGGATATCTGATCAGCATGGACAAGTTGGAGCAAAGGGTCTGTTTCTGTGCTGAGTGCGTGTTGCTGGAAAAGCACAGCAGGCCAGGCAGCATCCAAGGAGCAGGAGAATCGATGTTTCAGGCATGAGCCCTTCATCAGGAGTGAGACTGGGAGCCTTCGGGGTGGAGAGATAAATTGGGGGGTGAGAAGGGGTTTGGGGGGGGAGGGGTAATTGAGTGTTTGTAGGAAGAGGAAGTAGGCCTCTTTGGAAGAGGTTTTGCAGTCAGGTTGAAATCCTGTTTCTGTGCTGTCCATCTCTGCCTCTACCCTGAAACGATCCTATTAGGGGGACAGAAATTGACTTCAATAGACAGAGGGTGGGAAAAATAATTGAATGGGCTCCTGTGAACCTTGTGAGATCTATTGTTTATTTCCAGCTGACAAGATGGCAGAGAATGATGTTGAGAATGAGCTGTTGGATTATGAAGAGGATGATGAAAACCAGACCCAAACAGAACCAGCAGCAACTCAAACTAAGAAAGATGTGAAGGGTTCCTATGTCTCCATTCACAGCTCCGGCTTCAGAGATTTTCTGCTCAAACCAGAGCTACTGCGAGCCATTGTGGACTGTGGCTTTGAGCACCCTTCCGAAGGTAACATTACTATCTGAGACCTTGGCTCTTTCTGATATGGTACATTTCGAGTCTTTACTCAAGGCTTGTGATTGACACCCTCTAACTGAGGCTTTTCCTTCTAACCTTGGGGATTGTAGTGTGGTTGACAGGGTCCTTAACTAATTCTAGACCAGAGGCGGGTAGTTTCTTGACCAGTAAGGGACTCAAATTATGGCGGGGATGGATCGTGACCTTATGGAGTGGTGGAGCAGATGCGAGGGGTCAAATGACCTGAGTCTTGTTTGTGTGTAAAGTTCCTACCTGATGGAACAAAGGTGGGTCAGTAGACTGCGATAATGCCAGAAGGAAAACCAAGTACTCCAAATTTATTGCAGCAGCATAGGAACTTGTCAATGTCTGAATTACTCAGGAAATTTAAGATTCCAATGGCATCTTCCCTAAGTTTGGAACCGTGCAAAAACGTTCCTGAAGTCTGAGGGTTCAGATTCTATTAAGTTACCAGGAAAATCGAGAAAACCCAGTTTAATTCCTGAGTAACGATGAAGCTGAGCCCCAAACTTAAGCCAGACACCCCAAGGACACATGTAATGGACCTAACAGGAGGTCTCCGACCACCAAAGGATTTTGTTATTTCCTTAGCACTGATGTGTCCTTGATAGCGGCTGTCAGTGTTTGGTTGTACGGCTGGCATTTTAAATCTCAGGCTACTACAATAGAGTGCTATAAAAATCAGCCTTGTTTTACTTCCTACTTATCCTGCCCAATCAGGCAGCTATGTTGGTTTTCAGAATATCTGGCCCATGTGTTAACTTTTTTCAGTTGTTTACTTTGATTATTCAGTGCAGCATTGAAACAAGACTGCAGATGTTCCTGAACAGAACATCAGTCTCTTTCACAAATACGGGGAAAAGCCCAAGTATCCGTACTCAAAAGTTTTTGTATATCTGTTTATATATGACAGATTTTGACGCACTGCAAGACAACATTTCAACCTGTTTACAACGCTATACTTTTGCAGATAGTCCTCTTCCACAGAAATTTCACACCTTAGCCCATCTCAATTTCTACTTTACTGACGTGGTTTCTTTTCCCTGGCTGGCACGGATAGTTTTATGATTCTCCTCCCATGTCTACAACACCTTTAAAATTAAAACTAAAGAATAATTCGGATGTATATCCAAACTCTCCATCTCTGCTTAGAAGCTTCACACACACAACTTTGCCTCAGACGACTGGTTCCCTGAACTAGAAGCTTGATGCTGTTGTTCAGAAAAAATTTCTGTTTTCACAACTAAACTGAATTCAAAGCTCCTGCTATTAATCTTCTGATTGGTTGTAAACTCAGCCGTACGAGCATTCATTCACACATCTGACATTTCTGTGTACCTTTCATTTAAAATCTGAATTCCAAACCGTATCAGCAACCTACCGTTTGAGCTGTTGCGAGAAAGGAGTTGAAGCCTGGAGCAGATCAATCCTGATCTTGTTTGTGGTGGAACAGGTTTCAGGAGACCAGTGGTCTGCTCCTGCAGCGATTTCTGAAATTGTTAGAAGTTAGTGCTTTGGTTAAACTAATCTACCTCTGTCTAGGCTTGTTCTAACAATGTGGCACAGTCATTGGTACTTTTTTTGTGGGTGAGATGACCACTCCACAAATAGTCTGTAATAAGTCTAGTTAGGACTTCCAATGAAAGCTCTAGATTAGATTCCCTGCAATGTGGAAACATGCCCTTCAGTCCAACCAGTCCACACTGACCCTCTGAAAAGTAACCTACCCAGACCCCCTTCCCTCTGACTAATGCACCTAACACTATGGGGCGATTTAGCATGGCCAGTTCACCTGATCTGCACAGCTTTGGACTGTGGGAGGAAACTGGAGCACCCGGAGAAAACCCACGCAGATACAGGGAGAATATACAAACTCCACACAGACAGTCACCCGAGGCTGGAATTGAATCTGGGTCCCTGGTGCTGTAAGGCAGCAGTGCTAACCACTGAGCCACCGTGCCACCTCAGACCAGGTGATGGGACTGAACGTATTCCAACAAGGAGTAGATACTGCAAACACCACTGACAATCACAGAAGAGAAAATTGGATTCAGAACAATATGTAGTTGAGTTTAGGTGGACAGGTTTTGGAGAGTGCGCTTGTGAAACAGAAACACATGTGGAGAGTATTTTGGCAAAGTAGCCTGTTTTCCTGTGCTTTCCTCTCAAATTAATCAGTGTCAATGTTTGTTTGAATGTTTTGTCTTCCAGTGTTTTATGTCTGGATAGGGTAGAGACTGCCATAGATTGACTAATGAATTAAGAGCAGCAGGAGGTCATTTGGTTCCTCCAGTCTACTCCATTTAATAAGGTCATGGCTGCTCCATTATAGATTCAATTCCATCTATCCCTATAACCTTTTCAGTCCCTTATTGGTCAAATTTTTCTCATGCTGCCTTGGAAGTGTTGTGACGTTGCCTCGTTCTCTCCCTGGAGAGGAGAGAGAAAAAATCTCTCCTCATCTACATCCCTTTGTAGACTTGTGCTCTTGACGGTGTACCTTTCTAATACCATTGTGCCATCAGCTCTATGATTATAAAATCTCTTCTGGAAATCTAAGTGCAGCACAATCACACCTTCCCTTGTATCCTCATTGTTTATTATTTCCTCAAAGAACTCGAGTAAATTGGCCAAATGTGTCATTTGCACCACCTTATTGAACATTGCTGATTACCGTAAGATTTTGAGTGCCCTGAAATAACCTCCTTTCTTTCCCTTTGGTAGATGTTAAGCTAACCTGTCTATTGTTTCCTGCTTTCTGTCTCCCTCTTGAGGAAAGGATTCCAATCTGAAAGGGCCTTTATATAATCTAAGGAATGTTGGGAAATTAAAACCAATACATCCCCGATCTCAGCAGTTACACCTTTTAGACACTTGGATGGAATTAGACTTTGTTAGACTTCAGTTACAGTAATTTTCTTCATATCCTTTCCCTGGTGATTGTAATTGTTCAAAGTTCCTCGTTCCGATTCATGGTCATTTGAGTTATTTGGATTGTCTACAGTATGGAGAAAACACTAAAGCTGTTTAGTTCTGCCATTTCCATTTTCCCTTTATTTTCCATTATTAATTCCCCTGACACACAAGGAACAATGTGGTGTATATTTTTCTAAATAGCTCCTATTACTGTGATAATTCTAACTAGCCTTCTCTAATTTCCCCCTCCTAATCTTCGTTCTTTATAACTTATCTGATATTCAGATCTGCTATTTGTTGTAATGTACTTTCTCTTTCCAGTTAATACAATGTTTAATTTCGTTGGCCACGGAAGTTGCATCTTTAGTTTCTTTGTTACTGGAATGAGTACTCTCTGAACGTTCTAAAATAACTCCATATGTCTGTCACTGTATCTCTACTCATCTATTCTTTAACTTGCTTTCCAAGTTCACTTGAGCCAACTGTCTTCATGCTCTCATAGTTTCCCTCCTTTAAATTTAAAACACTTGGCTTAGGTGCACAGTTCTTCAAATCAATACAAAATTCAATCATTTCCTGATCACTTCAATTAAGGGATACCTTTTCTACAAGCTCGTTAATTCATCTTATCTCATTGCACACTATCAGGTCTCGTATAGCCTGCTCTCTGAGTTGGTGGGAGGACTTGCTGCTGGTCAAATGGCTCTAACCCCAGTTTGTGTGGCACGGTACATAACTGTATGCATCCTCTCTTCGCAGTTCAACATGAGTGCATTCCTCAGGCCATTCTCGGGATGGACATTCTCTGTCAGGCCAAATCTGGAATGGGGAAGACTGCTGTATTCGTTCTTGCTACTCTGCAGCAGTTGGAAGCTGTAGATGGACAGGTAATCTGTCAGGATAGACTGACATAGTGTAGTGAACATGTACTGTAGATGGACAGGTAATCTGTCAGGATAGACTGTCATAGTGTAGTGAACATGTACTGTAGATGGACAGGTAATCCGTCAGGATCGACTGTCATAGTGTAGTGAACATGTCCTGTAGATGGACAGGTAATCTGTCAGGATCGACTGTCATAGTGTAGTGAACATGTACTGTAGATGGACAGGTAATCTGTCAGGATAGACTGTCATAGTGTAGTGAACATGTACTGTAGATGGACAGGTAATCTGTCAGGATCGACTGTCATAGTGTAGTGAACATGTACTGTAGATGGACAGGTAATCTGTCAGGATCGACTGTTGTAGTGTAGTGAACATGCATTGTAGATGGACAGGTGATCTGTCATAGTGTAGTGAACACGTACTGTAGATGGACAGGTAATCTGTCAGGATCGACTGTCATAGTGTAGTGAACATGTACTGTAGATGGACAGGTAATCTGTCAGGATAGACTGTCATAGTGTAGTGAACATGTACTGTAGTTGGACAGGTAATCTGTCATAGTGTAGTGAACATGTACTGTAGATGGACAGGTAATCTGTCAGGATAGACTGTCATAGTGTAGTGAACATGTACTGTAGATGGACAGGTAATCTGTCAGGATAGACTGTCATAGTGTAGTGAACATGTACTGTAGTTGGACAGGTAATCTGTCATAGTGTAGTGAACATGTACTGTAGATGGACAGGTAATCTGTCAGGATCGACTGTCATAGTGTAGTGAACATGTACTGTAGATGGACAGGTAATCTGTCAGGATCGACTGTCATAGTGCAGTGAACATGTACTGTAGATGGACAGGTAATCTGTCAGGATCGACTGTCATAGTGTAGTGAACATGTACTGTAGATGGACAGGTAATCTGTCAGGATCGACTGTCATAGTGCAGTGAACATGTACTGTAGATGGACAGGTAATCCGTTAGGATCGACTGTCATAGTGTAGTGAACATGTACTGTAGATGGACAGGTAATCTGTCAGGATAGACTGTCATAGTGTAGTGAACATGTACTGTAGATGGACAGGTAATCTGTCATAGTGTAGTGAACATGTACTGTAGATGGACAGGTAATCTGTCAGGATCGACTGTCATAGTGTAGTGAACATGTACTGTAGATGGACAGGTAATCTGTCAGGATAGACTGTCATAGTGTAGTGAACATGTACTGTAGATGGACAGGTAATCTGTCAGGATAGACTGTCATAGTGTAGTGAACATGTACTGTAGATGGACAGGTAATCTGTCAGGATCGACTGTCATAGTGTAGTGAACATGTCCTGTAGATGGACAGGTAATCTGTCAGGATCGACTGTCATAGTGTAGTGAACATGTACTGTAGATGGACAGGTAATCTGTCAGGATCGACTGTCATAGTGTAGTGAACATGTACTGTAGATGGACAGGTAATCTGTCAGGATAGACTGTCATAGTGTAGTGAACATGTACTGTAGATGGACAGGTAATCTGTCAGGATAGACTGTCATAGTGTAGTGAACATGTACTGTAGTTGGACAGGTAATCTGTCATAGTGTAGTGAACATGTACTGTAGATGGACAGGTAATCTGTCAGGATCGACTGTCATAGTGTAGTGAACATGTACTGTAGATGGACAGGTAATCTGTCAGGATCGACTGTCATAGTGTAGTGAACATGTACTGTAGATGGACAGGTAATCTGTCAGGATAGACTGTCATAGTGTAGTGAACATGTACTGTAGATGGACAGGTAATCTGTCAGGATAGACTGTCATAGTGTAGTGAACATGTACTGTAGTTGGACAGGTAATCTGTCATAGTGTAGTGAACATGTACTGTAGATGGACAGGTAATCTGTCAGGATCGACTGTCATAGTGTAGTGAACATGTACTGTAGATGGACAGGTAATCTGTCAGGATCGACTGTCATAGTGTAGTGAACATGTACTGTAGATGGACAGGTAATCTGTCAGGATAGACTGTCATAGTGTAGTGAACATGTACTGTAGATGGACAGGTAATCTGTCAGGATAGACTGTCATAGTGTAGTGAACATGTACTGTAGTTGGACAGGTAATCTGTCATAGTGTAGTGAACATGTACTGTAGATGGACAGGTAATCTGTCAGGATCGACTGTCATAGTGTAGTGAACATGTACTGTAGATGGACAGGTAATCTGTCAGGATCGACTGTCATAGTGTAGTGAACATGTACTGTAGATGGACAGGTAATCTGTCATAGTGTAGTGAACATGTACTGTAGTTGGACAGGTAATCTGTCATAGTGTAGTGAACATGTCCTGTAGATGGACAGGTAATCTGTCAGGATAGACTGTCATAGTGTAGTGAACATTTTCTGTAGATGGACAGGTAATCTGTCAGGATCGACTGTCATAGTGTAGTGAACACGTACTGTAACAAAGCAGTCACATTACCTCGCCCCAATTATATTGCCCACAGACGCTGATTTTAGCTGTCTATGTTCGATTTGAGCCTGATAAAACACATCTGTTATAAATTCAGTGGAAGCTGCTTCCATTAGCCGTAAGCCCAGTTCATCCACTGGAAATTTGACTGGAGCTGTTCTCTCAAAGCACTTTCATTCCACCGTTTGTTCCTGCCTGACAAGTTAGCAGAATCGGTTTCCATTCGTGTCTTGTGTTTCACTGTAGCCTTGTGGAATATGGCCATTCTTTCCCAGGCCGGCATGACTTGCCTGCTGTGAAATGTCCTTGAACTGAACAGCTTAGTCAGCAAGTTTACAGGTTATGTCTGGAACGTTGCTATGGGTTTGGAATTGCGTGTAGGCAAGGCTGGATTGGGAGGCAAATTTTTCTTGACCAGGTGGATTTTGAGCAACAGTTGATAATAGTGGTCCATCATCCATACTTCTGGTTTTGAGTTCCAGCAGCTCCCATGGTAGGATTTGAAGCTGCCTCCAAAGTAGTAACCTGGGTCACTTCAATAACATTTGTTAAATGTAAGCGGTTTACTAACTATGTGCAGAGTCCCTATGTTTAATGATGAAATATTATGATGCTGTACTGCCAGCGTGGTGATGTTCAGACGGTGGTCCTATTCCTCATAATCCCACTGAAGATGTGTGGATAGCTGCCAAGACTTTGGCATGAGATGCCCATCCCCTTTGCTGGCTGAAGTTTCTTGAAATGTTTTGAGCTCAGATGTGAGCGATATCATCCAGGCAAGTCATTGTAGCTGCACATCTCATCTGTACTCCTCTTCCTTTTAAATCAGGTGTCTGTTCTTGTCATGTGTCACACAAGAGAGCTGGCTTTCCAAATCAGTAAAGAATATGAGAGATTCTCAAAGTATATGCCAAACATCAAGGTAAGTGCCCATGCGTATCTTGTATCTGTGTGTCAGTCTCATATGTGAATGGCTGGTCTTTAGATCTTTTAAAACTAATGAACCTCAAACTGCCAAAATCAGTAAGATTGATGTGAAGCCAGCCAGCTCCAGTGGTAAACGCAGCCCCTACAGAGAGTGTTAGCAGCATCATTAACAAAAATCGGTAGTTAGACACCGTAGACTCGCAGTGCCAGGGACCTGGGTTTGATTCCAGCCTCGGGCGACTGTCTGTGCGGAGTTTGCACATTCTCCCCATGTCTGCGTGGGTTTCCTCCAGGTGCTCTGGTCTCCTCCCACAGTCCAGAGCTGTGCAGATTAACTGAATTGGCCATGCTACATTGCCCATAGTGTTCAGGGATGTGTAGGTTAGGTGTGTGAGTCACGGGAAATTTCATGTAATAGAGTTGGGGAATGGGTCTGAGTGGGATACTCTTCAGCGGGTTGATGTGGACTTTTTGGGCCAAGTGGCCTGTTCCCACACAGTAGGGAATCTATTCTTTAAACCCCTAGAACCCATTGCAATCTCATGTACTGGAACAAGGCAATAATAGCAAAGGATTACTAAAAAATAATAAAATGTGCAAAGGTAAATTATGACAGAAAAGAGTGCAAAACATAAAAGTGGATAGAAAATGCTTCTATAAATGTATGCAAAGGAAGAGTGGCTGAAGTGAATGTTGATTCCTTGGGAAGTTGGTGTACACACAAATGGCAGAATCATTAAATCAAAACTTGGCTTCTGTTTTTATGGTGGAGGGCACTCGTACCATCCCAATAATAACCAATGATATAGTTTATAGAAATGGAAGAACCAACGTTGTATTCTCCAGATTACTTCCAGTGCCGTGCCTTAAAATAGGAAGATGCTCATGTGGCGAAAGGACTGTTGTAGGAAGGAGGGCTTCTGATTGCTGGGATAGTTACTGGGCTGGGTGGAACCTGTACAGCATTGATACGTTGTACCTGAATCTGAATGGGGTCTTGTATCTTTGCTGGGAGGCTTGTTCGTGCTGTTGGGAGGTCTTTGTGTAGTTTGGTGAGGGGGTGGGGCACAGTAGATGTAAAGTCAGATATGAGCATGGTAAGTCAAATGGGAGAGCCAAAATTAGATCTATTGCCAGGAGCATGATTGCGAAAGTGGGCGAACTTAGCATTGATCAGCTCGTGGGAGTATGATATTGTTGTAATCACCAGAGACTTCGCTGAAGGAAGGGCAGGACTGACAGCTTAGTATTCCAGCACATCGAAGTTTCAGGTGTGATGGGTGACATTGCACTACTGATAAAAGAAATCATAACTGCAAAGTTATCCCTCCTTTCCTTGTCTAAATCCGTCAAGATGCCTCTTAAACTTTGCTATTTTATCTGCTTCATCAACCACCTGCGCATTCCAAAAAAATTTGCTTCTCACATATTTTTTAAACTTATCCTCTTTACCTTGAACCTGTGTCCTGATAATTGAGATTTCTACCCTAGGAAACAAAGACTCCCAACTCTCCATGCCTCCCATAGTTTTCTAAATTTTAATCAGGTTGCCCCATATCTTTCATTCAAGTGAAAACCAACAAAGTTTGTCCGATCTCTCTACATAATTAACATCCTGGTAAACTGTTCCTGTACACTGTACAAAGCCTCTACATTCTGCTTATAGTGTGACCAAGACTGTGCACAATGTTCCCAATGTGGTCGAAAGGTCTACACAGCTGCAGCATTCCCATTGTTTGTGCTCGGGGCCTGACTGATGAAGGCAAGCATGCTATGTGCCTCTTTGACCACCCTGTCCACTGTGTTAGCACTTTCAGGGAACTATGGACCAGTACATCCAGATCTCTCTCTCTCCCTGATGCTGCTAGTGATTCTGCCATGATCTGTATACTTCACTCCTGCATCAGATCTTTCACAATGCATCACCTCACCTTTGTCTGGATTAAGCTCAATCGCCCATTTCCCACTGACATCGCCAGCCTATCTATATCCTGCTGGATCCTCGAGCTATCTTTCTTACTGTCCACAGCTCCTCCAAATCATACATACTAGGACTATAATGGTCCCATTACTGATCCTGGCAGAATACTGCTGGTCATGGATCTCCAGTGAGGAAAATGCCCTTCCACCACCACGGTCTCCTATGACTAAGCCAGTTCGTTATCCATTTTACCAGCTCACTGTGGATGCTATGTGACCTCACCATTTGAAGTAGCATGTCATGGGTGACCATGTTAAAGGCTTTGCTCAGGTCCATACAGATAACATCTACTGCCCTGCCCTCATTATTCATCTTTGTCACTTCCTTAAAACACTCAATCACGTTTGAGACATGATTTTCCCCACACAAAGCCATGTTGCCTATCGTTATTAAGTCCATATTTTTCCAAATGAGTAAATCATATCCCTAAAGATCTTCTCCAATAATTTCCCTACCACTGACTTAATTCTCACCAGGGTATACTTTCCTGGATTATCCCATTATTCCTCTTAAACAAAGGAACAACACTGGCTATTGTCCAGTCCTCTGGGACCTCTCCTGTGACTAAACAGAATACAAAGATTTCATGCAGGGCTCCAGCAATTTCCTCACTGTATCTCAGTATTCTGGAATAGATCCCATCCGATCCTGGAGACATGTCTACCTTGGTGCTTTTCAAAGCACCAAACACCACTTTTTTTTATATTGACATACCCCTCCTGAGACTCATCACCACAATGTCTTCACTTTGCATCTATGTTCACAAAAGATGGTCATGAGGGACCTCACCTACGGTGTCCTCCTGCAGTACAAGCCGTGGTATTCTCCCTTTTTCGGTAATGCAACTTCCCTCAACCTCTTCCATGTCCTTTCTCATCTGAGAAACCTAAATCCCAAAACATTAGATGCTAGTCTTATCCCTGTCTCAACCATGTCTCAGTAACAGCTGCAGCATTCATATGGCTTCGTCCAAGCTCTGCGGTCATTGACCTTATCTGTCTTACACCTGGTGTTAAAACAAATAACCCTCAGACAGCCAGTCCTGCTGTGTTCAGTAACTTCACCCGATCGGTTTTTCTGTTAGTCTTACAAGCCTTGTCTCTGACCCCTCCTCCATCACTTACTGGCTGACCTACTGCTCTGGTTCCTGCCACCCTGCAGCACCAGTGTAAACCCTCCTGAGTGGCATTAGCAAACCTCCTCGCCAGTGGATGCCCCCTTCAGTTTAGGTGCAACTCATCCTTACGTTAAGGACAGGGTATTAAAGGCTGAGGCCATTCAGGAGTGCAGTGTGTGTGTGTGTAGGTGGTGCTCAAAAAAGAAATTAGGGCACAAGAGGCAGCACAAAACATTTAGGCAGAAAGGTTGAAGGAAAATCCAAGGCATTTTGATTATGTTCAGAGCAAAAGCATTACTAGAGAAAGAGGTCTTATTTCAAGACCAAGGGGCATACTGTGCATGACCATCCAAGAATGTTTCTCTGTCTGTTGTCTTTGTGAATAAAATATTGTAGCTGGAGATTTTGTTGGGAGTATAGAGACTTAATGAGGAGGAGGTGAGGTTCGTGTTGGCAGGCATAAAGCTGCATGAATTTTCAGGGCCTGATAAAATGTATCCCAGGCTGTTATGGGAGGGAGGTAAGGGAGGAGATTGGCGCCCTGACAGAGACATTCATATCTTGTGCCCCTTTCACCAGCAGCCAGCATGACTGAAGGGTCACTGTTGTGGCTCCTTTGTTCAACAAGGATAGCAGGGATGGACGAGATGACCACAGACCAGTTCGTGTCACATCAGTGCTTGGGGAGATTACTGGAGAAAATGGTGAAGGACTGGATTAGTCAACACTCAGAAAAGCGAGCATTAATCAGAAATAGCCAGCAGATCGGAGGCAAAGGGTGATGATGGAGGGATGATTTTATTATTGACCAATGACGTGATATTGGGACACTTGCTATGTGTTAGGGACGTTTTTTTGATTTTGGTGTACATACGGAAGGGATGATGAGTAAGTTTGCAGATACTCAGATTGGTGTGGATAGTGAGGAGGATGGTCTCAGGTGACTGCCTGACTTGGAGCAGAGCAATGGCAGGTAGAATTTAACCCTGGTCAGTGTGAACTTATCTCTACTTACCTTGACACAGTCCTGTGCCCCTTGGCCTAGGAACTTCCCATATACATTCAGGATACCACCCATGCCCACCACTACCTTCAATGGCTTTTGTTTCCCCGGCTCCCTGTGCCTTAACTTCACCATGGACCACCCAGTCCCTGTACATGGCCATCCACCATGACGAAAGCCTCCAAGCCCTCCGTTTTATCCTCTCTGGTCGTCCCCACCACTACCCTTTCACCAACACACTCATTCAATTGGCTGAACTGGTCCTCGCACTCAACAATTTGTCCGTCGAATCTCCCACTTCCTGCAAACCAAAGAGGTTGCCATGGGCCCCAGCTATGCCTGCCTCTTTGGGTACATGGAGCAGCCCATCTTCGGCTGTTACACCGGCAGTATTCCCCACCTTTTTCCCGTGCTCCCACGAGGAAGTTGAATAGTTCATTAACTTCATGAACACCTTCCAACCTGACCTCAAGTTCACCTGGACCACCTCAGACACCTCCCTCCCCTTCCTGGACCTCTCCGTCTCCATTTCTGGCGACCGACCCAACATGGGCATCTACTTCAAGCCCACTGACTCCCACAGCTATCTGGGCAGCCCCCCCCCACCCTCTGTTTAAAAAAAACGCTGTCCATTACTCCCAATTCCTCCACCTCCCATGAGGGCCTGTTCCACTCCAGAACATCCCAGATGGCCTCCTACTTCATGGACTGCAATTTCCCTCCAGTGTGGTGAACAATGCCCTCCTGTGCATCTACCCTTGTACCCCCCACCCTTCCAACTGCAACAAGGACAGACCCACTCCCACCGCCTTCGGTCTCACCTTCCACTGCTCCAACCTCCTGCTTCAACACATCATCTTCTGCCAGCTACAGCCAGACCCTGCCACCAGAGAGATATCTCCCTCCCCACCCCTTTCAGCGTTCCACAAGAGACCGTTCCCTTTGCGATTCCCTCGTTAAATCCATGTGCCCCCACCAACCCAGCTTCCACATCCGGCACCTTCCCTTGCCACCGCAAGACATGTCAAATTTGCGCCCACACACCACCACCTCCCCCAACCCCACCCGAGGCCCCAAAGGATCCTTCCACATCTGACAGAGATTTACCTCACCCCCTCGATGGGACACCAACTTGCGGAATGTTAGAGAGAACATCTCTGGGACACCCGCACTGAAAAACCCAACCATCGCCCTGTGGCCGAACACTTAGAATTCCACCCTCCCCCAGCAAAAATCTGCCAAGGACTTCTGCTGTTCACCGCTTGCTTTCATTAACCAGGGCCAGGAATTCTTGTTCCAACTTTCTAAAAGCTTGGTTGGAATAGTGTGTGCGCTATTCTGGTTGTCTCACTGTCAGAAGGATGTGCCTGCACTGAGGAGGGTGCAGAGGAGATTTGCCAGGATGGGAATTCTCAGTTATGCCAGTTTAACTCTGACCAGAGGAGACTGCGGAGTGACCTGATTTGAGGTCTGCAAAATTGAGAGGCCTGAAGAGGATAATGGTGACAGTCCTATCCTGAAATGTCTAAAACCAGAGGGCACGTAATTTATGGTGACAGGTAAGTGCTTTAGAGAGAATGAGGCAAATAATTTTTCACCCAGGATGGTAGAGATATCCAATGAAAGGGTGATGGAGGCATGTGCTGCTGCAACTTTTAGGTAGCGTTTAAAATGCCAAGAAATCGTAGCCTATGGGCAGAGTACAGGAAAATAGGAATAGTATAGTTTGGTGTTTGTTGCTTGTCAGAAACCTGTGGACTGTACGGTCTGTGTCTGTCACTGATCATCATCTCTATGGAACGTGTACTGTGAAAACTATTGGGATTGAAGGCAGGCAGGGCCTGATGGTCTACATCCTAGAGTCTTTAATGAAATGACTGCAGAAATATTGGATCCATGGGTTCTAATATTTCAAAATTCCCTGGATGCAGGAAAGATTCCAGTGGATTGGAAAAATGCAAATATAATGGCCTTATTCAAAGGGGGAGGGAGACAGAACGTAGGAAGCTATAGACCCAAGACCTGACTGGTGAGGCAGACAAACTTAGCAAGATGGGAATGTGGCTCTGGGATATTACAGTTATTCTAGAAACATGAGGGAGGGGCAGCTCTCTGTTCTGTGGTATAGTTGTTACAGGAAGAATAGAAAGGGAGGAGAGAGAGAGGAGGGAAATGGCATTTTTGATTAGGGACAAAATTATGGTTGTATTTAAGGTATTCCTGAGGGATGGTCCAATGAAGTTATATGGTTGGAACTGAGAAATAAGGGGAAGATCACTTTGATGGGATTGTACTATAGCCCCCAATAACGTATATGTAGGGAGAGCTCAGATATCAAAGATCAAAGTCCAAACCAAAGAGATGTGATAGGAAGTTACTTTCCTCCGTCTTTTTTCTTGATTTGGCGATACCAGTGTTGGACTGGGGTGGACAAAGTTAAAAATGATACAACACCAGGTTATAGTCCAACAGGTTTATTTGGAAGCACTAGCTTTCGGAACGATGCTCCTTCAGGTAGTTTTGGAGGGTGAGATTGGGCGGCGGAGGGTAGGGCGAGAATGGGCGGCGGAGGGTAGGGCGAGAATGGGCGGCGGAGGGCAGGGCGAGAATGGGCGGCGGAGGGCAGGGCGAGAATGGGCGGCGGGGGGCAGGGCGAGATTGGGCGGCGGAGGGCAGGGCGAGATTGGGCGGCGGAGGGCAGGGCGAGATTGGGCGGCGGAGGGCAGGGCGAGAATGGGCGGCGGAGGGCAGGGCGAGAATGGGCGGCGGGGGGCAGGGCGAGAATGGGCGGAGGGGGGGAGGGCGAGAATGGGCGGCGGGGGGTAGGGCGAGAATGGGCGGCGGGGGGTAGGGCGAGAATGGGCGGCGGGGGGTAGGGCGAGAATGGGCGGCGGAGGGTAGGGCGAGATTGGGCGGCGGGGGGTAGGGCGAGAATGGGCGGCGGAGGGCAGGACGAGAATGGGCGGCGGAGGGCAGGGCGAGAATGGGCGGTGGGATTCTTAACTGTTTTTCTCTTGCGTTTTGTCACTGATGTTATCCAGTTGATTGCAGCAATCCTCAGATTAGTAGCTGGTCAGTTGGACCAAGGTCCTGACTTTATTTGGAGTTGTTTTCTTTTTTTGAAAGTTTTGGAGTGTGTCCTTTGTCTTCCTCCCTCCCCCGGCCCGCTCCCCCCCACAGATTATAGTCTGTACAAAAATCCGCCAGCCATTGAAATTAGGCAGACTGGCCTATAGATGGCAGACTGACTCCTTCCTTTTTTTGTAACCTGGGTATAATATTTACTACCTTCCAGTACTCTGACTCAGCTCTCACCTCAGAGCATGGTTAAAGGTTGTGATAGGTGCATCTGCTATTCCCACTCTTTGTTCCCTCAGCTACCTAGGATGCATTTTATCTCTGCTACTAGGTGGTCACTGCCACTGGCACAATCCTTATTCCGAAAGAGGTAAGCTCAATATTTCCAGTCTTCCACTGACTCCTTAAGAAAGCCTTTGATCAGCCCTGTATTTTTGGTGTGGCTTTGTACAAATTTCCCAAATAACCCCTATTGATACATACTGAATATTTATTCAACACTGGTATCCTCTGGTTAAGTTTGTTCCTTTTCATTTACTGGATTATGATGTGTTGATGCTGTTGCTGTTACCCTTTGGTTTAAATTATCTTCAAGGTAAAGAAAGAGATGTTAAGCCATGTTTACAACAAGTTTGTAACTCTGCCGGTTCGCCTCTCCCTGTTCCATCCCCAAGGTGTGTACTTTCACAGGTAGCCCTCTAAATGCACCCCTGTTGTTTTTGTTTTGTTTTAAACAGGCAGCTGTATTCTTTGGGGGCTTGTCAATCAAAAAGGACGAAGACATCCTGAAGAAGAATTGCCCTCATATTGTTGTGGGAACTCCGGGGCGCATCCAGGCCCTGACGCGTAACAAGTCACTCAATCTCAAATACGTCAAACACTTTGTCTTAGATGAGTGTGACAAGATGCTGGAGCAGCTTGGTTAGTGGACTGTTTTTCGACTAGATTTTTTTTAAGAGTTAGGATTTTCCTTTTAATAAGTGTCTTAGACTGACTGACTGGGTCTGTCCTCCGATTCTAACTGGGGACCAGGTTTGGCTATTTTAACGTCCATGGTTGCAAATCACTTAAGGACAGAACAGAGCATTGCAGTTTGTAGTGGAGTCCTACACAGAGACAGGCCCTTCAGCCCATACTGGTCCATGCCGACCAAGACGTCCATCATGTTAACCCCATCTCCCTGCACTTGGCCCATACCCTTCATCCTTTCCTATCCATGTATCTGGCAGCTCATTCCACATGGGTACCACCCTCTGTGTAAAAAAAGTTGCCCCTCAGGTTCCCTTTTATTCTTCCCCTCTCACCTTAAACTGATGCCCTCTAGTCCTCGCTCCCCCAACCCTGGGAAAAAGACTGAGTGTGTTCACTCCACCCAGGCTTCTCATGACCTTATACACTTCTAGAAGATCCCCCCCCCCCACCTCAATCTCAAACACTAAGGAGAAATGTCCTAGCTTGTCCAACCTCTCCCTATAACTCAGATCATTGAATCTTGGCAACATCTGTGGAAAATTCCTTCTGTACTCTTTCCAGTTTAATAACAAACTTCCTATACCAAGGTGACCAAACTAGAACACATTAGTCCCAAATGCGACCTCACCAGCGTACTGTCTAACTGCAACAGAACCTCCCAACTTTTATACTCCGTACCCTGACTGATGAAGGCCAGTGTGTCAAAAGCCACCTTCACTGCCCGGTCTGCCTGGGACTCCACTTTCAGAGAACCGTGCACCTGGACTCCAAGGTCCCTCAGTTCTACTCCACTCCTTAAGACCCTACTGTTCACCATGAAACTCCGACCTTGATTTGACTTTCCAAAGTGCAAGACCTCACACTTATCTATATTAAACTCCATTTACCATTTCTCGGCCCACTTCCCCAGCTGATCAAGGTCCTGCTGCAATTTCTGATAACCTTCCTCACTGTCCATGATACCGCACACCCAAGTGTCATCAAACTTACTAATCATGCTTTGTACATTCTCCCGGCCTCCACTACACTCTGCAGCAATGAATTCCACAGGCCCACCACTCTCTGGCTGAAGAAATGTCTCCGCATTTCTGTTCTGAATTGACCCCCTCTAATTCTAAGGCTGTGTCCACGGGTCCTAGTCTCCTCGCCTAACGGAAACAATTTCCTAGCATCCACCCTTTCCAAGCCCTGTGTTATCTTGTAAGTTTCTATTAGATCTCCCCTTAATCTTCTAAACTCCAATGAATACAATCCCAGGATCCTCAGCCGTTGCTCGTATATTAGACCTACCATTCCAGGGATCATCCGTGTGAATCTCCGCTGGACACGTTCCAGTGCCAGTATGTCCTCCTTGAGGTGTGGGGACCAAAACTAGACACAGTACTCCAAATGGGGCCTAACCAGAGCTTTATAAAGTCTCAGTAGCACAACGGTGCTTTTATATTCCAACCCTCTTGAGATAAATGACAACATTGCATTCGCTTTCTTAATCACGGACTCAACCTGCATGTTGACCTTTAGAGAATCCTCGACTAGCACTCCATGATCCCTTTGTACTTTGACTTTACAAATTTTCTCACCGTTTAGAAAGTAGTCTATGCTTGTATTCTTTTTTCCAAAGTGCAAGACCTCGCATTTGCTCACGTTGAATTCCATCAGCCATTTCCTGGACCACTCTCCCAAACTGTCTAGATCCTTCTGCAGCCTCCCCACTTCCTCAGTACTACCTGCCTGTCCACCTAACTTCGTATCATCGGCAAACTTCGCTAGAATGCCCCCAGTCCCTTCATCCAGATCATTAATATATAATGTGAACAGCTGTGGCCCCAACACTGAACCCTGCGGGACACCGCTCGTCACCGGCTGCCATTCCAAAAAAGAACCTTTTATCCCAACTCTCTGCCTTCTGTCAGACAGCCAATCCTCAAACCATCCCAGCAGCTCACCTTGAACACCATGGGCCCTCACCTTGCTCAGCAGCTTCCCGTGTGGCACCTTATCAAAGGCCTTTTGGAAGTCTAGATAGACCACATCCACTGGGTTTCCCTGGTCTAACCTACTTGTCACTTCTTCAAAGAATCCAAGCCAATTGTGTATCCAATCTGCCAGCTCCTCCTGGGTTCCATGTGATCTGACCTTCCAGAGCAGCCTGCCATGTGGAACCTTATCAAAGGCCTGACTGAAATCCATAGAGACTACATCCACCACCCTGCCCTCGCCAACCTTCCTGGTCACTTCATCAAAGAACGTGAACAAATTTGTGAGGTATGATCTCCCACCACAAAGCCATGCTGACTACTCCTAATCAAACGCTGTCTTTCCAAATGCAAGTATATCTTATCCCTCAGAATCTTCTTCAGTGACTTACCTACTACCACAGATGTTAGGCTTATTGGTCTATCGTTCCCAGGTTCCCTTGAATAAGGGCACAACACTTGCTACCCTCCAGTCTTCTGGGACCTCACCCGTGGCTACTGATGATGCAGAAATATCACTCAGGACCCCCACAATTTCTTCTCTGGCCTCTTTCTGTGTTCTTGGAAATATCTTGTCAGGACCAGGTGATTTATCCACCTTCATACATTCTGATACGTCCAACACCGCCTCGACTGTGATATGGACTGTCCACAAGATATCACTATTAACTTTCCCAAGTGTTCATTAAGAACCTCACCCATCTCCTGCGGTTCCACACATACATGACCACTTTGGTCCTTGAGGGGTCCTATTCTCTCTCCAGTTATTTTTTTTCTCTCTAATATACTTTGGATTCACCCTAACCTTCTCAGTCAAGGCTATCTCCTGCCCCCTTTTCACCCTCCTGATTTCTTCCTTACAATAAACTCCTGGATCCCAATATACCTCCAGGGATTCCTTTGATCCCAGCTGTCTGTACATGAACCATACCACCTTTTTTCTGGTCAAAGCCTCAATATCACTTGTTATCCAGGGTTCCCTATTCCTGCCAAACTTGCCCTTCACCCTCACAGGAACATATCCACCTTGACTGCACCTACCTCACTTTTAAAGACCTCCTTCTTGCCAGAGGTCCTTTTTTCCTGCAAACAAACCTCTCCAAACCACCCCCTGCAAGCTCCTCCCTAATTTCACCAACATTTGCCTTACTCCAGTTTAGGACTTGAACCCGTGGGCCAGTTTTGTCCCCCTCCATTTCTATATTAAAATGAATAGAACGATGGTCACTGGTTCTAAAGTTCTCTCCCACTGTCACCCCAGTCACCTGTCCGACCCTATTTCCCTAGGGTAGTCTGGGTTTTGCCCCTTCTCGAGTAGGACCCTCTATGTACTGCTTGAGGAAAGTTTCCTGAACAGACTTCACCAATTCCACCCCCTCTAAATCCAATACTGTCACTATTCCCCTCCTTATTTCCAAGCTCCACCCACTCACCCTCCCTGGATGATCCCTCGGTTATTTCATCTGATTACTGCTGTGATACTTGCATTAATCAAAAATGCTGCAACTCCTTCCACCATTTCTGTCCTGGCTAAAGCACATTAAGCTGCCAGTCCTGTCTCTCCCTCAGCCATGTTTCTGTAATGGCTATACTATCCAAGTCCCACATGCCTATCCACGCCCTGAGTTCATCAGCCTTACCTCTTGCATTGAAATGTAAATGCATTATATCACCGTAATCATGAGTTCTGCTTTAGTTCCTGGATTGGGTGAATGAATTGCCATTCCTCTGCAGCTGTAGTTGGCCTGATTACCTTGGGCGACTGATGCTGGAATACCAGGGAAGTTCCTTGTCCCTCTTCACAGACTAATCCCTTTCATTCCCTCCTCTTCCTGTGTGGTTGAATGTACAACCATCTGAAGCGAGATCCGTGATCACAGACAGTTTGCAAACCAACTACTCTACTAATTGGACCTAGCTGCACTGTACTTGAGAGCTGGGACACCAGATGTTGTAGCCAGTGGTGCTCAGCCAGTATGTTCGGGACAAAAGATCGGTCCATTCTCACTCAATTACCCAAGCTCGATTTAATGAAAGGATGTAAACCAGGCAAAAAGTGAAAGAAAATTTAAAGAATGGACAAAATAAAATCGGAAGAACAACAAAAAACATCATAATCTATTCAAGCAGAATCAACGTGGCTTCATAAAAGGAAAATTATTTTCTAGAATTATTTGGAGGAGGTGTTGACCAGAGTGGTTAGAGGCGAATCAATAGATAGCTTGTATTTGTGTTATGGACTAAGTGCCCTCTTCTAGATCATTTATGTATATTACAAACAATAGTGGCCCCAGCACTGATCCCTGTGGCACACCACTGGGCACCTTTCTCCTTTCAACTACTACTCTCTGTCTCCTGTTGCTCAACCAGTTCTTTATCCACCCAGCTAGAACACCCTGCACACCACGTAACTTCACTTTCTCCATTAGTCGACCATGGGGAACCTTATCAAACACCTTACTAAAGTCCATGTATATGACACCAACAGCCCTTCCTTCATCCATCAACTTGGTCACTTCCTTGAAAACTCTATTAAGTTGGTAAGGCACGATCTCCCCCACACAAAACCATGTTGCGTATCACTGATAAGCTCATTATTTTCTAAATATAAATAGATCCTATCCACTAGTTAGTAAATCTATTCATTATGGCAGTGATTGAGATGGATTGGGAAATTAAATTGAGAGTTTGGTAGGTGAGCTATTGTAAACATGCTGTAAAAACATTCTCAATTAATGTACATTTCCTTCAAGAATGAACTAGTGCAGGCATACAAATTTAACTCTGTCAGTTTAGGGGAATGTTAGTCCAAGTGAAGCTTGGTATTCTAAAACCAACCCAGCGCGTTTTGTTATGACGCACATTTTGTCAATGCAGGTTCACCGTAATGCTATTGACAAACCGGGGATGTTGTTACTACAGCATGAACGTTTGAAATGTGTCTTGGTTGTAATATTATTATAGTGCCAACACTTTTTAACCGCTAGTTTCTAAAGCACAATTTTTCCATAATGGCTTGCATAGAAATGCAACCATCGTATGAGAAGAACTGACTGCAAGGGATTTTAACGAGGTGGGCAAAATATTGTTGAAGTGGGAGAAAATTGGATTAAAGTAAACTGGCAAGAAACAGGAAAAATATTGTTATCTGTTTTTTTAAGTATATAGAGAAAGAGGAAAGTGAGAAGTTGACCAGTATATTTCAGTTTTCACAGCGAATGTGTAGAGGATTGTGGGGTGACAACTCTTTAATAAGATTGAGGGGGTAAAAGCAAATAATATTGAAGTAGTGGAGGCATGGAAAAACTTCTCATGAGATTAATAGCTGCCACCTCTTGGACCTGACTCCCAAGATATTGAATGCATCGGCTTTGAGCTTCCAGAATTCCTGGGATTCCAAAAAGTGTGCCTGTGGTTTGGAAGCTAACACAAGCAGCATTGCTATTTGAGCAGGCAGAATTGGACGCCAGTTAGCTTGGAGCTGATCGTCTGAACATTGCTGTAACCTGTTACTGCTGCCATAGTAAGAAATCTAATGAGACAAATCGACGTGGGGTGATGAAAAAGGAATTAGTTTGACAAAACCATTTGATTTTATTTTGAGAAGGAAACTAGCAATGTCGGGAAAAGAGCATATTTAGATTTTCAGAGAATGAACTGATGCCAGATGAGATGGTTGTACATGATGGGGGGTGGGGTGGGGGTAATACATTAATGAGCACGGATTGAGAACTGATGAATAAGCAGAAAGAATCGATGGATGATTTTCCGGACGGTAGTGGTGAATATTGATTATAAATCGGGATTTAGTTTGGGGATAGGAATCGGTAAGGATAATGCAGGGTGTGTTCCTGATGCCTCCAACAATCTCTACTGGACCCATAATCTTTCAGTAATGGATGAAGAAATCAAGTTTGATGACAGGTTCACAAGGAAGAACATAATAGCACAGAGATTTGAAGGAAGCTGACCCCTAAGTAGTGAGGAGGAGGTAGAGAAGAGACAGATTATAGGAACCTGCTGGATAGGTAGGGTTGTGATCATTATTAACATGGACTGGGTCAGAGGTAGAGTGTGAGACGAGGAGGGGGCAAAATTCCTTTTCACTCCCCCCACCCCCCCACCCAAATAACCTCAAACACTTGTAGGGCCATCTGCACATTGGCATAAAAAGCTCCCCTACATACATTTCCCAGAAATATGTTCCTCTTTAAAGCCTTTATACTATGGTACTGATGCTGGAGTAGTTGAAATCCCTTGATAGAGATACCCTTGTTATGTTTGCATGCCTTAGTGAATTGACTACATATCTGCTGACTGGATGTCTATAATACACTCCTAACAGTGTGACTGCCCCCTTATTCCCAAGTCCCATCTCTGAAGCCTCATTTGCTGAACCTTCGAAGGTATCATGCCTCCTTAAGTGCACTGACTGGCTCCCTAACTAATAATGCAACACCACCTCCATCTTTGCATCTTCCCTATCCTTCGTGAAGGTCCTATGCCCTGTGATGTTAAGTTGTCTGTCTTGTCCCTCCCCTGGCAAGAGCATCACAATTTCAATTTCATGTCATTCCATACCTTTCACTCATCGATGAAGCCTCTAATACTCCTGGCATTAAATTAGAGGCCACGCAGTTTTGCTGTACTTCCTTAAGATATCACGTAGCTGAACCCGTTCTGCCTTTGTTCCTTTTTCAAGTTGTGCTGTGTTGCTATTGATCTAATGCAGTGTTCCCTGCTACTGCCATATCGACTTAATGCAGTATTCCCTGCCCCTGCTGAACTGACTTAGCGCCTCCTATCAGGACTAACAATGATGTTCAGGTGCAGACCATCTGACTTAGAGAGCTCCCACCTTTCCTGGAAATAGTCCCAATGAAATCTCAAACCCTCCCTCCCATGCCAGTTCTTGAGCCAAGCATTCTTCCATATCCTCTAATGTCTGTGCTCACCAGCACATGAGACCAGAGGTAATGCTGAGATTATCTTGGAGATCTTACTGTGCTACCTCGCTCCCTGAATTCTTGATGCAAGATACTCATCCTTCATTCTGCCTGTATCAATGGTACCAATTTGTACCAAACCCTCTGTCTCTCAACTCTCCCTGTTTGGGATGTCCTGCAGCTTCTCAGTGACATTCCTGACCCCAGCACGAGAGGCGCACCACCATCCAGGACTTCCGTCTGCAGCTGCAGAAACACATTTCCTCCTGTCCTGCCTGAAACCTAACTCTGACTTGCACTCCCTTCAGAAGGGAGCCGCAGCTTCAGAACAGCAAGCTGATGTATGAGCAGGAGCACAGGGGACTGCCGGCTCCTCATTGACTGCCTGGTGATTCCCTCCTTCAGTGCCTTCAGCTGTGGTGTGACCGTTCTGAATGTGCCTCCGCCTCGCGATTGTGCCGCTGTGTCTGCAGCCGCTGCTCAAGTTCTGAAACCCAGTGCTCATGTTGGTGCTGTGTGCCCTCCTTTTCTATTTTAAGCTTGTACTTCCAAACTCCAGTGAAAAGAAGGCCAGGTCGTCCAACCTGTCACAGAGATGTACAGCACGGAAACAGACCCTTCGGTCCAGCTCGTCCCTGCAGTATTGGAGGCTGAGGGATGGCCTTACAGAGGTTTATAACATCATGGATAGGATGAATAGGCTGGGGTTGGGGAGTCCAGAACTAGAGGGCATAGGTTTAGGGTGAGAGGGGAAAGATATAAAAGACACCCTAGGGGCAACTTTTTCATGCAGAGGGTGGTACGTGTATGGAATGAGCTGCCAGAGGAAGTGGTGGAGGCTGGTACAATTGCAACATTTAAGAGGCATTTGGATGGGTATATGAATAGGAAGGGTTTGGAGGGATATGGGCCGGGTGCTGGCAGGTGGGACTAGATTGGGTTGGGATATCTGGTCGGCACGGACGGGTTGGACCGGAGGGTCTGTTTCCGTGCTGTACATCTCTGTGACTCTGTATGCAGCTTAGCTGAAAAAGCTAAGTAAGTAAGTGGTCTGAAACCATCAGGGGTCTCTGGAGATGCTGGCTAAGGGTCCTCTGATTTCCAGTGTGCTAGCATTTTGCACACAGATCATAATCGAAATCTAAAGGAGCTTCATTTCCACATCTTCCCCCACTTCTGCTCCCCAGCCCCCCCGTCATAAGTTTGGTGATGAGGGTTTGAAGGAATATGGGTTTAATACAAGTGAATAGAGTTAAAATTCAGACTGACCTTGATTAAATTGAATGACCACAAAGAAAGTGGGCAGAATGACAATAGCTATTTAGATCTGTTCCTGATCTCAGATAGGCCCACACTGCAGGTGGAACTGTGACCAGCAGAAACACTGAAACATCATCAACCCGGGAGTATTTCATGTAACCTTATTCAACTCCATTTGACATTAACTTGCAAGTTTATGTGGAATAAACTCTGGCATTAATATCTGGACTAGCTGAAAAACCACTGATGTTGCTTTGGTGTCGAGCGTACTGGCGCAGCCAGCGGCTGGTGTTGACAGCTTTGTTCTGGTTTCTTTACAGATATGCGCAGGGATGTCCAGGATATTTTCCGCTTGACTCCTCATGAAAAGCAGGTTATGATGTTCAGCGCCACCTTAAGCAAGGAGATCCGTCCCGTCTGTCGCAAGTTCATGCAGGATGTAATTATTCATCTTTCTTACCACTACCCCACCAGTTTTTGATGAGCCACCATCAAGGGTGCTTGCATTCCTAAGAGTGAAGCCTACCCCAGTCTGGAATGGAATGGAACGGCACACTGCTCCTCTGGAAGCTCATCACCACACGGTTGTAACCTTTGCAAGATGCAGTTTTCACCAGCTAGTTGTGGTTAGTGCAGTTTAGACCACAGAGCCATAGGTAGTGACAACTTTTACCCCATCCCAGCTCCAGAGATACTCACGATAGATCAGATCAGAAGCAGTAGACTCGATCCTGTTCGGGTCAGTGTTAATAATGAGCGCAGTTAGATTCAGAACCAACCCACAGAGCTACAGTAAAGCCAGACCTCCCACAACTTTCTAAAGCAGTTAGTTGCGTTTTCCGGAAGATCAACGGTTTCGGGTGTAGGCAGGCAAGGCCGTCACGTTAGCCCACTTCTGATAAACATCTACATTCTGCTGCCTCTGTTGTGTTCCCCAAAACGCGGTCTAGCTGAGAATTGAGCATTCTAGCACAGCACATCCCTCCCGCTGTACTTAGTCAGCTCCTAGCTACATTGCCCAGAAGATTGCGTTCCTGATCGTGAAGAATGATGTAGTTTAGCGCCTTAGCACAGTGTCCGATTATCTGCGATCTCCAGAAGACCAGCGTGTTCAGGGTGAAGCAATTAAAGAATTTGTCAAATTCCTGGTTTTAAACGATCCTCTGAGGAGAGATGTAGTGTTAGTCCCTTCAGAGGTGATCCCTGCTGTCGTCGAATGGAAGAAGATATCCCCATATCGCTAGGGTGCAAGCGGTGGTCAACGCAAGCAGTAAGCGCTTGTGGTTAATCACGTTATCTATCCAATGGACTGGTTCACACTTTGTGCTGCTGACCTTGAGACCTGCAACGGTCAGGGATGGCTGCGAGAGGACTCCATCTTCAACCCAGCTTTACAAAGTTCCATTTCTTACTGAGGAATGGTTTGTATACAGCAGACTAAACAAGGTGACTGTCGGCTATTGGCAGACTCCCTGCAAGCATTTTGAAACCACAGAGCAGCTCAATGCTGCTGAGAGCCAGAACTGGCTGTTTGGCAGGCTGCCCATGGCGGTGCATGGTAGTTGTGGGTGTTTGTGAGTGTGCGTGGTATTTACGGTATGGGAGCCTGAACTTTGTGCCGATGGTTTTATATGAGCTCCATTTCAGTTTGTTTGGTACTTGTGGATCAGTGAACCAGGATTCTAGCTACATTGGTGGCATAGTACTCTTGTTTTAACTAGTTATCTGTGGTAAGACAGCATCTATTGCCCATTTGTGATTCCCTATGGTTACAGCCAAATTAAACTCCAGAGCAGTTAAGAGTCAATGATGTTGGTGTGAAATCAGAGTCGTGTATAGGCCAGACTTGATGTATGCACGACCTTAGTTTATCTGTAGAGTCTAACAGCAGCAGTCTGTCAGCTTTATTGTTAATTTTGCTGATGGATTTGTTTTGGGGGGGGGGGGGGGGGGGGTTGCAGGTTTTGGAGTTGCCTCATTCTAAAGCTGTTAGTGTGTTTGAAAGGTCACTCTATTCAAGCACATCTTTGGCTAACTGGTCCAGGGACTTAACCATTTACAGTGCCTAGAAAAGAATCTGCTTTCCTTGGCTGACTTGTGGCTGTGGTGGAATATGTTGTATTTAGTCTAGACCCCTCCATGCACCATGTCCAGTAATAAAACGATCCAGCCCAGAAGAAGAGCTGTCAGCCCAGTGTGCCTGTCCCAGTTTGTGGTAATTAGTCCCATATCCTTACTGTGTCATTCCTTCTCAGTCTGCTTGTGTTAGCCTTCCAGATCATCAGAACTTCCTACTCTCCTCACCACACCTCTGGCTCTTTTGCCAATCCCTGTAAATTTGTCCTTGCACAATTCAGATACAGTTCTTCTTATTTAATCTTTTAAAAACTGTTAAGTATTTATTGCTGATTTAACCTCCTGTTCTGTGGCTTAAGGAAGAGCAGCCCCAGCTCCTTGAGACTTTACTAGAATGAGGCCCTTGTCTCTGGGATAGTTTCAGTAAATCTCTGTAACACTTCAGAGGTTTTGGTATTGTTGACAGTAATGCTCACACGCCAACAATGTTTAACAAAATAAGTTGTCACAACTGTGGCCTGGCTATAACTTACCATAATATCCCTGATTTTAATAAAGCCCACTTCCTGTCTCTCTTTCCCATTTGGAATTGTTCTCACCACAAAAATATCACCTCACCTTTGAATACATTTCACCTGCTGTGGTTTTGATAATTTTATCTATCTATCTGCTCCCTCTGCAACTTGTTATAATCTTTATCACTGTTCTTCTTGAGTGTTTTCATTTTAAATTACTATGGTGCCCATTCTGGTCTTGGATGAGTGTGCTGGTACTCCTGGGGTCCAGTTCCTGGTACATTTGCTCGCCTGTCTCGCTCTCTCGCTCGCTCTCGCTCTCTCGCTCTCACTCTCGCTCTCTCTCAGGTAGCTGTCATTGTGTGAACCTGACTATTACTGTAGGGCTGTTGGATGATTGTGGCTCACGGAGAAATCTCGCTCCCGAACCTTGTAGCAGTGTTGAATTCTTGTTTGATTGTTGACTGACAGTGCAGCAGCTGATCATAAACTGAATCACGTGAAGCTGCTTCTCAAACCTGTTGCCTTCGTGTTACAGCAGGCCATTGAGAACTTGGCTCTTGAGCTGTTAGTGTATTGTACTTGATTTAAACGGGCTATATTCCGCAGTGTTGGTTGAAGGCTGTTGTTAAGTTATGGTTGTGCAGAAAATATTACTTCAGCTGCTCCCACAAGTACCAAACAATACTGTACTTACGTTGTGACAGAATTAAATTAACCTACCTTTAAAAGCCTGGGGGGGTGGGTGGGAAACGGCGCGGTGGTTGGGATGTCCATCCATGGCAGTGGGGGGGAGGGAGGGGGATTACCTGAACCATCCAAAGGCAGCAGGCCTTTAGCCCTGGGGAGCCAGGGTTTGAGTGGTTTAGCTGGGCCAGTATTGCCCAGTGTGTGGGGATTCAACTCTGTAACTGCTGCCTATCCAAGTGCTCACCATACTGTGGCTTCTCAGGGGTGGTCATTGATGTTAAAGTTCATGGTCGTGCACTGTTGGATCTACTTAAAGCCTGTTGTACTGAAGGCACTTTGGAATGCTAGAGAGTGCATAGAATCATTGGCAGTTTCAGGATCAGAGTTACTTTCAGTTGAGGACTACTGTAGGGGAAAGACAGATAACATAAAACAATGCTGGCTCTTTTTAAAAAAAATTCTTCCCTTATAACCTTTTTAAGTCTCTAGTTAAACTTTTCAGTCCCTTTAGAGGCACGTGGCTCTAGTTTCCAATGGTCTGCTGATTGTATGGTTATTGGAAGCCCCAAGTGCCGGTGTAATTGTGTGTGTGTGAAGCACATTGCAGGGTTAGCTGTAAATAAGTACTTGAGAGCGGAGCCAGTTAATTTCAGGCCAAGTGTTGAATCCCTCAAAGTGCATCCCCAGTTTACAGCACTTAGTTAGTCACACAACCAAGGGAGACTTGCAGAGGAATCAGACGTGCAGCCAGCACACTGAGTTTTGGAGTCAGTTGCCCATACTGGTGATGGCCTGAAATTATTTCACTATTTCGCTGCCCTGGGTCTCCCTGCCTTGCACTGTCTGTGGTCCAAGTGGTTTGTTTTGATCCCATGTCTGGAGTAGTTTGCAGTGTTGCCAAGCTAGTGAGGACAGTTTCACACTGATTTAACTTGTTTGTAGAACGTCAGTTGAAAAGATCTAGTTGCTTAATGAAGGTAGATAGAAATTTCTGAATCTGCTGAGTTGATGTCTGAAATTGTCCCACCAAAAGGGCTCGTGTTATCCAGAAAGTTATTGCTGCCCATTTATGCCTCCTGGAATGAAATGTTTGTTGAGGGTAGTGTTGGTTGAAGAGTTGTTTGCGTAAGCATCTGTAGTACTTATAGAAGGCGTGTGAAACTTCTGCAGTACTTTAGCCAGCCAGCATCTTGAGTGCAGTATCTGGTCAGTTACAGAAGGGAGAGCTTTGACTGTGAATCAGTTAGAATAGTCTAAACAGCGTGCACTTCACTTGTTAGCTCAGGGTAAACGGCAGGGGGGTTGCTGGATAGAGAGACAGAAATGCACGCTTGTGCCTAATACCTGGACGTTGTTGATATGAACAGTAATGACCTCACTGAAAGGGTTGCCACGCTGAGGCTGAGGCCGGAATCCGTGCAGAAGCAGTGAAGTACTGTGGGTGGTGGGTTAGTTCCCAGCTGGGCTGACAGCTCTCCATGATCCATATTGGTAAATGGTCCCGAAAAGCACTGCAGGTGATTGCTGAAATGTCACCCCTTTCTGGTTTTTCTCTCTCGTTTAGCCCATGGAGGTCTTTGTTGATGATGAGACTAAGCTGACTCTCCATGGACTGCAGCAATACTATGTTAAACTAAAGGACAATGAGAAGAATCGCAAGCTGTTTGATTTACTTGACGTCCTGGAGTTTAATCAGGTGAGCCACTCTTGAATGAGAATCTGGTGGAGGTTTGAGCTTTGTGCAGAGTTACAGGTAATGTTTAACCTTTACCAGGTTTGCAGTCCCATCACTTTAAAGGCAGTGGCTTCTGTTTTCAAATAGCCAAGGCCAGTAGGTACGACCTCTGAACTTGAGGTGGCTGCTAAGGGGGCAGAGTTGTGAGAGGTCAACAGACATGCCATAATTGTCTTAGGGCCAGCCTCAGTATAGGAAACAGTAGGCCATTCAACCCCTTGAACCTGTTCAGCAATGGTTAGACTACATCATAACCATTGATCCCTGACCTGACACACAACTGTCAGTGAATCTCTGCCACAATACTTATCTCTGGGAGTGGCACTCCCCACTTTCATTCCCACGTGAGAAACTGTTTGCCAGTATTGTCGTTAGGTGGACAAGCTCAGATCTCCCCATTCTCCCACCAGAGGAAACCATTTCCATAATCCAGCTGGTAAAACTTTGAACCTTTCAAATGATACCATTCGTTTAAGATTGTTCAATCATGGTTTAAGTAACCTCCAAAATACACGATGCTCCAAATGTTTTGCTCATCTAGATCTCTTAAATCCTTGCATTTTTAACTTTGAAAGTGTAGGTGATGTTTGTTCTGTAAGTGTATATGGTCATTCCTACACCATATTTGTTAAGATTCTTTGCCCCTTGACTGACCAGTCTTGGTGATATTTGAAAGCTTTTCTATTGGGATAGTTAATCCAAGCCCAAATTGTTCATACACATTGAATGTCAGTGCTCCCAGCAGTGACCCTTCTGCCTCCCTTTGCTCTCCCCTCCTTATTTGAACAGCTCCCATTAGTCTGCTTTTAGCTAATTTACCATCCAACAGCCATTGGCCCCTGACTCCACATACACAGAACCATGCCACAAGGTTACTGTGTGGTCAGTACTTTCCCAAATCCTGTTCCTGCTTTAACAGACTCCGAGCAATGACATTTACCTTTCATGGATAATGCCTGCTCCCCGGCCCATCGACGTGGGTGGTGGTACAAGGCAACATGACCAGACCTTGTTGTGTTTGGAGCAGATTGGGAAGCCCCTCAGTGTATTTTAGTCCGGATGACCCACATACCACCACATCAACCATATGGAGGCTGCGATAAAACAAAGTGCTGGAGAAACTCAGTGGATGTGGAAAAAGAAACATCATGAACGTTTTAAGTGTGGAATAACTGTTCAGCTGAAGAGTCACATTGGAGTCAGCATGGACTCTGTTTCTCTTACCAGAGTTCATGCTGAGCTGAAAATGTGTTGCTGGAAAAGCGCAGCAGGTCAGGATTCCTGAAGAAGAGCTTATGACCGAAACATCAATTCTCCTGCTCCTTGGATGCTGCCTGACCTGCTGCGCTTTTCCAACAACACATTTTCAGCTCTGATCTCCAGCATCTGCAGACCTCACTTTCTCCTCGAAGAGTTCATGCTGAGTCCGGTTTGACTCTTCAGTTGGAAGGTTCCAGATTCAAAGCATTAACGTTTCTGTGCCCACAGACCCATTGAGTTTCTCCAGCATTTTGTACTTATTTCAGATGTCCAGCATCTGCAGTATATTGCTTTTTTATTTCATAGACCCGACAGTGTGGAAGCAGGTCATTTAACCCATTGAGTGCACACTGACCCTCCAAACAGTAGCCTACCCAGACCCACCCAATCCCTGTAGTGCTGCATTTCCTATGGCTAATGCACTAACCTGCACATCTTAGGACTGTGGGATGAAACCAGAGCACCTGTAGGAAACCCACGCAGACACGGGGAGAATGTGCAAATTCCCCACACAGCCCCCTGAGGCTGGCATCAAACCTGGTGTTGTGTGGCAGCTGTGCTAACTGCTGAGCCACTGTGCTGCCCTGTTGCACCCTTTCTGAAGGGTAAATATATCCTTCCTTGGGTATGGAGACCAAAGCTGTGTGCAATCTCTAGTTAGGGATGTGGTAACTGGCACTTGGGAACCATTGCAAAATCTTGTTTCCATGTTTGAAGAAAACATTCAAGGGGTAGAAAAATCAGTCAACTTTACAACGTGAGTCTGACATTGATAGTAATGGAAAACATGAAGATTTATTCTTAGATTTCACAGTGTGGAAGCAGTCCTTGTAATCCGCCGTTTCCCTAGTTAATCCACCTCACCTGCACAATAGGGACAATTTACCCTGGTCAATCACCTAACCTGCACATCTTTGGATTGTGGGAGGAAACTGGAGCACCCAGAGGAAACCCACACAGACAGTCACCTGAGGCTGGAATCGAACCCAGGTCCCTGGTACTGAGGCAGCAGTGCACAGAGCCACCGTGCTACCTCGGGAAGTAGGGGTTTGGGCTTGGGGCTGTCTGATCAATAAGTAACCCCCCTCCCCCCGGCAGTCTCCCAAGGCTGACATGTGCCTTTCATGGTGGTGTGCCTTCTGTATTCCAGGTGGTGATCTTTGTGAAGTCAGTACAGCGCTGTGTGGCACTTGCCCAACTACTGGTGGAGCAGAACTTCCCAGCTATCGCTATCCATCGAGGCATGGCACAGGAAGAAAGGTATCACTGGCATTGTTTCAAAACTCCCTTGATCCTAACACACGATTCTGGTGGTGTTTTCATATAATATTTGTCAAATCAATGTGCTTTTAAGGAAGCTTTTTTCCACCCCTTCCTCCACCTTTCGCTCTTAGGCTGTCTCGTTATCAGCAGTTCAAAGATTTTCAGAGACGTATCTTGGTTGCAACCAATCTGTTTGGTCGAGGTATGGACATTGAGCGAGTGAATATTGTTTTCAACTATGACATGCCTGAGGACTCTGACACGTACCTGCACAGGGTGAGATTGCTCTTCAGTAAAATTCTTGGGTTACTTACCAGTTCCTGATTGTAAATCTATTCGAACTTGTTGAATGCTGACGGAACAGATAGTGTGGACCTAAACCCTGTATGTTCTCTTACTCCATTGCACTCAGCCCCAGCTTTCTCCCACTTATTAACTATACTGTATTAGAGGGAAGGGATGATTGGCTAATGGGTTCTGGTGGAGGTGTTAGTGTGGCTGATGCACCCATTAATGGTTGACCATTAACCTCCTGATATTTTCAGGAATAAGAGAATATGAACTGTAGGTTTCTCAGTTTGGGAGAGCACAAGAATGTTAATAAAACAGAAAATGCTAGAGAGACTCAGCAGGTCTTCAGCATCTGTGGAGAGAAAAACAGTTCAGTCCAGTGAGTTGAGAGGGAGAATTAATGTTCTGTGCAGAAGGACTCATTGAGGGGACATCCAGTTTAATCTGGGTTTCTCCTCACTGGACAGTCGCACTTTACAGCAGCTCTACAAACGAAAACCAGGAGCTGTCAGCACTGCCTGGGAAGTGGATATCTGGGAACGCTACTTCTAGGGTCCACAGGTTTGATATTCTGGGAAGTGTCAGCAGAAATTCCATCGTTCTGTTAAATCCCTGCGTGTACAGGGGAGCGCTGTTTTGACTTTTGTGTCTTAGTTGGTAATGTGTGTTTAAACCTGCCAAGTTACTTTAGACTTCAGACCAGATTCATAATACCTTGTGTCTCCTTTCTGCTAATAGGTTGCTCGTGCTGGTAGGTTTGGGACGAAAGGATTAGCAATTACCTTTGTGTCCGATGAAACAGACGCGAAAGTACTAAACGATGTTCAGGATCGATTTGAGGTCAATGTTGCAGAACTGCCGGATGAAATTGACATTTCCACCTACAGTACGTACCAAGCGTTGAGTTTTCTCATGATGGCAGTACACTTTTCCTTTCGAACACAACACTCTCCTCCAGGGTGCATGGTGGAGGGTGTGCGTATGTGTGAGGTGGTGATTGGATAACTGGGGTGATGGAGCTGGAAGGGATGTAACAAGGTGAAACAATTTTGAAACCTGGTGATGTGGAATAATTGAGCACCCTTTTGCTAATGGAGCTGGGGAGCAGGCAAAGCTAGCAGTGGAATAAAACTGTTAGTTTTTAAATATTTGTTAAATTGAGAAATGGAATCAATTTCCTTTATCGTGGCTAATTTGTTTCAGTGAAAATCTAATCTCGTTATGAGTTGTTTTCTTCCCAAAGATGAACAGTGTTCAGGGAGGTACCCTTGAATAAAGAGGGGAAGATCCTGCCTGTTTCTAATGTCTGCCTTGACCTCTGTACTCCAGGCCAATAGGAGTGATTCACAGGAGCAGATGCTGTTAATAATACGGGGAAGAACAGCCAAAACAGTGATCACATAGTGACCGGACTCTGATCTGATGTTGGGCTGAGTGTTACAATATTAGTCACATGTCCCTGAGCTGGCTGGCAGCACAATGGCTGGATCTTACATCTGATTCACAGACACAATTAATACCTTCTTTCAAACTGAATCATCAATCTGTAAATGTGCTTGGTGTAGGCTTCTTTAATCAGTGGTGCCATTGTACTAATGACTGATCTCTCGCCCCCTGTTTCTCTCTCCCTTCCTTTGCTGACGAGTAACATACAGTACAGAATCAGACCGTTCGGCCCAACCCGTCCGTGCTGACCAGGTTTCTCGTTTTCCGGTATTTGACCCATTATCCCAGTAAACCTTTCCTGGTTGTGTAGTTGTCCAAATGTCTTCCCTGTTTGTAATTGTATTCGCCTGTACCACTTCCCTTGGCTGTTTGTCTCATATATGCGTCACTCTGTGTATGGAAAAGGTTGCCCCAGGTCCCTTTTAAATCGTCCCTCCCCCCGCCCCACCTTAAATCAATGCCCTTTGTCATCGACTCCCTACAGTGTGGAAACATGCCATTTGGCCCATCAAGTCCACACTGACCCTTTGAAGAGCATCCCATTAGACACACCCCTATCCCACGCCTGTAACCTTACATTTCCCGTAACTAATCTTTTATTTCACGTGCTGCCTTAGTTTTGAACTCTCCTTCCCGTGAGGAGACAATTGTTGCTGTTTGCCTTACCTATGCCTCTCATGACTTTATAACCTTCTGTAAGGTCACCCCTCAGCTGCCTCCTCTACAGGGAAACAAACTGATCCTTGTGGCTAACTGCTGGTCACAGACTTCCAGCCCGAACAACAACCCTCTACCACCAACCTGTTTTCTCCCATCAAGCTAATTTTGTATCCAGTTGGCTGGCTGTCCCTGGATTGCATGTGATCCACCCTTCCTTACCAGTTGTCTTTTTAGTTTCCTGGGGTGTTTTGGTATCAGTTACTTGGATCGGTTTTTGATCTGTGCTCTTGTTTGCCTGTGTGAAGGACAGATACCTGATGATTTCTTCTCGAAGGAAGGTTTACCTCACTCACTCTCCTTTTTATAGACCTGTAAAACCAGTTTATACATTCTGACTCTTCTGGCCAGTTTACTCATTTAATTTTTCCCCTTTTGGTGTTTTGTTAGTTTCTAAAACTCCAATCTTTTGGCTTACTACGCTTTGCAAATAACCTTTTAAAACTTTTCTAATCGATGTGTTGAACAGCTTGAACCCAGCCCTCCTGACCCTGGGATAGGGACACTTGCCCTTTCATAAAGCCCATTCTAATCTTGTGCTGCGCTTAACCCCCTGAGTAAGCAATGGGTGTGTGTTTCTTGGTGAGTTTAACCCCCTGAGTAAGCAATGGGTGTGTGTTTCTTAGTGAGGTTCTTCAGTTACATTTTTGAATATTTAACGTATTTCCATTGAGGCCGCCTTCAGTTTCCTGATGAAGGGCTTATGCCCAAAACGTCGACACTCCTGCTCCTGAGATGCTGTCTGACCGGAGGTGGTTTCTCCAGCACCACACTATTTCCAGCAGCATCTGCACCCCTCACTTTCTGCACATCTTTCCACTGAGTCCACTACCAGCCTTTTTTGTGCCTATTTGCCAAATGGGCTTTCGCCAGCTCTCCCCACATTGTTAGATAATTGGCTTCACTTAAATCTAACTTCCTTCTTTTGGGGTCAGGTTTATAAACTCTTAAATTTGAGTATGAAATTCAATTGCAGTAGATGAGGTTACTCGTTAACTCTGAGTTGTAAAATACCAGATTTAAAATCACTTTATCCTTAATTACACTGCAGTTTTTGGCAAAATCTGTTACAGAAGAATTCTCCAAACTTATCTTTTGATTACTATTAGCAGTTGGTTCTGTCGGGTCCATATAAAGATTTCAGTCTACCACAACGGTTACATTGCCTTTGTTAGAAGCTCCGATTCCAGCTCTTGTCAATAACATAATTGTTGCTCGGTGCATCTGTAAACTGCTTTCACCTTGTAGTTCCTGATCCCTGCTCAGTGATTCAGCGTTTACACCTAGTGGTGACGTTGCTGGTTAGGGAGGAAGCTTTTGTTCTGTCTGATGAAGCTGTAATCAAGAGTTCCAGCTGTCCAGTTTGTTTTTAAGTTATCGAAGTACATGTTACTGTTTCGCAAACCTTATTGAGGGAATGTACTAAACAGGTAGCAACACATTAACAGCTTCACCTGAGTTTGCTGGATTTGGAGAATAATTTGGATCTTCCCCTCTGTTTGATGAAATAGATCCTGACCAGGTCTGTTTTTTTTCCCCTTCTAGTTGAACAAAGCCGATAAAGCCAGCACTTGGTGAGGTTACAGAACTGTCCCACAGAAATTCACAGAAGTTCACAGATGGGCATCAGCGATGCCTTTTACCTACATAAGGGGGAGAGATGACTTTTAAAATTCCTTTTGTTGAAATGTTTTTAAAAATTGTTTCAATTTTGTGTGGAAGAAATGAAGCTTTTATAAAACATTGAATCTGTTTAAATTTGTTTGTACATTGCTTTTCCTGCCTGTCTTTACCGAAAGGTGGTCTGTTGGTTAATAAATCTGTTTTCAAATACTCAAGTCCTGTGTGCTCCAGTGCACGTCCATGGTGATTTATGGAATTGTTGGGGGTCCTGAGTGCTTTGGAATCTTTATGTGGCATGAAGCTGTGTCCTGGAGTTTGTAGTTTCAGGTGATCTGGATGACCCTCTCCTTCCACATGTTGAATGTTGTGTTTTGCTGGTGTCACAGATGTAATGTGAAGAGAGTGGGGGCCATATTGTGCACACACTGGCAACAACCAGCTGCACTCCTCCAGCTCTCTCTCTATTTCTGTCTAAGGCCTGCCCAGCATCGGCCTCCAAGCCCCACGAGCATTTCGATGGAAATATGAGCCTGCCACCGTCAATGTCCACAAACACTTGTGACTTACTCCTCCGTGTGGCTGACATTTCAGCCACAGATGTCAAATACCTTCACTTCCAACCTGTCACCTGCCCATGTGTAGATGAAACCCTCTCATATCTTCATGTTTGTCTGCCAGAATCCTATCTGCAGCACGTCATATTCACTTAAACTCCATATGTACCTACATTAGCTCCAAATAAAACAATGCCCAAACTGAAACTTATTTTAGTGTGTACTATGTATGCGAAACTTGACAGAAAATCCATCAAGGTCCCATAAGATGGTATCAGCGTGGTGTGGCAGGACAAGGGAGCTCCAGCACCTGCAAACTCCCCTCTTGAGTCACTCGTCATCCTGACTTGAGATTGGAGAAGTGATGGCCAGCAGTATTGTCACTAACCTGGGTTTGTAGATAAGTCATGTTCTGGGGACCTGGAATTGAATCAAACCATAGCAAATACTAGAAATTGAATTCAATTTTTTAAATCTGGAATTAATCTACTAGCGATCATGAAACAATAGTCAATTACTGGTAATGTCCTACAGGGAGGGAAACCTGTCATCCTTACCTAGTCTGGCCTCCATGTGACTGTAGACCCACAGCAATGTGGTTGTCTCTCACACGGCCTGGCCAGCCACTCAGTTGTATCAAACACCATGAAGTCTCAACGTAGGAATGAAACTGGATGGACTAACTGGTTTCATTGACACAAGCAGCCCCCCTGTTCATCCTGCAGAGTTGTCCTTACGTCTGGGGCCATGGGGGAAGAGCAGTCTCACAAGACGGGCCAGGCAACAGCCTGATATCGTCAATGTTCCAAACAGCACCATCATCCCTACGAGCCAACTAGCAAGACAGACCCAGCAGACCTGGTGGCTCTGTGCTATACAGCCAGGAGGCAATTGCCCTGGGAGTCCTCAACATTTACTCTGGACCCCATGAAACCTCAGGTTAAACCTGAGCAAGCCGCCCCCTGCTGATTACCAGGGACCGTCCTCCCTTAGCTGGTGAACTGGTACTCTTCCACGTTGCACTCTTCCCTTGGAGGAAGAACAGTCACACAGGAAACAGACCCTTCGGTCCAACTAGTCCATGCTGACCATAATCCCAAACTATAAACTGGTCCCACCTGCCTGTACTTTGTCCTCCATCCACCATTCCCTTTGGAAATTCATTCTACACATGAACCACCGTGAAACAAAATCCCTCTTCTTTGAAAAAATTGCTCTCTTCCCACCTTAAAAATATTCCCCCTCATCTTGAAATCCCCCACCCTAGGCCATTCACCTTATCTATCCCGGGAGAAAGTGCAGATGCTGGAGATCAGAGCTGGAAAAGCCTTATCTAAAACCCTGATTATTTTATAACCATCTACAGGGTCACCTCTCAACCTGTTGTGCTTCAGTGACAATAAACCCCAGCCAATCCTCTTCTTAGAACTCAACCCCTCCATTCCAGAAACCTCCAGGTAACTCTCTTCTGAACCCTCTCCTATAACTGGGAGACCAGAACTGGACACAGTACTCTAGAAGAGACCTCACCAATGCCCTGGACTGCCTTAATCTCCCAACTCCTATCCTCAAAAGGGCTGAACAATGAAAGCAAGTATGCTAAATGCCTTCTTAACCACCCTATCTATATGTGATGCAAACTTCCAAGAATTATCGACCTAAACTCCTAGGTGTCTCTGTTCTACAATACCGTCTAAGGCTTCACTTTTCATCGTACAAGTCTTGCCTCGTTTTGTTCTAATACTTCACATATATAAATGACAAACAAAAGTGGACCCCATCGCTGATCCTTGAGGAAAATTGCTGATCCCAGGCTTCCAGTCTGAAAAACAACCCTCTGCCATCCCTTGGCCAAATTAAGCCAATTATGTATCTAATTGGCATGCTTGCCCTGAATCCTGTGTGGTCTAACTTTAATTAGTAAAGTCCAAGTAAACAAAGTGTACCGCTCTGTCCTCGTCAATCTTTGTTACTTCCTCTGAGTACTTTGAGACACGCTTCCCCTCACACAAACCCCCGCTGACAATCCTCTTCAAATGCATAGAAACCCTATCTTTCGGAATCACTTCCAACATCTGCACCACCACTGATGTCAGACTCTCAGGACTGTAGTTCCTAGGCTTCTCCTTGCATTCCTTCCTAAAGAAAGGCTAACATTAGCCGCTCTCCAGTCATTCAATACCTCACCTGTGTCTGTAGCTGATAGAAATATTTCCGAGGGGCCCACCGTTTCCTCTCTCGCTTTCCATAAATTCCTGGGAGACACGTGATCAGCTCTCAGAGGTTTACCGACTTATATTTTCTAAGACCTCCTGCACTTCCTCTTTTGTAATGCGAACTGGTTTTCAAAACATCAATATTTATTTCCCTGGGTTCTCTGGCCTCCATTTCTTTCTCCACAGAAAGAAACTGATGCAAAATATTCATTTAATATTCTCCCATTTCCTGGGGTGCAACACGAAGATGACCTCCTTGATCTTTAAGACACTGTACTCTCTCCAATGGCTATCTTGCTCTTAATGTACTTGTAGAATCTCTTTGGATTATCCTTAACCTTATTCAGTAAAGGTGCAAAATGTACTTTAGGTGGGGTTTTCAACAGCATTGGTTTAACAGCAGCACTACTGATCGAGTCCTGAAGGACATAGCTGTGTTAGTGGTAGTTGGTGAGGGAACCAACAAGAGGGAAAAACATACCAATCCTCATCCTTCCCAATCTGCCAGCTGCAGACACATCTGTCCATGACAGTATCAGTTAGAGTGACCACTGAACTGTCCTCGGGAAGATGGAGTCCCACCTTCACGCTGAGAGAATCCTCCATCATGTGTAGCACGATCACCGAGCTAAATGGGACAGGCTTCAAACAGATCTAGCATCCATGATGCACTGTGGACCGTGAACAGAAACAGAATTATACTCCAATCTGTAACCTAATGGCCTGGCGTATCCTCCACTCAAGGGATCAACTCTAATGGAGGATGCAGGAGGGCAAACCAATAGCCATGTTAGGCATTACCTGAAAATGGGATGTCAATTTGGTGAAGCCACAAACAGAACCCTTTGGATGGTGAGCAGGATAAGCAGTAATTTTCAGGCAGAGTTGAGAGATTTCAAATCCCACAGATCTAAGCTCTGCAGTCCTGCCACATCCAGTCACGAATGGTGGTGGACGATTAAACAACTCGCTGGAGGAGGAAGAGGAGGCTCCAAAATCTTCAACGATGGAAGAGCCAAACACATATACAAATACGTTGGGCAAACAGGCAGAAAACTAGCCACCAGGAAACATGAACACCAACTAGCCTCAAAACGACATGACCCTCTCTCACTAGTATCCTCGCATACGGATGAGGAAGGACACCACTTCGACTGGGACAACACATCCATCCGAGGACAAGCCAAACTGAGAATTCCTAGAAGCATGGCATTCCAACCGGAACTCTTATCAACAAACACATTGACTTGGACACCATTTACGACCCCTGGAGAAAAAGAACAGGAAATGACATCACCACAGGAAATGACATCACCGATCCAAGGAAACCCAAATATATAAATAGAGTTCAGGAAACACCAGCAGTGCTTTGTCCAGCGACTCACTGAAAATGTTACTCAGTATGGTGATGAAACGTCTGAAAAGGAACCTTCCAGCTCAGCGAGCTAACCTACATCTACATATTACTAGTCATTAGATTCTATCTACAGGTAAACTGTTAAATTAATTGAACTCTAAAAATTGAAGCTCTCACTCTCTCTCTCACACTGACATAACAGGAAAAAAACATGAATGGAAGGAAAACTGGGAAGATATTTCGAAAGTCTTTGTTCACAAGGTCTGTTTAGTTGGTTCTTGCTTGTCCTTTATCTCTTTTTCCAAACGTTCCCATTGGTTTTACACAAGGCCCAGGGTGGCTGTTTCATTTCTGAAAGATCTTTGACTTATCCAATTCAAAAACATCTAATTGCAGCAACAGCTGAAAGAAAAATCAGCTTTTTTTTTCATCAGGAGTAAAGTGGCTTACTGCAGAGAAACTGAGAGGGAAAATATTTTGTTCACTGCAGCCAAAGCTGTTCAGCTCCCCAACCAGCAGTCACAAATAATGACAGCGAGATAGTCCACAATCCAATCAGCTTCATTTGGAAATGATAACATGGTTCCAGTCCCTCCGTACATTACTGTTAGCCACAGCTACAAAAACAGGGCTCGTTAATAGGTATCAAATTCCTTGGTTTTAAAACAGGCAGTCATTCCTGAAATCCTGGAATTGCAAAATAGTTATTTCTTTTGAGATCACAGTTTTAAAATGTACAAGAAGTTTTAAAAATCAAGGTATTTATTGTTACGACACAGTTGTGAACCCTTCTGTTAATTAAACCAAAACTCCAGAAAAGGACACCGCATCTCAAAATCTGTTAAAATATGAGTGACAGAGAACTCCCAAATTCCACTATTTAAAGAAAAAATATCAATTTAGTCATTAACTCTAAAAGTGACCATTAAACAACAACTATTTACAACTCTCAGCCTCTTTTCTCTTAAAGGTTTGTTATCTACCTCCAAACTCTATAACAATACCCGGTTCCAATAAAAATCCGGACTAGAGTTACAGCAACTTAGTTTCAAATCCTCACAGTGGCTGTCACCTCTGGTGTCCTCCTTCCTTGTGGCTGACGATCACCCTGGGTCATCTCCGGCTGGGAAGATGTTTTATATGAGAAAGGGACCTTTGATAGAGAGTGTTTTGAATGGCAGTCACTCTCTGTCTAACTTTCAATCTGCCTGCCTGGTTACTTCCCCCAACATCAGATCGTCTCCTTGGTTCAATGTTGGCAAAACAATAAATTCAAAATTGATTGGGTTTTAGTATCCTGGAGCATAACTTAAACTGATTGATCAAATTTGAAATATTGTCAAAATAGCAACCAAAACTCAGGCATCTGTTTCACAGCCAAATATTACATATTTTCAATTTTCCAGTACACTCAGAGACTGCTAGTTAATCATATGACAGGTGCTTGTAAGCTCTCGGTGCTTAACAGCTTTCACTCTCTCTTAAAGGTACAGTACACGCCTTCAACTTCATAACATTATAATGTTTTCCTCACCATTTATTGGATGTAAGGAATATCAGATCAGCTATGATCCTATTGAATGCTCAATGGGCTAAATGACCTAGACCTTTTCCTGTTTATTATGGTCTTTACCCTCCCATCTACTTGTTGTCATCTATAAAGTTGATGATAATACAGTCACTTCCCTTATCCAGGTCATTAATTTATATTATAAATCATTGTGGCCCCAGCCCTGATCACTGTGCAACTCCAGCAGTCACAAGTTGCCATCCTGAAATTGCCCCCCTTCTCCCAACTTGCTGCCTTCTTTAGTTAGCTAATCCTTTATCCATGTTCATAGACCACACCCCACAGCATGGGCCTTTATCTTATTGAGTAGCTTATAGAATCATAGAATCATTTGTAGGCACTAGCTTATTGAACACATATATCACATCTACTGCTTCTCCATTATTTATTCTGCTCTGGACCTCCCCAAAAAATTGAAACAAATTTGTTAGACATGGTTTCCTTTTCATGAAACTGTTCTGACTGCTTGATCATATTCTGTATCTAAATGTTCTGCCATTATATTTTTATAATAGACTCCAACATTTTCTCAATGAAAGATGTTAAGCTGACTGACCAAAATCACCTGCTTTTCTCTCCCTCCCTTTTGTAAGGTGGTCAAATCTGAAACATGAATTCTGTTATCCTCTCCATAGATGCCGTCTGATTGGCTGAACACTTCCAGTATTCATTGTTTCTCATTTCAGATTCCCAGCAACTGGAGTATCTGCTTCATGTTGCTGGGAGGTTTGTGCTGTTGGAATCAATGAGCATGAAGCTGGGTAAATGCAGTGCCATGATCTACCTTGGTCATAACAGAACAGGTTGTAATTGGAATGGCCTCATGACTCAGGTTAGCAATGCTGCCACATTGCACCAGGAACCTGAGGGTGTAATTCCAGCCTCGGGCGACTATGTAGAGTTTGCACATTCTCTGCGTGGGGTTCCTCTGGGTGCTCTAGTTTCCTCACGAACTTGTGGAGGGTTGGTGGATGGGCCATGGTAAATTTGCCATCGTACACATGGAGATGAAGGTTTGATAGATTAGCCGTTGGAAATGCAGAGTTACAAAGATAGAGTAAGGTGTGAGTTGGATACTCTCTGAAGGGTTGGTATGACCTTGCTGGGTCTTATGGACAACTTCCAGACTATAAGGACTCTCTGATCCTGTGTCTTAGTACAGTCCTACAAGACTCCATCTGGACTGTTGGATGTAACTTTGGTCACTGTACCCAAGAAAGGGTCCACTTACCACAGAGGGGTTGCTGCAGAGCTTCAGTCGTCTACACCAGGCAAGGTAGGACTGTCCTGGTTGGGCAGATTGGTTCCACAAGGCCTATTTTCACTAGAGTTTCAAAGAAATATGATAGGATATAATCAAAATGTATTAAATTCTCACAGGGCAAGCCAGACTGGGTGCAGAGAGGAGTCTAGAATCAGGGGACACAGTATCAGGATATAGAGTGAAAAATTTAAGATGGAGATAAAAGATTTCCTCAGTAAAATGCTGGGGAACCTGTGAAATCCTGGACCACGGAAGGCTTGGAGATCAAATCGCTGAATATATCCAAGAAAGAGGTACGTTTTGAGATTTTAAAAGGCATCAGAGACAATAGAATATGCCACTGCCACAGCTGAGCAGCTGTGTTCATATTGACTGACAGAGTGAACATGAAGGAATGAATTAGTGATCCTAGTGTGTGTGAGGACCTCAATGGCTTCCTCCTGTTTCTATATACTACAGTGGAGAATGAATCAAAATGTTAGCATCTTCAAGTCAGAGAACAGGGAAAGCTGCAAATCAAGTCAGATAGTAAACACTGATCTCTAGAAAATAAAATTTATTTCATTCTTATAATTTTCCAAAATACATATTTTAAAATCCACTATAATACAATTGATAAAAATATGCCACACTTTGATAAATACTATATACAATGCAGGAATGAATGCACAAGTTCAGCTGCTGACTGGTGTCGGGGAGTGAGATTGACGATGGGATGCAGAATCTCAGGCAGACATTATAATCCTGATGTGAAAGAGCCGGTGTTGGACTGGGCTGGACAAAGTGAAAAATCCCACAACACCAGGTTCCAGTCCAACAGCTTTCAGGTTATGGTCCTGTTGGGACCATAACCTGGTGTTGGGGTGATTTTTTAAAACTTTGTACAATCCTGACATCTGACAAACACAAACAGAACACTGGAGCAGATACTGTAACCTAGGCTGGATGTCCGAGGGGAGTTACAGGCGTTATACACTGCCACCTTTTCATTTTGACAAAAAAAAGACTTCAATGCATTTTCTGTATCATTGAGAAGTTTTAAACCTACAAATAAGTTGAGGAATTAAAAGTTGTTGTCAAATGTATCGAACCTGGCAGAAAACCCAGGAACCAGTGATAAACCAACTGGTTTAAAAGTCGTGGTTAATCAGCCAACAGAGATGACCAGGTTCAGAGATTAGGCAGAGCTAGACGACATCACACCAGTTTCCCCTTTTGGTGGTCGGTGGGGAACAAAGAAAAACAAACACTGCTTTCCCTCCGTATTCCTCTCCTTAACGAATGGCCGGCAGCTCTTAAACACGGTCAGTTTCAGAGGAAATGGATGTCCACCAACAAGTCCCTCAGCTCCAGACCGGCCTGTCACAGGCAAGAGGCTGCCTCATTCTAACAGGAAAATAATCAGGCACCTTTTCCACCGCATCACCTGCCTATTTAACATGGAGATCCATGAGAGACACAACACTTTCACACTGCAAACAAGTCCACCCTTTGGCTGGTATGGGAGTTCAGTAACTCAGTCTCAGACAGGACAAACAAACACGCAAGCACACAGGCACAGTTTCACAAAAGGCTCAAATCAGACAGAAAGGATACAGGCTTCTGCAACACAGCCATTCATAAACTGCAGGATACCTGAAGATGCCTTGTGAAATTTGAAATACAGAGAAACTTTTGAAGTAGGTTAGAGGGGTAGCTGCCAAAAAGTGCCAAAAGGTTCCAATCTGTGTTGTTGGTGCAGGTAGTAAGCAAATTATTCGCTGAGGAGATGCTACAGTCCAATTAAAAATAGTTTAACAAAAACTAAAGATGCACTAGAGCAGACTATGGGCCTGCAGGAAATAGTGCTACGCTCACACAAACAGATCGTTATCGTCTGAAAAGCCTACTCTGGAGAATAATGGAGCGCTCTCTTGTTTGTACAATATTTTCTTTGAAAGGAGAGTCAGCCCGTTCACCTTGTCCTAGAATGAGAGCAGAGGGACGGCATGCTCCAATCTGATTAGCCTTCGGCCTCTCCTTCAGCCCAGTCTCTCACCGGGGCTCAAGGGGTTGGAAAGTCAGCTTTTAGTCTAAGAAGCGGTGGATGTCATTGTTGAGCCGGAAGGATGGCTGGATCACTTGGTTCAGGTGGGGGCAGTCGTAGCTGCATTTACAGGATTGGATCATCATCATATTCTTGCTGTAGCTCTGACCATCCTCACAGTAGAACTGGACACGGATTGTTCGGGTTTTTCGCGGTGAACAGCAGCGCTGGTCTGTGCACAAGCCGCAGGAGATTGGCTGGTATTGTTTTACGCTCTTGCAGGCAGCACAGGTAAAACGGACTGGTTCCATCGCCCTTTGGGTCCTGGTGCACTTCCCTTTCTGAAAGAGGGAACGGGACAGTTTCAAGGAGTCTGACCTGCTCAATCATCTTAACTACTACGTTCTTAAAACTCTTTATGTTTAACTAAGAGAATCATTCTTTGCCCCCCCTAACTTAAACAGGTGGCTCAGTGGTTAGCACTGCTGCCTCACAGTAACAGGGACCCTGGTTCAATTCCAGCCTTGGGTGACTGTCTGTGTGGAGTTTGCACATTCTCCCCGTGTCTGCGTGGGTTTCCTCCGGGTGCTCCGGTTTCCTCCCACAGTCCAAAGATGTGCAGGTCAGGTGAATTGGCCATGCTAAATTGTCCATCGTGTTAGGCGCATTAGTCAGAGGGGAAATGGGTCTAGGTGGGTTACTCTTCGGAGGGTCAGTGTGGGACTGGTTGGGCCGAAGGGCCTGTTTCCACACTGTAGGGAATCTAATCAATTTAATAAAAAGGTCATTATTAGCTTACCCTGTGGGAATATTTACAGGAACAAATCATTCAGTTTCTCCAAAGCATTGGAGTAAATTCTCATCAGGTTCACTCAAGACATTCCTGGGATGAAGGGTGGGGTTTGTTTTCCAAGGACCAGTTGTGAACTGAAAATGTGTTGCTGGAAAAGCGCAGCAGGTCAGGCAGCATCCAAGGAGCAGGAGAATCGACGGTTCGGGCATGATGCCCTTCTACAGGAATGAGTCTTTGGATGCTGCCTGACCTGCTGCGCTTTTCCAGCAACACATTCCCAGCTCTGATCTCCAGCATCTGCAGTCCTCACTTTCTCCCCAAGGACCAGTTGAGCGAGTTGGGAAGCTTCTTTGGGTAGGCAACATGGCTGCTGGGAAGGTGGCGGGGGCAGGAGGGGGGGAGGGTGGGGGTGGGGATGGCGGAATCTAGAACTGGGGACACATTTTAAAGCGATGGGTCTCCCATTTACAAAATGGAGAGGAGGAGGTGGAATTTACTCTCCGAGAGGGTGGTTAATCTTCAGGATTCCCTTCCCCCAACAAGTAGCACAGCCTTGGTCACTGAACAGATTCAAGGCTGAGGTGGACATTTTAGACTGTTAAGGGAATTCAGCGTTATTGGGAATGGGGACAGGGGCTGACAGGAGGAGATGACACTACACACGATGGAGCCACGATGGAGGAGGCTTCAGGGGCTAAACGCTCTGCTCGTTTTTATTAATCTTCCATTGGATACAGGAGGAGCAGCGAGGTCAGCATTGATGACCCAGTCCTAACTGCCATTACTAGGACCATTCTCAGGCTTAGAGTGAAGACTGAGCCACATAACTCTAGGTCGGCAGTCACAGGTGGGTCAGACCACATGAACTCGGCAGATTTCCCTCCCGTGAAAGGATTCGAGGGAACCAGGTGGGTTTTTACAATAATCAATGATAAATTCACTATCACCAGGTTTACAATTCTACATGTTGCTAACAGAGTTTAAATTCCACCAGCTGCCATGGGATTTGAACCATGTCTAGGGTTCCAAGGAGAAATCCAGTGAATTTCTTGCAAACGTCAGCTGGTTGCTGGTCCTGAGGGATGAGCATCTCCACTTCATACCCATCCTGCAGCTACAGCATCAGCTGTCATCTTCCTCCTTGGAACCCTCCAACCCCCCCACGGCATCAATGTGGGATTTCACCTGTTTCCTTGTCTCCCCTCCCCCCCCATCCCAATCCAACCTTCCAACCCGGCACCACCCTCTTGAACTATCCAGCTTCCTTCCCATCTATCCCACCTCTCACCTTCACCCCCACCTCCATCTACTTTCCCCTAGCCCCACCCGTTTATCTCTCAGCCCACCTCCCTCCCGGCCCACCAGCCTCATTCCTGATGAAGGGCTTATACCCGGAACGTCGATCCTCCTGCTCTTCGGAAACTGCCTGACCTGCTGTGCTTTTCCAGCAATGTGCTGTTTGACTCCATCTTCAGTGTGCCTCCCGTTACTCAGTAACTGGCATTAACCTCCTGGTTTGTAGAACTCCTCTCACCTTGAGTTTGGGACTGAAGGTGTGGCCGCAGCCTCGAATCTGACACAAGCGCGTCTCTTCCTTCAGCTTGCAGCCAGGGTTATCATTGCTGACCCTCGTGGACACGCCAAGCCCACAGGACTTTGAGCATTCAGACCACTGGGTTGTCTGAACTGTGCACCTGTGTCGAGGGAATCTCTGTCCTCCAAACAGAGCTGGAACAGCAAATGACAAGTGGTTTTAAAAATCCAGTCAGGCAAAACATAATATTTCGTAAACAGGACCACAGGGATTTCTTAAAATAGAAAACTCAGAGGAACTCAATTGCAAAAAGGTTTTGATTTCATGGAAACTATTTGGATGATATTTTAGTCGTGTTTAGTCAAATAAACAACCTAACACATGCAGCGGCTAAAACTGCTCTGTGGGTCTTCACAACCAACAGGGCACTGAGCTGATTAACCGACTCACCGGGCTGCTTTGTCCGAGAGTGATGCTTGTTTTGAATGAGCTCCCTGCTGCTGATGCCGGCCCGGTAAACCAGCTGGTGAAATGCCGCGCCCTGAGGTTTTGGTTCCTCCCGATCACAGACAAAGGTCTCGCAGCACTGCCCAGGGACTTTGACCAGGCGGCGCCGGGGGCAGTTGCCCCCGGTCAGGGGGAGTTGCTGAGGGCAGAGGGGAATGCAGCCCACTGCCCCATCGATGCAGGCGCACTGGTGTTTACAGTTGGGCTGGAAGGGCTCACCGTGCTGGTAAATCCTCCCGTTGTACTCACATGTCCTGCCCTCGGAGCTTGCTGTTAAAGAGAAGGTGAGCACAGGTCAGAGCTACTCTGTGGAGAAAGTGAGGGCTGCAGATGCTGGAGATCTGAGCTGAGAGAGTGTTGCTGGAAAAGCGCAGCAGGTCAGGCAGCATCCAAGGAGCAGGAGATTTGACGTTTTGGGCATGAGCCCTTCTTCAGGAATGGCTTATGCCCGAAACGTCGATTCTCCTGCTCCTTGGATGCTGCCTGACCTGCTGCGCTTTTCCAGCAACACATTTTTCGGCTCTGAGCTACTCTGTACCTCCCCACTCATTCGCCAACATCAAACCGAATCCCACTGAACAGGAAAATGTTCAGCTGCAGGACATCACTGCCCCCTCTCCCCATGCACTGCTCATTTGTCTGGACACCATGCCCCCCTCCTCCTTCCCCCCTACCCCCCCACACAGTGGCACTAACCTCTGCAGATGCCTCCTCCTTCACTCACTCCTGCCCCCTGGTTACACTCCAGCCCCTTCAGGTGGTCACAGGGTCTCTGCAGACTGCAATCATCATTGAGCTGCCGGGCACAGACTCTGCAACATCCACATCCATCGAACAGCAGGGAGACCCCGGGGGGACAGAGGCCGGGCCTGGGGGGACACTTACACTCACCTGGGCACTGCTGCCTCACCTACAAAACATCAACCAACACACAGTCACTCACAACACAGCGCGGACACCCCCCCACACACAACACAGCGCGGACACCCCCCCACACAATACAGCGCGGACACCCCCCCCACACAATACAGCGTGGACACCCCACACACAACACAGCGTGGACACCCCCCCACACACACACACACCTCACACACACACACACACCTCACACACACACATACACACACACACACCTCACACACACACACCTCACACACACACACACACACACCCCCACACACACACCACACCCCCCCACACACACACCACACCCCCCCACACACACACTCCCCACACACACACACCTCACACACCCCCCCCACACACACACACCTCACACACACCCCCACACACACACCCCCCACACACACTCCCCACACACACACTCCCCCCCCACACACACACACACACCTCACACACACACACACACCTCACACACACACCTCACACACACACCACACCCCCCCCACACACACACCACACCCCCCCACACACACACAACACCCCCCCACACACACACTCCCCACACACACACTCCCCCCCACACACACACCTCACACACCCTCCCCACACACACACCCCACACACACCCCCCACACACACTCCCCACACACACACTCCCCCCCCACACACATACCTCACACACACACCCCACACACACACCCCACACACACTCCCACACACAAATACACTCTCACACACACCCCACACACACACACCACACACCCCACACACACACACACCACACACCCCACACACACACACCACACACCCCACACCCCACACACACACACCACACACCCCACACACACACCACACACCCCACACACACTCCCACACACACATACACTCATACACACACCCCACACACACACACACACCTCACACACACACCCCCCACACACATACACTCACACACACACACCCCGCACACACACACCCCAAACACACACACACACTACCCCACACACACACACCCCAAACACACACACACACTACCCCACACACCCCACACACACACACACCCCACACACACACCTCACACACATACACTCACACAAACTCCCACAGACGCACACACTCCCACACACACACTCCCACACACACGCACACACACTCACACACACTCCCACACACACACACTCACACACACACCTCACACACCTCACACCCCACACACACACCACACACCCCACACACACCCCCCACACACATACACTCACACACACTCCCACACACACACTCCCACACACACACACTCCCGCACACTCCCACACACACACACACTCCCGCACACACACACACACACACTCCCGCACACACACACACACACACTCCCACACACGCACACACCCACACACACACACACACTCCCACACACACACACACACTCCCATACACACACACATCCACACACCCCCCCCACACACTCCCATACACACACACACTCCCGCACACTCCCACACACACACACACTCCCGCACACTCCCACACACACACACTCCCACACACGCACACACACTCCCACACACGCGCACACCCTCCCACACACGCACACACCCACACACACACACACACTCCCACACACACACACACTCCCACACACACACACACACTCCCATACACACACACATCCACACACACCCCCCCCCACACACTCCCATACACACACACTCCGCCCAGAGGGGCACGTTCCCCGTGATGGATTAAACTGGCAGCAGCTCACCTGAGGCAGCAGCAGGGAATCCAGGGGCAGGAGCAGACTCAGGAACACCAACCTCTCCATCGTCTGTCTGCTCTCCCTGGGGCAGAGTGAGGGGATTCAGGTCAAGGGCTTCCCTTCGGAGCCCACAGCCCGCTGCCCACTGCCCACTGCCCACACTCCTTCCCTGAAATCCTCTTCCCTCACCCTGTGCCTCAGCTCCTTCTTCTCTCTCTCTCTCTCTCTCTCTCTCTCTCCTGCTGTTAATTATGCTTCCTGCGTCCCTTACCCATGGTTCTCTCTATGCTGTTTGATTTCTATCAGCATTGTTCTGTTTTCACTGTTCTCCCTGTCTCTAGGCTAGTTTTTCTACATCTCTCTGTGATATTGTCTCTAGCTGTCCCAATTCAATTGTGTGTGTGTGTGTGTGTGTGTGTGTGTGTGTGTGTGTGTGTGTGTGTGTCCCTCTCTCTCTTTCTGTCACTCTGTGCTGATCACTATCTCTCTCTGTATTACCCTGTCCCTGTCCCTGTCTCTGTCTCCCTGTGTTCCTGTTTCTCTCCCTGTCCCTGTCTCTGTCTCCCTGTGTTCCTGTGTTCCTGTCCCTGTCCCTGTCTCTGTCTCCCTGTGTTCCTGTCCCTGTCCCTCTCCCTGTCCCTGTCCCTGTCCCACTCCCTGTCCCACTCCCTGTCCCTGTGTTCCTGTCTGTCTCCCTCTCCCTGTGCTGCCTATTACTGTGGTATTCTCTCTCTGACTGTACCTCCCCTTCATCCCCCACTAATTATACTGTACTCCCCTTGCAATATCAGCCTTCCCATTGGCTAGCCAGCTGTCGGGCTGTCCAATCAGGGAGGAGTCTATCCCCCAGACATTCCATTCCGATACACAGATGCGGATCCGCTCTCTCTGAAGAATGGAGCTCATTCATAAAGTGGGGACAGAGCTGCAGTAACAAGCAGTCTCACTCAATCTCACTCAATCTCACCCAGTCTCACTCAGAGTCTTCTCAACCTCACTCAGTCTCACTCCGAGTAACTCAGTCTCACTCAGTCACTCAGTCTCACTCATTCTCACTCAGTCTCACACAGAGCCACTTAGTCTCACTCCGAGTCACTCAGTCTCACTCTGAGTCACTCAGTCTCACTCTGAGTCACTCATTCTCACTCAGTCTCACACAGAGCCACTTAGTCTCACTCAGTCACTCAGTCTCACTCAGAGTCACTCAGTCTCACTCAGAGTCAATCAATCTCACTTATTCTCACTCAGTCTCACACAGAGCCACTCAGTCTCACTCCGAGTCACTCAGTCTCACTCTGAGTCACTCAGTCTCACTCAGTCTCACACAGAGTCTTCTCAACCTCACTCAGTCTCACGGAGTATTCTCAATCTCACTCAGTCTCACTCAGTCACCCAGTCTCACACAGTCTTCTCACCCTCACTTAGTCTCACTCAGAGTCACTCAGTCTCACTCAGAATCTTTTCAACCTCACTCCGTCTCACTCCGTCTCACACAGAGTCTTCTCAACCTCACTCAGTCTCACACAGAGTCTACTCCGTCTCACTCCGTCTCACACAGAGTCTTCTCAACCTCACTCAGTCTCACTCAGAGTCACTCAGTCTCACTCAGAGTCACTCAGTCTCAAATCGAGTCACTCAGTCTCACTCAGAATCTTTTCAACCTCACTCAGGATCTTCTCAGTCTCACACAGAGTCTTCTCAACCTCACTCGGTCTCACACAGAGTCACTCAGTCTCACACAGGGTCACTCAATCTCACTCATTCTCACTCAGTCACTCAACCTCACTCAGTCTCATACAGAGTCTACTCCGTCTCACTCCGTCTCACACAGAGTCTTCTCAACCTCACTCAGTCTCACACAGAGTCTACTCCGTCTCACTCCGTCTCACACAGTCTTCTCAACCTCACTCAGTCTCACTCAGTCTCACTCAGAGTCACTCAGAGTCACTCAGTCTCACTCAGAGTCACTCAGTCTCACTCAGAGTCACTCAGAGTCACTCAGTCTCACACAGAGTCTTCTCAACCTCACTCAGTCTCCCTCAGAGTCACCCAGTCTCACCCAGTCTCACCCAGTCACACCCAGTCATACTCAGAGTCACTCAGTCTCACACAGAGTCACTCAATCTCACTCAGTCTCTCTCAGAGTCACTCAGTCTCTCTCAGAGTCACTCAGTCTCTCTCAGAGTCACTCAGTCGCAGTCTCACTCAGAGTCACTCAGCCTCACACAGTCACTCAGTCTCACTCAGTCTCACACAAAGTCTTCTCAACCTCACTCAGTCTCACTCAGAGTCACTCAGTGGGCACTATTGGACAATATCCCATGGCCAATCCAAACTAACCTGCACATCTCGGGACACTATGGGGCAATTTACCATTGCCAATCCACCCTAACCTGCACATCCCTGAACATTATGGGCAATTTCCCATTGCCAATCCACCCTAAGCTACACTTTCCTAAACACTATGGGGCAATTTCCCATTGCCAATCCACCTCGAACCAATACATCCCTGGGCAGAATGAGATAATTTCCCATGGCCAATCCACCCTAACCTACACATCCCTGAACACTATGGGCAATTTCCTGTTGCCAATCCACCCTAACCTGCACATCCCTGAACACTATGGGCAATTTCCCATGGCCAATCCACCCTAATGTGCACATTCCTGAACTCTAAGGGACAATTTCCCATGGCCAATTCATCCTAAACTGCACATCTGAGGACACTGTGGGCAATTTCCCATGACCAAACACTGTAACCTGCACATCCCTGAATGTTATGAGACAATTTCCCATGGCCAATCCACCCAAAACTACACATTCTTGAACACTGTAGGGCAATTTCCCATGGGCGGCACGGTGGCACAGTGGTTAGCACTGCTACCTCACAGCGCCTGAGACCTGGGTTCAATTCCAAACTCAGGCGACTGACTGTGTGGAGTTTGCATGTTCTCCTCGTGTCTGCGTGGGTTTCCTCCGGGTGCTCCGGTTTCCTCCCACAGTCCAAAGATGTGCGCGTTAGGTGAATTGGCCAGGATAAATTGCCCATAGTGTTAGGTAAGGGGTAAATGTAGGGGTATGGGTGGGTTGCGCTTCGGCGGGTCGGTGTGGACTTGTTGGGCCGAAGGGCCTGTTTCCACACTGTAAGTAGTCTAGTCTAATCCCTGAACACTATAGGGCAATTTCCCATTGCCAATTCAGCGAAACGTGCACATCCTTGAACGCTAGGCAATTTCCTGTTGCCAATCCACCCTTAACCTTCACATTCCAGACCACTATGTGGCAATTTCCCATGGCCTATCCACCTTATTGTGCACATTCCTGAACTCTAAGGGACAATTTTCCAAGGCCAATCCATCCTACACTGCACATCTGTGGACACTATCGGCAATTTCCCATGGTCAAATACCGTATCCTGCACACCCTTGAACACTATAGGACAATTTCCCATGACCAATCCACCATAACCTACACATCCCTGAACACTATGGTCTATTTGCCATGGCAAATCCACCCTAACCTTCACATCCCTGAACACTATGGGACAATTCCCCATGACCATTCCACCCTAACCTGCACGTCCCTGAACATGATGGGGCAAATTCCTGATGCCAATCCACCCTAACCTACACATCCCTGAACACTATGGGACAACTTCCCATGGCCAATCCACCCTAACCTACACATCCCTGAACACTATGGGACAACTTCCCATGGCCAATCCACCCTAACCTACACATCCCTTAACACTGTGGGCAGTTTCCCATGGCCATTCCACCCTAACCTGCACATCCCTGAACACTATAGGGCAATTTCCCATGGCCAATCCACCCTAACCTGCAATTCCTAAACACTATATAGCAATTTCCCACGGCCAATCCACCCTAGCCTACACATCCCTGAACACTATGGTCAATTTGCCATGACAAATCCACCCTAAACCTCACATCGCTGAACACTATTGGACAATTTCCAGTTGCCAATCCACCCTAACCTACATATTCCTGAACACTATGGGACAATTCCCCATGGCCAATCCACCTTAACCTGCAGGTCCCTGACCACTATCGGACAATTTCCCATGGCCAATCCCTAAACATTATGTGGCAATTTCCCATAGCCAATCCCTGAACACTATCCGACAATTCCCCATGGCCCTTCCACCCTAACCTCCACATTCCTGAAAACTATGGGACAATTCCCCATGGCCAATCCCCCCTAACCTGCGCATCCCTGAACACTATGGGCAATTTCCCATGGCCAATCCACCCTAGCCTTCACATCTCTGAGCACTATAGAGCAATTTCCTGATGCCAATCCACCCTAACCTACACATCCCTGAACACTATGGGCAATTTCCCATGGACAATCCACCATAACCTGCAAATCCCTGAACACTATAGGGCAAATTCCTGTTGCCAATGTACCTTAACCTGCGCATCCCTGAACACGATGGGCAATTTCCCATGGACAATCCACCCTAACCTACACATTCCTGAACACTATGGAACAATTTCCCATCGCCAATCCTCCCTAACCTACACATCCCATAATACTATGGCCAGTTTCCCATGGCCATTCCACCCTAACCTGCACATCCCTGAACACTATAGGGCAATTTCCCATGGCCAATCCACCCTACCCTGCAATTCCTAAACACTACATAGCAATTTCCCACGGCCAATCCACCCTAGCCTACACATCCCTGAACACTATGGTCAATTTGCCATGACAAATCCACCCTAAACCTCACATCGCTGAACACTATTGGACAATTTCCTGTTGCCAATCCACCCTAACCTACACATTCCTGAACACTATGGGACAATTCCCCATGGCCAATCCACCTTAACCTGCAGGTCCCTGACCACTATCGGACAATTTCCCATGGCCAATCCCTAAACATTATGTGGCAATTTCCCATAGCCAATCCCTGAACACTATCCGACAATTCCCCATGGCCCTTCCATCCTAACCTCCACATTCCTGAAAACTATGGGACAATTCCCCATGGCCAATCCCCCCTAACCTGCGCATCCCTGAACACTATGGGCAATTTCCCATGGCCAATCCACCCTAGCCTTCACATCTCTGAGCACTATAGAGCAATTTCCTGTTGCCAATCCACCCTAACCTACACATCCCTGAACACTATGGGACAATTTCCTGTTGCCAATCCACCCGAACATGCACATCCCGTAACACAATGGGACAATTTTCCATGGCCAATCCACCCTAATCTGCACATTCTTGAACTTTATGGGAGAATTTCCTGTTGCCAATCCACCCTAATCTACACATTCCTGAACACTATGGGACAATTCCCCATGGCCACTCCATCCTAACCTGCACGTCCCTGAACACTACAGGACAATTTCCCATGGCCAATCCACCCTAACCTACACATTCCTGAACACTATGGGACAATTCCCATGGCCACTCCATCCTAACCTGCACGTCCCTGAACACTATGGGACAATTTCCCATGGCCAATCCACCCTACCCTACACATGCCTGAACACTATGGGACAATTTCCCATTGCCAATCCACCCTAACCTGCACATCCCTGAACACTGTAGGACAATTTCCCATGGCCAATCCAGACTAACCTACACATCCCTGAACATTATGGGACAATTTCCCATGGCCAATCCCTAAACACTATGTGGCAATTTGCCATGGCCAATCTACCCTCACCTACACATCCGTGAACGCTATGGGGCAATTTCCTGTTGCCAATCCACCCTAACCTGCACATCCCTGAACACTATGGGCAATTTCCCATGGACAATCCACCCTAACCTGCACATCCCTGAACACTATAGAGCAATTTCCTGTTGCCGATCCACCCTAACTTACACATTCCTGAACGCTATGGGACAATTTCCCATGGCCAATCCACCCTAACCTACACATCCCTTAACACTATAGACAGTTTCCCATGGCCATTCCACCCTAACCTGCACATCCCTGAAGACTATGGTCAATTTGCCATGACAAATCCACCCAAACCTTCACATCACTGAACACAATTGGACAATTTTCCATGGCCAATCCACCCTAATCTTCACATCTTTGAACATTATGGGACAATTTCCTGTTGCCAATCCACCCTAACCTACACATCCCAGAACATTATGGGCAGTTTCCCATGGCCATTCCACCCTAACCTACACATTCCTGAACACTGAGGGACAATTTCCCATGGCCAATCCCTAAACACTATGTGACAACTTCCCATGGCCAATCCACCCTAAACTGCACATCCCTGAACACAATGAGACACTTTCCCATGGCCAATCCACCCTAACCTGCACATTCCTGAACACTATGTGCCAATTTCCCATGGCCAATCCACCCTAACCTACACATCCCTTAACACTGTGGGCAGTTTCCCATGGCCATTCCACCCTAACCTGCACATCCCTGAACACTATAGGGCAACTTCCCATGGCCAATCCACCCTAACCTGCAATTCCTAAACACTATATAGCAATTTCCCACGGCCAATCCACCCTAGCCTACACATCCCTGAACAGTATGGTCAATTTGCCATGACAAATCCACCCTAACCTTCACATCGCTGAACACTATTGGACAATTTCCAGTTGCCAATCCACCCTAACCTACACATTCCTGAACACTATGGGACAATTCCCCATGGCCATTCCACCCTAACCTGCACATCCCTGAACATTATAGGGCAATTTCCCATGGCCAATCCACTCTAACCTGCAATACCTAAACACTATATAGCAATTTCCTACGGCCAATCCACCCTAGCCTACACATCCCTGAACACTATGGGACAATTTCCCATGGCCAATCCACCCAAACCTACAAATCGCTGAACACTATGGGGCAAATTCTATTGCCAATCAACCGTCGCCTACACATTTCTGAACACTATGGGAAAATTTCTCATGGCAAATCCACCCAAACCTGCACATCCCTGAACACTATGGGGCATTTTCCCATGGCCAATCCACCCTAACCTGCAATTCCTAAACATTATGTAGCAATTTCCCACGTCCAGTCCACCCTAGCCTACACATCCCTGAACACTATGGTGAATATCCCTTTGAAAATGCTCCCTAATCTCCACATCCCTGAACACTATCGAACAATTTCCCATGGCCAATCCCTAAACACTATGTTGCAATTTCCCATGGCCAATCTACCCTCACCTACACATTTCTGAACACTATGGGGCAAATTCCTGTTGCCAATCTACCCTAACCTGCACATCCCGAAACACTATGGGACAATTACACCATGACCAATCCCTAAACACTATGTGGCAATTTCTCATGGCCTATCCACCCTAACCTACACATCCCTGAACACTATGGGCAATTTCCCATGGCAAATCCACCATAACCTGCAAATCCCTGAACACTATAGGGCAAATTCCTGTTGCCAATGTACCTTAACCTGCGCATCCCTGAACACGATGGGCAATTTCCCATGGACAATCCACCCTAACCTACACATTCCTGAACACTATGGAACAATTTCCCATCGCCAATCCTCCCTAACCTACACATCCCATAATACTATGGCCAGTTTCCCATGGCCATTCCACCCTAACCTGCACATCCCTGAACACTATAGGGCAATTTCCCATGGCCAATCCACCCTAACCTGCAATTCCTAAACACTATATAGCAATTTCCCACGGCCAATCCACCCTGACCTACACATCCCTGAACACTATGCGACAATTTCCTGTTGCCAATCCACCCTAACATTCGCATCCCTGAACACTTTGGGACAATTTCCCATGGCCAATCTCTGGACACGATGGAATAATTTCCCACCGCCAATCCACCCTAACCTGCACATTCCTGAACACTATAGGGCAATTTCCCATGGCCAATCCACCATAACCTGCAAATCCCTGAACACTATAGGGCAAATTCCTGTTGCCAATGTACCTTAACCTGCGCATCCCTGAACACGATGGGCAATTTCCCATGGACAATCCACCCTAACCTACACATTCCTGAACACTATGGAACAATTTCCCATCGCCAATCCTCCCTAACCTACACATCCCATAATTCTATGGCCAGTTTCCCATGGCCATTCCACTCTAACCTGCAAATCCCTGAGCACTATAAAGCAATTTCCTGTCACCAATGCACCCTAAACTACGCATCCCTGAACACTATGGGACATTTTTCCAAGGCCAATCCACCCTGACCTACACATCCCTGAACACTATGCGACAATTTCCTGTTGCCAATCCACCCTAACATTCGCATCCCTGAACACTTTGGGACAATTTCCCATGGCCAATCTCTGGACACGATGGAGTAATTTCCCACCGCCAATCCACCCTAACCTGCACATTCCTGAACACTATAGGGCAATTTCCCATGGCCAATCCACCGTAACCTGCAATTCCTAAACACTATGTGGCAATTTCCTGTTGCCATTCCACCCTAACCTACGTATCCCTGAACACTATGGTCAATAGCCCATGGCAAATCCACCCTAACCTGCACGTCCCTGAACACTATGGGACAATTTCTCATGGCCAATCCCTAAACATTATGTGGCAATTTCCCATGGCCAATCCACCTTAACCTACACGTCCCTGAACACTGTGGGACAATTTCCCATGGCCAATCCACCCTAACCTGCACGTCCCGGAACACTGTAGGACAATTTCCCATGGCCAATCCACACTAACCTACACATCCCTGAACATTATGGGACAATTTCCCATGGCCAATCCCTAAACACTATGTGGCAATTTCCCATGGCCAATCGACCCTCACCTACACACTTCTGAACACTACTATGGGGCAAATTCCCGTTGCCAATCTACCCTAACCTGCACATCCCTGAACACTATGGGACAATTACACCATGACCAATCCCTAAACACTATGTGGCAATTTCACATGGCCTATCCACCCTAACCTACACATCCCTGAACACTATGGGCAATTTCCCATGGACAATCAACCCTAACCTGCAAATCTCTGAACAATATGGGGCAAATTCCTGTTGCCAATGTACCTTAACCTGCGCATCCCTGAACACGGGCAATTTCCCATGGACAATTCACCCGAACCTGCACATCCCTGAACACTATAGAGCAATTTCCTGTTGCCGATCCACCCTAACCTACACATTCCTGAACACTATGGGACAATTTCCCATGGCCAATCCTCCCTAACCTACACATCCCTTAACACTATGGGCAGTTTCCCATGGCCATTCCACCCTAACCTGCACATCACTGAACACTATAGGGCAATTTCCCATGGCCAATCCACCATAACCTGCAATTCCTAAACCCTATATAGCAATTTCCCATGGCTAATCCACCCTAGCCTACACATCCCTGACCACTATGGTCAATTTGCCATGACAAATCTACCCTAACCTTCACATCGCTAAACACTATTGGACAATTTCCTGTTGCCAATCCACCCTAACCTACACATTCCTGAACACCATGGGACAATTCCCCGTGGCCAATCCACCCTAGCCTACACATCCCTGAACAGTATGGTCAATTTGCCATGACAAATCCACCCTAACCTTCACATCGCTGAACACTATTGGACAATTTCCAGTTGCCAATCCACCCTAACCTACACATTCCTGAACACTATGGGACAATTCCCCATGGCCATTCCACCCTAACCTGCACATCCCTGAACATTATAGGGCAATTTCCCATGGCCAATCCACTCTAACCTGCAATACCTAAACACTATATAGCAATTTCCTACGGCCAATCCACCCTAGCCTACACATCCCTGAACACTATGGGACAATTTCCCATGGCCAATCCACCCAAACCTACAAATCGCTGAACACTATGGGGCAAATTCTATTGCCAATCAACCGTCGCCTACACATTTCTGAACACTATGGGAAAATTTCTCATGGCAAATCCACCCAAACCTGCACATCCCTGAACACTATGGGGCATTTTCCCATGGCCAATCCACCCTAACCTGCAATTCCTAAACATTATGCAGCAATTTCCCACGTCCAGTCCACCCTAGCCTACACATCCCTGAACACTATGGTGAATATCCCTTTGAAAATGCTCCCTAATCTCCACATCCCTGAACACTATCGAACAATTTCCCATGGCCAATCCCTATACACTATGGGACAATTTCCCATGGCCAATCTACCCTAACCTGCACATCCCCGAAGTCTATGGGACAATTTCCCATGGCCAATCCACCCTAACCTGCACATTCCTGAACACTATAGGGCAATTTCCCATGGCCAATCCACCATAACCTGCAATTCCTAAACACTATGTGGCAGTTTCCTGTTGCCAATCCACCCTAGCCTACACATCCCTGAACACTATGGGCCAATTTACCATGGCAAATCCACCCTAACCTATACGTCCCTGAACACTATGGGACAATTTCTCATGGCCAATCCCTAAACATTATGTGGCAATTTCCCATAGCCAATCCACCCTAACCTGCACGTCCCGGAACACAATCGGACAATTTCCCATGGCCAATCCCTAAACACTATGTTGCAATTTCCCATGGCCAATCTACCCTCACCTACACATTTCTGAACACTATGGGGCAAATTCCTGTTGCCAATCTACCCTAACCTGCACATCCCGAAACACTATGGGACAATTACACCATGACCAATCCCTAAACACTATGTGGCAATTTCCCATGGCCTATCCACCCTAACCTACACACCCCTGAACACTATGGGCAATTTCCCATGGACAATCCACCATAACCTGCAAATCCCTGAACACTATAGGGCAAATTCCTGTTGCCAATGTACCTTAACCTGCGCATCCCTGAACACGATGGGCAATTTCCCATGGACAATCCACCCTAACCTACACATTCCTGAACACTATGGAACAATTTCCCATCGCCAATCCTCCCTAACCTACACATCCCATAATACTATGGCCAGTTTCCCATGGCCATTCCACCCTAACCTGCACATCCCTGAACACTATAGGGCAATTTCCCATGGCCAATCCACCCTAACCTGCAATTCCTAAACACTATATAGCAATTTCCCACGGCCAATCCACCCTGACCTACACATCCCTGAACACTATGCGACAATTTCCTGTTGCCAATCCACCCTAACATTCGCATCCCTGAACACTTTGGGACAATTTCCCATGGCCAATCTCTGGACACGATGGAGTAATTTCCCACCGCCAATCCACCCTAACCTGCACATTCCTGAACACTATAGGGCAATTTCCCATGGCCAATCCACCGTAACCTGCAATTCCTAAACACTATGTGGCAATTTCCTGTTGCCATTCCACCCTAACCTACGTATCCCTGAACACTATGGTCAATATCCCATGGCAAATCCACCCTAACCTGCACGTCCCTGAACACTATGGGACAATTTCTCATGGCCAATCCCTAAACATTATGTGGCAATTTCCCATGGCCAATCCACCCTAACCTACACGTCCCTGAACACTGTGGGACAATTTCCCATGGCCAATCCACCCTAACCTGCACGTCCCGGAACACTGTAGGACAATTTCCCATGGCCAATCCACACTAACCTACACATCCCTGAACATTATGGGACAATTTCCCATGGCCAATCCCTAAACACTATGTGGCAATTTCCCATGGCCAATCTACCCTCACCTACACACTTCTGAACACTATGGGGCAAATTCCCGTTGCCAATCTACCCTAACCTGCACATCCCTGAACACTATGGGACAATTACACCATGACCAATCCCTAAACACTATGTGGCAATTTCACATGGCCTATCCACCCTAACCTACACATCCCTGAACACTATGGGCAATTTCCCATGGACAATCCACCCTAACCTGCAAATCCCTGAACAATATGGGGCAAATTCCTGTTGCCAATGTACCTTAACCTGCGCTTCCCTGAACACGGGCAATTTCCCAGGGACAATTCACCCTAACCTGCACATCCCTGAACACTATAGAGCAATTTCCTGTTGCTGATCCACCCTAACCTACACATTCCTGAACACTATGGGACAATTTCCCATGGCCAATCCTCCCTAACCTACACATCCCTTAACACTATGGGCAGTTTCCCATGGCCATTCCACCCTAACCTGCACATCACTGAACACTATAGGGCAATTTCCCATGGCCAATCCACCATAACCTGCAATTCCTAAACCCTATATAGCAATTTCCCATGGCTAATCCACCCTAGCCTACACATCCCTGACCACTATGGTCAATTTGCCATGACAAATCTACCCTAACCTTCACATCGCTAAACACTATTGGACAATTTCCTGTTGCCAATCCACCCTAACCTACACATTCCTGAACACCATGGGACAATTCCCCGTGGCCAATCCACCCTAACCTGCAGGTCCCTGAACACTGTAGGACAATTTCCCATGGCCAATCCACACTAACCTACACATCCCTGAACATTATGGGACAATTTCCCATGGCCAATCCCTAAACACTATGTGGCAATTTCCCATGGCCAATCCACCCTAACCAGCACATTCCTGAACACTATGTGACAATTTCCCTCGGCCAATCCACCCTAGCCTACACATCCCTGAACACTATGGTCAATTTGCCATGGCAAATCCACCTTAAACGTCATATCCGTGAGCACTATGGGACAATTTCCTGCTGCCAATCCACCCTAACCTACACATCTCTGAACACTATGAGACAATTTTCCATGGCCAATCCACCCTAACCTGCACATCCTTGAACATTATGGACATTCTCCCTTGGCCAATCCACCCTAACCTGCAATTCCTAAACACTATGTAGCAATTTCCCACGTCCAGTCCACCCTAACCTACACACCCCTGAACACTATGTGTCAATTTCCTGTTGCCAATCCACCCTAACCCACGCATCCCTAAACACTATGGGACAATTTTCCATGGCCAATCCACCCTAACCTACACATTGCTGAACACCATGGGACAATTTTCCATGGCCAATCCACCCTAACCTGCACATCCTTGAACATTATGGGGCATTTTCCCATGACCAATCCACCCTAACCTGCACATACCTGAACACTATAGGGCAATTTCCCATGGCCAATCCACCCTAACCTTCACATCCCTGAACACAATGGGACAATTTCCTCTTACCAATCCACCCTAACCTACACATTGCTGAACACTATGGGACAATTCCCCATGGCCAATCCACCCTAACCTACACATTGCTGAACACTATGGGACAATTTCCCACAGCCAGTCCGCCCTAGCATACACTACCCTGAACACTATGGGACAATTTCTTGCTGCCAATCCACCCTAACCTACACATCCCTGAACACTATGGGACAATTCCCCATGGCCAATCCACCGTAGCCTAAACGTCCCTGAACACTATGGCCACTATCCCATGGCAAATCTACCCTATTCTACACATCCCAGAACACTATGGGCAATTTCCCATGGCCAATCCACCCTAAACTGCACATCCCTGAACCGTATAGAGCAATTTCCCGTTACCAATCCACCCTAACCTGCACATCCCTGAACACTATGGGACAATTTCCCATGGCCAATCCACCCTAACCTGCACATCGCTGAACACTATGGGACAATTCCCCATGGCCAATCCACCCTAACCTACACGTCCCTGAACACTATGGGACAATTTCCCATGGCCAATCCACCCTAACCTGCACATCGCTGAACACTATAGAGCAATTTACTGATGCCAATGCACCCTAAACTGCACATCCCTAAACACTATGTAGCAATTTCCCATGGCAAATCCACCATAATCCACATATCCCTGAACACTATGGGACAATTTCCCATGGCCAATCCACACTAACCTGCACGTCCCTGAGCACTATGGGACAATTTCCCATGGCCAATCCACTCTAACCTACACATCCCTGAACACTATGGGACAATTTCCCATGGCCAATCCACACTTGCATACACCTCCCTGGACCCTATGGGGCAGTTTCCCATGTCCAGTCCCCCATAACCTGCACATTCCTGCACACTATGGGACAGTTTCCCATGGCCAATCCACCCTAACCTACGCATCCGTGGACACTATGGGGCAATTTCCTGTTGCCAATCCACTCTAATTTGCAATCCCTGAATAATATGAGACAATCTCCCATTGCCAATCCACCCTATCCTGCACATCCCTGGACGCTATGAGGGAATATCCCATGGCTAATCCACCCTAATCTGCACAACCCTGGATACTATGGGCAATTTCCTTCGTCCAATCCACCCTAATCTGCACATTCCTGAACACTATCGGACAATTTCCCACGGCCAATCCACCCTTGCCTACACATCCCTGAACACTATGGGACAATTTCCTGTTGCCAATCCACACTAACCTACGCATCCCTGAACACTATGGGACAATTTCCCATGGCCAATCCACCCTAACCTATACATTCCTGAACACTATGGGACAATTTCCCATGACCAATCCACCCTAACCTGCACATTCCTGAACACTATGGGACAATTTCCCATGGCCATTCCACCCTAATTTGCACATCCTTGAACTTTTTTGGACAATTTCCTGTTGCCAATCCACCCTAACCTACGCATCCCTGAACACTATGGGACAATTTCCCATGGCCCGTCCCTAGACACGATGGAGGAAGTTCCCACAGCCAATCCACCCTAACCTGCACATTCCGGAACACAATGGGACAATTTTCCATGACCAATCCACCCCAACCTGCACATCCCTGAACACTACGTGCAATTTCCCACAGCCAATCCACCCTAACCTGCACATCCCTGAACACTACGGTCAATATCCCTTGGCAAATCCACCCTAATCTCCACATCCCTGAACACTATGGGACAATTTCCCATGGCCAATCCACCCTACCCTGCATGTCCCTGTAGACTATCGATCAATTTCCCATGGCCAATCCCTAAACACTATGGGACAATTTCCCACAGCCAGTCCACCCTAGCATACACAACCCTGAACACTATGGGACAATTTCCTGTTGCCAATCCACCCTAACCTACACATTCCTCAACACTATGGGACAATTCCCCATGGCCAATCCACCGTAGAATAAACGTCCCTGAACACTATGGCCACTATCCCATGGCAATTCCACCCGAATCTACACATCCCAGAACACTATGGGCAATTTCCCATGGCCAATTCACCCTAAACTGCACATCCCTGAACCGTATAGAGCAATTTCCCGTTACCAATCCACCCTAACCTGCACATCCCTGAACACTATGGGACAATTTCCCATGGCCAATCCACCCTAACCTGCACATCGCTGAACACTATGGGACAATTCCCCATGGCCAATCCACCCTAACCTACACGTCCCTGAACACTATGGGACAATTTCCCATGGCCAATCCACCCTAACCTGCACATCGCTGAACACTATAGAGCAATTTACTGATGCCAATGCACCCTAAACTGCACATCCCTAAACACTATGTAGCAATTTCCCATGGCAAATCCACCATAATCCACATATCCCTGAACACTATGGGACAATTTCCCATGGCCAATCCACACTAACCTGCACGTCCCTGAGCACTATGGGCAATTTCCCATGGCCAATTCACCCTAAACTGCACATCCCTGAACCGTATAGAGCAATTTCCCGTTACCAATCCACCCTAACCTACTCATAACTGAACACTATGGGACAATTTCCCATGGCCAATCCACCCTAACCTGCACATCCCTGAACGCTATCGGGCAGTTTCCCACGGCCAATCCACCCTAACCTGCAATTCCTAAACACTATGTGGCAATTTCCCATGGCCAGTCTATCCTAGCCTACACATCCCTGAACACCATGGGACAATTTCCTGTTGCCAGTCTACCCTAGCCTACACATCCCTGAACACTATGGGACAATTCCCCAAGGCCAATCCACTGTAGCCTACATGTACCCTGAACATTATGGCCACTGTCCCATGGCAAATCCACCCCAATCTATACATCCCAGAACACTATGGGCAATTTCCCATGGCCAATCCACCCTAAACTGCACATACCTGAACCGTATAGAGCAATTTCCTGTTGCCAATCCACCCTAACCTACACATCCCTGAACACTATGGGACAATTTCCCATGGCCAATCCACCCTAACCTGCACATCCCTGAACACTATGGGCAGTTTCCCATGGCCAATCCCGAAACACTATGTGGCAATTTCCATGGCCAATCCACCCTAACCTACACATCCCGGAACACTATAGGACAATTTCTCATGGCCAATCCACCCTAAACTGCACGTCCCTGAACACTATGTGACAATTTCCCTCGGCCAATCCACCATAGCCTACACATCCCTGAACACTATGGTCAATTTGCCATGGCAGATCCACCCTAAACGTCATATCCGTGAGCACTATGGGACAATTTCCTGCTGCCAATCCACCCTAACCTACACATTCCTGAACACTATGGGCCAATTCCCCGTGGCGAATCCACCCTAACCTGCACATCCTTGAACACTATAGGACAATTTCACATGGCCAATCCACCCTAACCTGCGCATCCCTGAACACTATGGGCAATTTCCCACGGCCAGTCCACCCTAGCATACACAACCCTGAACACTATGGGACAATGTCCTGTTGCCAATCCACCCTAACCTACACATCCCTGAACACTATGGGACAATTCCCCATGGCCAATACACCGTAGCCTAAACGTCCCTGAACACTATGGTCACTATCCCATGGCAAATCCACCCTATTCTACACATCCCAGAACACTATGGGCAATTTCCCATGGCCAATCCACCCTAACCTACACATCCCTGAACACTATGGGACAATTTCCCATGGCCAATCCACCCTAACCTGCACATCCCTGAACACTATGTGCAATTTCCCATGACCAATCCACCCTAACCTACACATTCCTGAACACTATGGGACAATTTCCCATGGCCAATCCACCCTAACCTGCACATCCCTGAACACTACGTGCAATTTCCCATGGCCAATCCACCCTAATTTGCACATCCTTGAACTTTTTTGGACAATTTCCTGTTGCCAATCCACCCTAACCTACGCATCCCTGAACACTATGGGACAATTTCCCATGGCCCGTCCCTAGACACGATGGAGGAAGTTCCCACAGCCAATCCACCCTAACCTGCACATTCCGGAACACAATGGGACAATTTTCCATGACCAATCCACCCTAACCAGCATATCCTTGAACATTATGGGGCAATTTCCTGTTGCCAATCCACCCTAACCTGCACATCCCTGAACACTACGTGCAATTTCCCATGACTATTCCACCCTAACCTGCACATCCCTGAACACTATGGGCAATTTCCCATGGCCAATCCACCCTAACCTACACATTCCTGAACACTATGGGACAATTTCCCATGGCCAATCCACCCTAACCTACACATTCCTGAACACTATGGGACAATTTCCCATGGCCAATCCACCCTAACCTGCACATCCCTGAACACTATGGGACAATTTCCCATGGCCATTCCACCCTAATTTGCACATCCTTGAACTTTTTTGGACAATTTCCTGTTGCCAATCCACCCTAACCTACGCATCCCTGAACACTATGGGACAATTTCCCATGGCCCGTCCCTAGACACGATGGAGGAAGTTCCCACAGCCAATCCACCCTAACCTGCACATTCCGGAACACTATGGGACAATTTTCCATGACCAATCCACCCTAACCAGCACATCCTTGAACATTATGGGGCAATTTCCTGTTGCCAATCCACCCTAACCTGCACATCCCTGAACACTACGTGCAATTTCCCATGACCAATCCACCCTAACCTGCACATCCCTGAACACTATGGGCAATTTCCCATGGCCAATCCACCCTAACCTACACATTCCTGAACACTATGGGACAATTTCCCATGGCCAATCCACCCTAACCTACACATCCCTGAACACTATGGGACAATTTCCCATGGCCAATCCACCCTAACCTACACATTCCTGAACACTATGGGACAATTTCCCATGGCCCATCCCTAGACATGGTGGAGCAAGTTCCCACAGCCAATCCCCCCTAACCTGCACATTCCGAAACACAATGGGACAATTTTCCATGACCATTCCACCCTAACCTGCACATCTTTGAACATTATGGGGCAATTTCCTGTTGCCAATCCACCCTAACCTGCACATTCCGGAACACAATGGGACAATTTTCCATGACCAATCCACCCTAACCTGCACATCCTTGAACATTATGGGGCAATTTTCCATGGCCAGTCCGCGCTAACCTACAGTTCCTAAGCACTATGTGGCAATTTCCCACAGCCAATCCACCCTAACCTGCACATCCCTGAACATTATGGACATTCTCCCTTGGCCAATCCACCCTACCCTGCAATTCCTAAACACTATGTAGCAATTTCCCACGTCCAGTCCACCCTAGCCTACACATCCCTGAACACTATGGTCAATATCCCTTGGCAAATGCACCCTAATCTCCACATCCTTGAACACTATCGAACAATTTCCCATGGCCAATCCCTATACACTATGGGACAATTTCCCATGGCCAATCTACCCTAACCTGCACATCCCTGAAGTCTATGGGACAATTCCCCATGGCCAATCCACCCTAACCTGCACATCCCTGAACACTATAGGGCAATTTCCCATGGCCAATCCCTAAACACTATGTGGCAATTTCCCATGGCCAATCCACCCTAACCTCCACATCCCTGAACACAATGAGACACTTTCCCATGGCCAATCCACCCTAACCTCCACATCCCTGAACACTATGGGGCACATTCTGATGCATATGTACCCTAACCTGCGCATCCCTGAACACTATAGGGCAATTTCCCACGGCCAGTCCACCCTAGCCTACACATCCCTGAATACCATGGGACAATTTCCTGTTGCCAATCCACCCTAATCTCAACATCCCTGATCACGATAGGACAATTTCCCATGGCCAATATATCCTAACCTACACTTCCCGGAACACTATAGGACAATTTTTCATGGCCAATCCACCCGAACCTGCACGTCCCTGAACACTATGGGACAATTTCTCATGGCCAATCCACCCTCGCCTGCACGTCCCTGAAAACTATGGTCAATATCCCATGGCAAATCCACCCTAATCTACACATCCCTGAACACGATGGGACAATATCCCATGGCCAATCCACCCTAAACTGCACATCCCTGAACAGTGTGCGACAATTTCCTATGGCCAATCAACTCTCGCCTACTCATCCCTGAACACTGTGGGACAATTTCCTGTTGCCAATCCACCATAAACTGCACATCCCTGAACATCATAGAGCAATTTCCCACGTCCAATCCACCCTAACCTGCACATCCTTGAACACTATGGGGCAATTTACTATGGCCAATCCACCCTAACCTGCAATTCCTAAACACTATGTGGCAATTTCCCACGGCCAGTCCACCCTTTCCTACACATCCCTGAACACTATGGTCATTTTCCCCTGGCAAATCCACCCTAATCTCAACATCCCTCAACACTATGGGACAATTCCCCATGGCCAATTCACCCTAACCTGCACGTCCCTGAACACTATGGGGAAATTTCCCATGGACAATCGACCCTATCCTGCACGACCTTGAACAGTATGTGGCAATTTCCCGTGGCCATTCCACCCTAACCAACAAATCCATGAACACTATGGGACAATTTCCGATTGCCAATCCACCCTAACCTGCACAACCCTGGATACATTGGGCAATTTCCCTCAGCGAATCCACTCTAACCTATATATCCCTGAACACTATGGGATAATTTCCCATGGCCAATCCACCCTTGCCTACACATCCCTGAAAACTATGAGACAATTTTCCATGGCCAATCCACCCTAACCAGCACATCCTTGAACATTATGGGGCAATTTCCTGTTGCTAATCCACCCTAACCTGCACAACCCTGAACAATACGTGCAATTTCCCATGCCAAATCCACCCTAACCTGCACATCCCTGAACACAATGGGCAATTTCCCACAGTCAATTCACCCTAGCCTCCACATCCCTGAACACTATGTATTTGCCATGGGCTATTGACTGTAGTGTTCAGGGAAGTGTAGGCTAGTGTGGATTGGCCATGGGAAATTGCCACATAGCGTTTAGGGATCAGCCATGGGAAATTGTCCGATATTGTTCAGGGACGTGCAGGTTAGTGTGGATAGGCCATGAGAAATTGTCCCATAGTGATCAGGGATGTGCAGGCTGGGGTAGATTGGCCATGGGAAATTAACCCGATCCTTCACATCCCTGAACACTATGGGACAATTTCCCATGGCCAATCTACCCTAACCTGCACATCTCTGAACACTATGGGACAATTTCTCATGGCCAGTCCACCCTAACCTACACATCCCTGAACACTATGGACAATTTCCCATGGCCAATCCACTCTAACCTACGCATCCCTGAATGCTATGGGCAATTTCCCATGGCCAATCCACTCTAACCTACGCATCCCTGAATGCTATGGGCAATTTCCCATGGCCAATCTACCCTAACCTACACATTCCTGAACACTATGGGGCAATTTTCTGTTGCTAATCCACCCTAAACTACGCATCCCTGAACACAATGGGACAATTTTCCAGGGCCAATCCACACTAAACTGCACATCCGTGAACATTATGGGGCAATTTCCTGTTGCCAATCCACACTAACCTGCACATCCCTGAACACTACATGCAATTTCCCATGCCCTGAACACTATGGGGCAATTCCCCATGGCCAATCCACCTGAACCTGCACATCCCTGAACACTATTGGACAATATCCCATGGCCCATCCCTAAACACTATGTGGCAATTTCCCATGGCCTATCCCCCTTAGCCTACACGTCGCTGAACACGATTGTCAATATCCCATGGCAAATCCACCCCAATCTCCATATCCCTGAACGCTATAGCACCATTTCCCATCGTCAATCAATCCTAATCTTCACATCCCTGAACACTGGGGACAATTTCCCATGGCCAATCACTAAACACTATGGGACAAATTTCTGTTGCCAATGTACCCTAACCTGCATATCCGTGAACACTATAGGGCAATTTCCCATGGCCAATCCACCCTAACCTGCAATTCCTAAACACTATGTGGTAATTTCCCACGGAAAATCCATCCTAGCCTACACATCCCTGAACACTATGGTCAATTTCCCATCGCAAATCCACCCTAATCTCCACATCACCGAACACTATGGGACAATTTCCCATGGCCAATCACTAAACACTATGGGACAATTTCCCATGGCCAATCTACCCTCACCTGCACATCCCTGAACACTATTGGCAATTTCCCATGGCCAATCCACCCTAACCTGCACATCCCTGAACACTATGGGACAATTTCCCATGGCCAATCCACCCTAACCTGTACGTCCCTGAACAGTATCAGACAATTTCCCATGGCTAATCACTAAACACTATGGGACAATTTCCCATGGCCAATCTACCCTCACCTGCACATCCCTGAACACTATGGGACAATTTCCCATGGCCAATCCACCCTAACCTGTACGTCCCTGAACAGTATCAGACAATTTCCCATAGCTAATCCCTAAACACTATGTGGCAATTTCCCATGGCCAATCCACCCTACCCTACACATCCCTGAACACTATGGGGCAAATTCCTGTTGCCAATGTACCCTAACCAGCCATCCCTGAACACTATGGGCAATTTTCCATGGCCAATCCACACTAACCTGCACATCCTTGAACATTATGGGGCAATTTCCTGTTGCCAATCCGCCCCATCCTGCACATCCCTGAACATTATGGGACAATTTCACATGGCCAGTCCACCCTAATCTGCACATCCCTGAAGACTATGGGACAATTTCACATGGCCAATCCTCACTAATCTACACATCACTGAGCACTATGGGGCAAATTCCTGTTGCCAATGTACCCTAACCTGCGCATCCCTGAACACTATGGGCAATTTCCCATGGCCAATCCACCCTAACCTACGTAACCCTGAACACTATGGGACAATTTCCTATGGCCAATCCACCCTAACCTGCAATTTGTTGAACATGATGGGACTATTTCCCATGGCCAATCCACCCTAACCTGCACATCCCTGAACACTATGGTCAATATCCCATGGCAAATCCACCCTAATCTCCACATCCCTGAACACTATAGGACAATTCCCCATGGCTAATCCACCCTAACCTACACGTCCCTGAACACCATAGAGCAATTTCCTTTTGCCAATCCACCCTAACCTGCACGTGCCTGAACACTATGGGCAATTTCCCATGGCCAATCCACCCTAACCTTCACATCCCTGAACACTATGGGACAATTTCCTGTTGCCAATCCACCCAAACCTACACATCCCTGAACACTATGGGACAACTTTCCATGGCCAATCCACCCTTGCCTACACATCCCTGAACACTATGGGACAATTTCCTGTTGCCAATCCACCCAAAATTACCCATCCCTGAACTCTATGGGACAATTTTCTATGGCCAATTCACCCTAACCTGCACATCCTTGAACATTATGGGGCAATTTCCTGTTGCCAATCCACCCTAACCTGCATATCCCTGATCATTATGGGGCAATTTCCCATGGCCAATCCACCCTAACCTGCAATTCCTAAACACTATGTGGCCATTTCCCACGGCCAGTCCACCCTTGCCTACACATCCCTGAACACTATGGGACAATTTCCCATGGCCAATCCACCCTAATCTCCGTATCCCTGAACACGATAGGACAATTTCCCATCGTCAATCCACCCTAACCTTCACATCCCTGAAAACTGTGGGACAATTTTCCATGGCCAATCCACCCTAACCTGCACATCCTTGAACATTATGGGGCATTTTCCCATGACCAATCCACCCTAACCTGCACATACCTGAACACTATAGGGCAATTTCCCATGGCCAATCCACCCTAACCTTCACATCCCTGAACACAATGGGACAATTTCCTCTTACCAATCCACCCTAACCTACACATTGCTGAACACTACGGGACATTTCCCCATGGCCAATCCACCCTAACCTACACATTGCTGAACACTATGGGACAATTCCCCATGGCCAATCCACCCTAACCTACACATTGCTGAACACTATGGGACAATTTCCCACGGCCAGTCCACCCTAGCATACACAACCCTGAACACTATGGGACAATGTCCTGTTGCCAATCCACCCTAACCTACACATCCCTGAACACTATGGGACAATTCCCCATGGCCAATCCACCGTAGCCTAAACGTCCCTGAACACTATGGTCACTATCCCATGGCAAATCCACCCTATTCTACACATCCCAGAACACTATGGGCAATTTCCCATGGTCAATCCACCCTAACCTACACATCCCTGAACACTATGGGACAATTTCCCATGGCCAATCCACCCTAACCTGCACATCCCTGAACACTATGTGCAATTTCCCATGGCCAATCCACCCTAACCTGCACATCCCTGAACACTACGTGCAATTTCCCATGGCCAATCCACCCTAATTTGCACATCCTTGAACTTTTTTGGACAATTTCCTGTTGCCAATCCACCCTAACCTACGCATCCCTGAACACTATGGGACAATTTCCCATGGCCCGTCCCTAGACACGATGGAGGAAGTTCCCACAGCCAATCCACCCTAACCTGCACATTCCGGAACACTATGGGACAATTTTCCATGACCAATCCACCCTAACCAGCACATCCTTGAACATTATGGGGCAATTTCCTGTTGCCAATCCACCCTAACCTGCACATCCCTGAACACTACGTGCAATTTCCCATGACCAATCCACCCTAACCTGCACATCCCTGAACACTATGGGCAATTTCCCATGTCCAATCCACCCTAACCTACACATTCCTGAACACTATGGGACAATTTCCCATGGCCAATCCACCCTAACCTACACATTCCTGAACACTATGGGACAATTTCCCATGGCCAATCCACCCTAACCTGCACATCCCTGAACACTATGGGACAATTTCCCATGGCCATTCCACCCTAATTTGCACATCCTTGAACTTTTTTGGACAATTTCCTGTTGCCAATCCACCCTAACCTACGCATCCCTGAACACTATGGGACAATTTCCCATGGCCCGTCCCTAGACACGATGGAGGAAGTTCCCACAGCCAATCCACCCTAACCTGCACATTCCGGAACACTATGGGACAATTTTCCATGACCAATCCACCCTAACCAGCACATCCTTGAACATTATGGGGCAATTTCCTGTTGCCAATCCACCCTAACCTGCACATCCCTGAACACTACGTGCAATTTCCCATGACCAATCCACCCTAACCTGCACATCCCTGAACACTATGGGCAATTTCCCATGGCCAATCCACCCTAACCTACACATTCCTGAACACTATGGGACAATTTCCCATGGCCAATCCACTCTAACCTACACATCCCTGAACACTATGGGACAATTTCCCATGGCCGATCCACCCTAACCTACACATTCCTGAACACTATGGGACAATTTCCCATGGCCAATCCACCCTAACCTGCGCATCCCTGAACACAATGGGACAATTTCCCATGGCCCATCCCTAGACATGGTGGAGCAAGTTCCCACAGCCAATCCCCCCTAACCTGCACATTCCGAAACACAATGGGACAATTTTCCATGACCAATCCACCCTAACCTGCACATCTTTGAACATTATGGGGCAATTTCCTGTTGCCAATCCACCCTAACCTGCACATTCCGGAACACAATGGGACAATTTTCCATGACCAATCCACCCTAACCTGCACATCCTTGAACATTATGGGGCACTTTTCCATGGCCAGTCCGCGCTAACCTACAATTCCTAAGCACTATGTGGCAATTTCCCACAGCCAATCCACCCTAACCTGCACATCCCTGAACATTATGGACATTCTCCCTTGGCCAATCCACCCTAACCTGCAATTCCTAAACACTATGTAGCAATTTCCCACGTCCAGTCCACCCTAGCCTACACATCCCTGAATACTATGGTCAATATCCCTTGGCAAATGCACCCTAATCTCCACATCCTTGAACACTATCGAACAATTTCCCATGGCCAATCTACCCTAACCTGCACATCCCTGAAGTCTATGGGACAATTCCCCATGGCCAATCCACCCTAACCTGCACATCCCAGAACACTATAGGGCAATTTCCCATGGCCAATCCCTAAACACTATGTGGCAATTTCCCATGGCCAATCCACCCTAACCTCCACATCCCTGAACACAATGAGACACTTTCCCATGGCCAATCCACCCTAACCTCCACATCCCTGAACACTATGGGGCACATTCTGATGCATATGTACCCTAACCTGCGCATCCCTGAACACTATAGGGCAGTTTCCCACGGCCAATCCACCCTACCCTGCAATTCCTAAACACTATGTGGCAATTTCCCACGGCCAGTCCACCCTAGCCTACACATCCCTGAATACCATGGGACAATTTCCTGTTGCCAATCCACCCTAATCTCAACATCCCTGAACACGATAGGACAATTTCCCATGGCCAATATACCCTAACCTACACTTCCCGGAACACTATAGGACAATTTTTCATGGCCAATCCACCCGAACCTGCACGTCCCTGAACACTATGGGACAATTTCTCATGGCCAGTCCACCCTAACCTACACATCCCTGAACACTATGGACAATTTCCCATGGCCAATCCACTCTAACCTACGCATCCCTGAATGCTATGGGCAATTTCCCATGGCCAATCTACCCTAACCTACACATTCCTGAACACTATGGGGCAATTTTCTGTTGCCAATCCACCCTAAACTACGCATCCCTGAACACAATGGGACAATTTTCCAGGGCCAATCCACACTAAACTGCACATCCGTGAACATTATGGGGCAATTTCCTGTTGCCAATCCACACTAACCTGCACATCCCTGAACACTACATGCAATTTCCCATGCCCTGAACACTATGGGGCAATTCCCCATGGCCAATCCACCTGAACCTGCACATCCCTGAACACTATTGGACAATATCCCATGGCCCATCCCTAAACACTATGTGGCAATTTCCCATGGCCTATCCCCCTTAGCCTACACGTCGCTGAACACGATTGTCAATATCCCATGGCAAATCCACCCTAATCTCCATATCCCTGAACGCTATAGCACCATTTCCCATCGTCAATCAACCCTAATCTTCACATCCCTGAACACTATGGGGCAAATTTCTGTTGCCAATGTACCCTAACCTGCATATCCGTGAACACTATAGGGCAATTTCCCATGGCCAATCCACCCTAACCTGCAATTCCTAAACACTATGTGGTAATTTCCCACGGAAAATCCATCCTAGCCTACACATCCCTGAACACTATGGTCAATTTCCCATCGCAAATCCACCCTAATCTCCACATCACCGAACACTATGGGACAATTTCCCATGGCCAATCACTGAACACTATGGGACAATTTCCCATGGCCAATCTACCCTCACCTGCACATCCCTGAACACTATTGGCAATTTCCCATGGCCAATCCACCCTAACCTGCACATCCCTGAACACTATGGGACAATTTCCCATGGCCAATCCACCCTAACCTGTACGTCCCTGAACAGTATCAGACACTGAACTGGTCCTCACCCTGAATAACTTCTCTTTTCAATCCTCCCACTTCCTCCATACTAAAGGAGTTGCCATGGGCACCCGCATGGGCCCCAGCTATGCCTGCCTCTTCGTAGGATATGTGGAACAGTCCATCTTCCGCAACTACACTGGCACCACCCCCCACCTTTTCCTCCGCTACATCGATGACTGTATCGGCGCTGCCTCGTGCTCCCACGAGGAGGTTGAACAGTTCATCAACTTTACTAACACCTTCCATCCCGACCTGAAATTCACCTGGACTGTCTCAGACTCCTCCCTCCCCTTCCTAGACCTTTCCATTTCTATCTCGGGCGACCGACTCAACACAGACATCTATTATAAACCGACTGACTCCCACAGCTACCTGGACTACACCTCCTCCCACCCTGCCCCCTGTAAAAACGCCATCCCATATTCCCAATTCCTTCGTCTCCGCCGCATCTGCTCCCAGGAGGACCAATTCCAACACCGCACAGCCCAGATGGCCTCCTTCTTCAAGGACCGCAGATTCCCCCCAGACGTGATCGACGATGCCCTCCACCGCACCTCCTCCACTTCCCGCTCCTCCGCCCTTGAGCCCCGCTCCTCCAACCGCCACCAAGACAGAACCCCACTGGTTCTCACCTACCACCCCACCAACCTGCGCATACAACGTATTATCCGCCGCCATTTCCGCCACCTCCAAACGGACCCCACCACCAAGGATATATTTCCCTCCCCTCCCCTATCAGCGTTCCGCAAGGACCACTCCCTTCGTGACTCCCTTGTCAGATCCACACCCCCCACCAACCCAACCTCCACCCCCGCACCTTCCCCTGCAACCGCAGGAAATTTAAAACTTGCGCCCACACCTCCACACTCACTTCCCTCCAAGGCCCCAAGGGATCCTTCCATATCCGCCACAAGTTCACCTGTACCTCCACACACATCATCTATTGCATCCGCTGCACCCGATGTGGCCTCCTCTATATTGGTGAGACAGGCCGCTTACTTGCGGAACGCTTCAGAGAACACCTCTGGGCCGCCCGAACCAACCAACCCAATCACCCCGTGGCTCAACACTTTAACTCCCCCTCCCACTCCACCGAGGACATGCAGGTCCTTGGACTCCTCCACCGGCAGAACACAACTACACGACGGCTGGAGGAGGAGCGCCTCATCTTCCGCCTGGGAACCCTCCAACCACAAGGTATGAATTCAGATTTCTCCAGCTTCCTCATTTCCCCTCCCCCCACCTTGTCTCAGTCGGTTCCCTCAACTCAGCACCGCCCTCCTAACCTGCAATCCTCTTCCTGACCTCTCCGCCCCCACCCCACTCCGGCCTATCACCCTCACCTTGACCTCCTTCCACCTATCCCACCTCCATCGCCCCTCCCCCTAGTCCCACCTCCCTACCTTTTATCTCAGCCTGCTTGGCTCTCTCTCTTATTCCTGATGAAGGGCTTATGCTCGAAACGTCGAATTCTCTATTCCTGAGATGCTGCCTAACCTGCTGTGCTTTGACCAGCAACACATTTGCAGTATCAGACAATTTCCCATGGCTAATCACTAAACACTATGGGACAATTTCCCATGGCCAATCTACCCTCACCTGCACATCCCTGAACACTATGGGACAATTTCCCATGGCCAATCCACCCTAACCTGTACGTCCCTGAACAGTATCAGACAATTTCCCATAGCTAATCCCTAAACACTATGTGGCAATTTCCCATGGCCAATCCACCCTACCCTACACATCCCTGAACACTATGGGGCAAATTCCTGTTGCCAATGTACCCTAACCAGCCATCCCTGAACACTATGGGCAATTTTCCATGGCCAATCCACACTAACCTGCACATCCTTGAACATTATGGGGCAATTTCCTGTTGCCAATCCGCCCCATCCTGCACATCCCTGAACATTATGGGACAATTTCACATGGCCAGTCCACCCTAATCTGCACATCCCTGAAGACTATGGGACAATTTCACATGGCCAATCCTCACTAATCTACACATCACTGAGCACTATGGGGCAAATTCCTGTTGCCAATGTACCCTAACCTGCGCATCCCTGAACACTATGGGCAATTTCCCATGGCCAATCCACCCTAACCTACGTAACCCTGAACACTATGGGGCAATTTCCTATGGCCAATCCACCCTAACCTGCAATTTGTTGAACATGATGGGACTATTTCCCATGGCCAATCCACCCTAACCTGCACATCCCTGAACACTACGGTCAATATCCCATGGCAAATCCACCCTAATCTCCACATCCCTGAACACTATAGGACAATTCCCCATGGCTAATCCACCCTAACCTACACGTCCCTGAACACCATAGAGCAATTTCCTTTTGCCAATCCACCCTAACCTGCACGTGCCTGAACACTATGGGCAATTTCCCATGGCCAATCCACCCTAACCTTCACATCCCTGAACACTATGGGACAATTTCCTGTTGCCAATCCACCCAAACCTACACATCCCTGAACACTATGGGACAACTTTCCATGGCCAATCCACCCTTGCCTACACATCCCTGAACACTATGGGACAATTTCCTGTTGCCAATCCACCCAAAATTACCCATCCCTGAACTCTATGGGACAATTTTCTATGGCCAATTCACCCTAACCTGCACATCCTTGAACATTATGGGGCAATTTCCTGTTGCCAATCCACCCTAACCTGCATATCCCTGATCATTATGGGGCAATTTCCCATGGCCAATCCACCCTAACCTGCAATTCCTAAACACTATGTGGCAATTTCCCACGGCCAGTCCACCCTTGCCTACACATCCCTGAACACTATGGGACAATTTCCCATGGCCAATCCACCCTAATCTCCGTATCCCTGAACACGATAGGACAATTTCCCATCGTCAATCCACCCTAACCTTCACATCCCTGAAAACTGTGGGACAATTTCCTATGGCCAATCTACCCTCGCCTACTCATCCCTGAACACTATGGGACAATTTCCTGTTGCCAACCCACCATAAACTGCACATCCCTGAACATCATAGAGCAATTTCCCACGTCCAATCCACCTCAACCTGCACATCCCTGAACACTATAGGGCAATTTCCCATTGCCAATTCACCCTAACCTGCACAACCCTGGATACATTGGGCAATTTCCCTCAGCCAATCCACCCTTGCCTACACATCTCTGAACACTATGAGACAATTTTCCATGGCCAATCCACCCTAACCTGCACATCCTTGAACATTATGGACATTCTCCCTTGGCCAATCCACCCTAACCTGCAATTCCTAAACACTATGCAGCAATTTCCCACGTCCAGTCCACATAACCTACACACCCCTGAACACTATGTGTCAATTTCCTGTTGCCAATCCACCCTAACCCACGCATCCCTGAACACTATGGGACAATTTTCCATGGCCAATCCACCCTAACCTACACATTGCTGAACACCATGGGACAATTTTCCATGGCCAATCCACCCGAACCTGGACATCCTTGAACATTATGGGGCATTTTCCCATGACCAATCCACCCTAACCTGCACATACCTGAACACTATAGGGCAATTTCCCATGGCCAATCCACCCTAACCTTCACATCCCTGAACACAATGGGACAATTTCCTCTTACCAATCCACCCTAACCGACACATTGCTGAACACTACGGGACATTTCCCCATGGCCAATCCACCCTAACCTACACATTGCTGAACACTATGGGACAATTCCCCATGGCCAATCCACCCTAACCTACACATTGCTGAACACTATGGGACAATTTCCCACGGCCAGTCCACCCTAGCATACACAACCCTGAACACTATGGGACAATGTCCTGTTGCCAATCCACCCTAACCTACACATCCCTGAACACTATGGGACAATTCCCCATGGCCAATCCACCGTAGCCTAAACGTCCCTGAACACTATGGTCACTATCCCATGGCAAATCCACCCTATTCTACACATCCCAGAACACTATGGGCAATTTCCCATGGTCAATCCACCCTAACCTACACATCCCTGAACACTATGGGACAATTTCCCATGGCCAATCCACCCTAACCTGCACATCCCTGAATACTATGTGCAATTTCCCATGACCAATCCACCCTAACCTACACATTCCTGAACACTATGGGACAATTTCCCATGGCCAATCCACCCTAACCTGCACATCCCTGAACACTACGTGCAATTTCCCATGGCCAATCCACCCTAATTTGCACATCCTTGAACTTTTTTGGACAATTTCCTGTTGCCAATCCACCCTAACCTACGCATCCCTGAACACTATGGGACAATTTCCCATGGCCCGTCCTTAGACACGATGGAGGAAGTTCCCACAGCCAATCCACCCTAACCTGCACATTCCGGAACACAATGGGACAATTTTCCATGACCAATCCACCCTAACCAGCACATCCTTGAACATTATGGGGCAATTTCCTGTTGCCAATCCACCCTAACCTGCACATCCCTGAACACTACGTGCAATTTCCCATGACCAATCCACCCTAACCTGCACATCCCTGAACACTATGGGCAATTTCCCATGGCCAATCCACCCTAACCTACACATTCCTGAACACTATGGGACAATTTCCCATGGCCAATCCACCCTAACCTACACATTCCTGAACACTATGGGACAATTTCCCATGGCCAATCCACCCTAACCTGCACATCCCTGAACACTATGGGACAATTTCCCATGGCCATTCCACCCTAATTTGCACATCCTTGAACTTTTTTGGACAATTTCCTGTTGCCAATCCACCCTAACCTACGCATCCCTGAACACTATGGGACAATTTCCCATGGCCCGTCCCTAGACACGATGGAGGAAGTTCCCACAGCCAATCCACCCTAACCTGCACATTCCGGAACACTATGGGACAATTTTCCATGACCAATCCACCCTAACCAGCACATCCTTGAACATTATGGGGCAATTTCCTGTTGCCAATCCACCCTAACCTGCACATCCCTGAACACTACGTGCAATTTCCCATGACCAATCCACCCTAACCTGCACATCCCTGAACACTATGGGCAATTTCCCATGGCCAATCCACCCTAACCTACACATTCCTGAACACTATGGGACAATTTCCCATGGCCAATCCACCCTAACCTACACATCCCTGAACACTATGGGACAATTTCCCATGGCCAATCCACCCTAACCTACACATTCCTGAACACTATGGGACAATTTCCCATGGCCAATCCACCCTAACCTACGCATCCCTGAACACTATGGGACAATTTCCCATGGCCCATCCCTAGACATGGTGGAGCAAGTTCCCACAGCCAATCCCCCCTAACCTGCACATTCCGAAACACAATGGGACAATTTTCCATGACCAATCCACCCTAACCTGCACATCTTTGAACATTATGGGGCAATTTCCTGTTGCCAATCCACCCTAACCTGCACATTCCGGAACACAATGGGACAATTTTCCATGACCAATCCACCCTAACCTGCACATCCTTGAACATTATGGGGCAATTTTCCATGGCCAGTCCACCCTAACCTACAATTCCTAAGCACTATGTGGCAATTTCCCACAGCCAATCCACCCTAACCTGCACATCCCTGATCATTATGGACATTCTCCCTTGGCCAATCCACCCTAACCTGCAATTCCTAAACACTATGTAGCAATTTCCCACGTCCAGTCCACCCTAGCCTACACATCCCTGAACACTATGGTCAATATCCCTTGGCAAATGCACCCTAATCTCCACATCCTTGAACACTATCGAATAATTTCCCATGGCCAATCCCTATACACTATGGGACAATTTCCCATGGCCAATCTACCCTAACCTGCACATCCCTGAAGTCTATGGGACAATTCCCCATGGCCAATCCACCCTAACCTGCACATCCCTGAACACTCTTGGGCAATTTCCCATGGCCAATCCCTAAACACTATGTGGCAATTTCCCATGGCCAATCCACCCTAACCTCCACATCCCTGAACACAATGAGACACTTTCCCATGGCCAATCCACCCTAACCTCCACATCCCTGAACACTATGGGGCACATTCTGATGCATATGTACCCTAACCTGCGCATCCCTGAACACTATAGGGCAGTTTCCCACGGCCAATCCACCCTACCCTGCAATTCCTAAACACTATGTGGCAATTTCCCACGGCCAGTCCACCCTAGCCTACACATCCCTGAATACCATGGGACAATTTTCTGTTGCCAATCCACCCTAATCTCAACATCCCTGAACACGATAGGACAATTTCCCATGGCCAATATACCCTAACCTACACTTCCCGGAACACTATAGGACAATTTTTCATGGCCAATCCACCCTAACCTGCACGTCCCTGAACACTATGGGACAATTTCTCATGGCCAATCCACCCTCGCCTGCACGTCCCTGAAAACTATGGTCAATATCCCATGGCAAATCCACCCTAATCTACACATCCCTGAACACGATGGGACAATATCCCATGGCCAATCCACCCTAAACTGCACATCCCTGAACAGTGTGCGACAATTTCCTATGGCCAATCAACCCTCGCCTACTCATCCCTGAACACTATGGGACAATTTCCTGTTGCCAATCCACCATAAACTGCACATCCCTGAACATCATAGAGCAATTTCCCACGTCCAATCCACCCTAACCTGCACATCCTTGAACACTATGGGGCAATTTACTATGGCCAATCCACCCTAACCTGCAATTCCTAAACACTATGTGGCAATTTCCCACGGCCAGTCCACCCTTTCCTACACATCCCTGAACACTATGGTCATTTTCCCCTGGCAAATCCACCCTAATCTCAACATCCCTCAACACTATGGGACAATTCCCCATGGCCAATTCACCCTAACCTGCACGTCCCTGAACACTATGGGGAAATTTCCCATGGACAATCGACCCTATCCTGCACGACCTTGAACAGTATGTGGCAATTTCCCGTGGCCATTCCACCCTAACCAACAAATCCATGAACACTATGGGACAATTTCCGATTGCCAATCCACCCTAACCTGCACAACCCTGGATACATTGGGCAATTTCCCTCAGCGAATCCACTCTAACCTATATATCCCTGAACACTATGGGATAATTTCCCATGGCCAATCCACCCTTGCCTACACATCCCTGAAAACTATGAGACAATTTTCCATGGCCAATCCACCCTAACCAGCACATCCTTGAACATTATGGGGCAATTTCCTGTTGCTAATCCACCCTAACCTGCACATCCCTGAACACTACGTGCAATTTCCCATGCCAAATCCACCCTAACCTGCACATCCCTGAACACAATGGGCAATTTCCCACAGTCAATTCACCCTAGCCTCCACATCCCTGAACACTATGTATTTGCCATGGGCTATTGACTGTAGTGTTCAGGGAAGTGTAGGCTAGTGTGGATTGGCCATGGGAAATTGCCACATAGCGTTTAGGGATCAGCCATGGGAAATTGTCCGATATTGTTCAGGGACGTGCAGGTTAGTGTGGATAGGCCATGAGAAATTGTCCCATAGTGATCAGGGATGTGCAGGCTGGGGTAGATTGGCCATGGGAAATTAACCCGATCCTTCACATCCCTGAACACTATGGGACAATTTCCCATGGCCAATCTACCCTAACCTGCACATCTCTGAACACTATGGGACAATTTCTCATGGCCAGTCCACCCTAACCTACACATCCCTGAACACTATGGACAATTTCCCATGGCCAATCCACTCTAACCTACGCATCCCTGAATGCTATGGGCAATTTCCCATGGCCAATCTACCGTAACCTACACTTTCCTGAACACTATGGGGCAATTTTCTGTTGCCAATCCACCCTAAACTACGCATCCCTGAACACAATGGGACAATTTTCCAGGGCCAATCCACACTAAACTGCACATCCGTGAACATTATGGGGCAATTTCCTGTTGCCAATCCACACTAACCTGCACATCCCTGAACACTACATGCAATTTCCCATGCCCTGAACACTATGGGGCAATTCCCCATGGCCAATCCACCTGAACCTGCACATCCCTGAACACTATTGGACAATATCCCATGGCCCATCCCTAAACACTATGTGGCAATTTCCCATGGCCTATCCCCCTTAGCCTACACGTCGCTGAACACGATTGTCAATATCCCATGGCAAATCCACCCTAATCTCCATATCCCTGAACGCTATAGCACCATTTCCCATCGTCAATCAACCCTAATCTTCACATCCCTGAACACTATGGGGCAAATTTCTGTTGCCAATGTACCCTAACCTGCATATCCGTGAACACTATAGGGCAATTTCCCATGGCCAATCCACCCTAACCTGCAATTCCTAAACACTATGTGGTAATTTCCCACGGAAAATCCATCCTCGCCTACACATCCCTGAACACAATGGTCAATTTCCCATCGCAAATCCACCCTAATCTCCACATCACCGAACACTATGGGACAATTTCCCATGGCCAATCACTAAACACTATGGGACAATTTCCCATGGCCAATCTACCCTCACCTGCACATCCCTGAACACTATTGGCAATTTCCCATGGCCAATCCACCCTAACCTGCACATCCCTGAACACTATGGGACAATTTCCCATGGCCAATCCACCCTAACCTGTACGTCCCTGAACAGTATCAGACAATTTCCCATGGCTAATCACTAAACACTATGGGACAATTTCCCATGGCCAATCTACCCTCACCTGCACATCCCTGAACACTATGGGACAATTTCCCATGGCCAATCCACCCTAACCTGTACGTCCCTGAACAGTATCAGACAATTTCCCATAGCTAATCCCTAAACACTATGTGGCAATTTCCCATGGCCAATCCACCCTACCCTACACATCCCTGAACACTATGGGGCAAATTCCTGTTGCCAATGTACCCTAACCAGCCATCCCTGAACACTATGGGCAATTTTCCATGGCCAATCCACACTAACCTGCACATCCTTGAACATTATGGGGCAATTTCCTGTTGCCAATCCGCCCCATCCTGCACATCCCTGAACATTATGGGACAATTTCACATGGCCAGTCCACCCTAATCTGCACATCCCTGAAGACTATGGGACAATTTCACATGGCCAATCCTCACTAATCTACACATCACTGAGCACTATGGGGCAAATTCCTGTTGCCAATGTACCCTAATCTGCGCATCCCTGAACACTATGGGCAATTTCCCATGGCCAATCCACCCTAACCTACGTAACCCTGAACACTATGGGGCAATTTCCTATGGCCAATCCACCCTAACCTGCAATTTGTTGAACATGATGGGACTATTTCCCATGGCCAATCCACCCTAACCTGCACATCCCTGAACGCTATGGTCAATATCCCATGGCAAATCCACCCTAATCTCCACATCACCGAACACTATGGGACAATTTCCCATGGCCAATCACTAAACACTATGGGACAATTTCCCATGGCCAATCTACCCTCACCTGCACATCCCTGAACACTATTGGCAATTTCCCATGGCCAATCCACCCTAACCTGCACATCCCTGAACACTATGGGACAATTTCCCATGGCCAATCCACCCTAACCTGTACGTCCCTGAACAGTATCAGACAATTTCCCATGGCTAATCACTAAACACTATGGGACAATTTCCCATGGCCAATCTACCCTCACCTGCACATCCCTGAACACTATGGGACAATTTCCCATGGCCAATCCACCCTAACCTGTACGTCCCTGAACAGTATCAGACAATTTCCCATAGCTAATCCCTAAACACTATGTGGCAATTTCCCATGGCCAATCCACCCTACCCTACACATCCCTGAACACTATGGGGCAAATTCCTGTTGCCAATGTACCCTAACCAGCCATCCCTGAACACTATGGGCAATTTTCCATGGCCAATCCACACTAACCTGCACATCCTTGAACATTATGGGGCAATTTCCTGTTGCCAATCCGCCCCATCCTGCACATCCCTGAACATTATGGGACAATTTCACATGGCCAGTCCACCCTAATCTGCACATCCCTGAAGACTATGGGACAATTTCACATGGCCAATCCTCACTAATCTACACATCACTGAGCACTATGGGGCAAATTCCTGTTGCCAATGTACCCTAACCTGCGCATCCCTGAACACTATGGGCAATTTCCCATGGCCAATCCACCCTAACCTACGTAACCCTGAACACTATGGGGCAATTTCCTATGGCCAATCCACCCTAACCTGCAATTTGTTGAACATGATGGGACTATTTCCCATGGCCAATCCACCCTAACCTGCACATCCCTGAACACTATGGTCAATATCCCATGGCAAATCCACCCTAATCTCCACATCCCTGAACACTATAGGACAATTCCCCATGGCTAATCCACCCTAACCTACACGTCCCTGAACACCATAGAGCAATTTCCTTTTGCCAATCCACCCTAACCTGCACGTGCCTGAACACTATGGGCAATTTCCCATGGCCAATCCACCCTAACCTTCACATCCCTGAACACTATGGGACAATTTCCTGTTGCCAATCCACCCAAACCTACACATCCCTGAACACTATGGGACAACTTTCCATGGCCAATCCACCCTTGCCTACACATCCCTGAACACTATGGGACAATTTCCTGTTGCCAATCCACCCAAAATTACCCATCCCTGAACTCTATGGGACAATTTTCTATGGCCAATTCACCCTAACCTGCACATCCTTGAACATTATGGGGCAATTTCCTGTTGCCAATCCACCCTAACCTGCATATCCCTGATCATTATGGGGCAATTTCCCATGGCCAATCCACCCTAACCTGCAAATCCTAAACACTATGTGGCAATTTCCCACGGCCAGTCCACCCTTGCCTACACATCCCTGAACACTATGGGACAATTTCCCATGGCCAATCCACCCTAATCTCCGTATCCCTGAACACGATAGGACAATTTCCCATCGTCAATCCACCCTAACCTTCACATCCCTGAAAACTGTGGGACAATTTCCTATGGCCAATCTACCCTCGCCTACTCATCCCTGAACACTATGGGACAATTTCCTGTTGCCAACCCACCATAAACTGCACATCCCTGAACATCATAGAGCAATTTCCCACGTCCAATCCACCTCAACCTGCACATCCCTGAACACTATAGGGCAATTTCCCATTGCCAATCCACCCTAACCTGCACAACCCTGGATACATTGGGCAATTTCCCTCAGCCAATCCACCCTTGCCTACACATCTCTGAACACTATGAGACAATTTTCCATGGCCAATCCACCCTAACCTGCACATCCTTGAACATTATAGGGCAATTTCCTGTTGCCAATCCACCCTAACCTCCACATTGTTGGCAGCACGGTGGCACAGTGGTTAGCACTGCTGCCTCACAGCGCCTGAGACCCAGGTTCAATACCCGACTCAGGCGACTGACTGTGTGGCGTTTGCACGTTCTCCCCGTGTCTGTGTGGGTTTCCTCCGGGTGCTCCAGTTTCCTCCCACAGTCCGAAGATGTGCGGGTCAGGTGAAATGGCCATGCTAAATTGCCCTTAGTGTTATGTAAGGGGTAAATGTAGGAGGTATGGGTGGGTTGCACTTCGGCGGGTCGGTATGGACTTGTTGGGTCAAAGGGCCTGTTTCCACACTGTAAGTAATCTAATCTAATCTAATTCCTGAACACTACGTGCAATTTCCCATGCCAAATCCACCCTAGCCTACACGTCCCTGAACACTACAGTCAATATCCCATGGCAAAGCCATAGTGTTTAGGGATCAGCCATGGGAAATTGTCCGATACTGTTCAGGGACGTGCAGGTTAGTGTGGATAGGCCATGAGAAATTGTCCCATAGTGATCAGGGATGTGCAGGCTGGGGTAGATTGGCCATGGGAAATTAACCCGATCCTTCACATCCCTGAACACTATGGGACAATTTCCCATGGCCAATCTATCCTAACCTACACATCCCTGAACACTATGGGCAATTTCCCATGGCCAATCCACCCTAACCTTCACATCCCTGAACACTATGGGACAATTTCCTGTTGCCAATCCACCCAAAATTACCCATCCCTGAACTCTATGGGACAATTTTCTATGGCCAATTCACCCTAACCTGCACATCCTTGAACATTATGGGGCAATTTCCTGTTGCCAATCCACCCTAACCTGCATATCCCTGATCATTATGGGGCAATTTCCCACGGCCAGTCCACCCTTGCCTACACATCCCTGAACACTATGGGACAATTTCCCATGGCCAATCCACCCTAATCTCCGTATCCCTGAACACGATAGGACAATTTCCCATCGTCAATCCACCCTAACCTTCACATCCCTGAAAACTGTGGGACAATTTCCTATGGCCAATCTACCCTCGCCTACTCATCCCTGAACACTATGGGACAATTTCCTGTTGCCAACCCACCATAAACTGCACATCCCTGAACATCATAGAGCAATTTCCCACGTCCAGTCCACCTCAACCTGCACATCCCTGAACACTATAGGGCAATTTCCCATTGCCAATCCACCCTAACCTGCACAACCCTGGATACATTGGGCAATTTCCCTCAGCCAATCCACCCTTGCCTACACATCTCTGAACACTATGAGACAATTTTCCATGGCCAATCCACCCTAACCTGCACATCCTTGAACATTATAGGGCAATTTCCTGTTGCCAATCCACCCTAACCTCCACATTGTTGGCAGCACGGTGGCACAGTGGTTAGCACTGCTGCCTCACAGCGCCTGAGACCCAGGTTCAATACCCGACTCAGGCGACTGACTGTGTGGCGTTTGCACGTTCTCCCCGTGTCTGTGTGGGTTTCCTCCGGGTGCTCCAGTTTCCTCCCACAGTCCGAAGATGTGCGGGTCAGGTGAAATGGCCATGCTAAATTGCCCTTAGTGTTATGTAAGGGGTAAATGTAGGAGGTATGGGTGGGTTGCACTTCGGCGGGTCGGTATGGACTTGTTGGGTCAAAGGGCCTGTTTCCACACTGTAAGTAATCTAATCTAATCTAATTCCTGAACACTACGTGCAATTTCCCATGCCAAATCCACCCTAGCCTACACGTCCCTGAACACTACAGTCAATATCCCATGGCAAAGCCATAGTGTTTAGGGATCAGCCATGGGAAATTGTCCGATACTGTTCAGGGACGTGCAGGTTAGTGTGGATAGGCCATGAGAAATTGTCCCATAGTGATCAGGGATGTGCAGGCTGGGGTAGATTGGCCATGGGAAATTAACCCGATCCTTCACATCCCTGAACACTATGGGACAATTTCCCATGGCCAATCTATCCTAACCTACACATCCCTGAACACTATGGGCAATTTCCCATGGCCAATCCACCCTAACCTTCACATCCCTGAACACTATGGGACAATTTCCTGTTGCCAATCCACCCAAACCTACACATCCCTGAACACTATGGGACAACTTTCCATGGCCAATCCACCCTTGCCTACACATCCCTGAACACTATGGGACAATTTCCTGTTGCCAATCCACCCAAAATTACCCATCCCTGAACTCTATGGGACAATTTTCTGTGGCCAATTCACCCTAACCTGCACATCCTTGAACATTATGGGGCAATTTCCTGTTGCCAATCCACCCTAACCTGCATATCCCTGATCATTATGGGGCAATTTCCCATGGCCAATCCACCCTAACCTGCAATTCCTAAACACTATGTGGCAATTTCCCACGGCCAGTCCACCCTTGCCTACACATCCCTGAACACTATGGGACAATTTCCCATGGCCAATCCACCCTAATCTCCGTATCCCTGAACACGATAGGACAATTTCCCATCGTCAATCCACCCTAACCTTCACATCCCTGAAAACTGTGGGACAATTTCCTATGGCCAATCTACCCTCGCCTACTCATCCCTGAACACTATGGGACAATTTCCTGTTGCCAACCCACCATAAACTGCACATCCCTGAACATCATAGAGCAATTTCCCACGTCCAGTCCACCTCAACCTGCACATCCCTGAACACTATAGGGCAATTTCCCATTGCCAATCCACCCTAACCTGCACAACCCTGGATACATTGGGCAATTTCCCTCAGCCAATCCACCCTTGCCTACACATCTCTGAACACTATGAGACAATTTTCCATGGCCAATCCACCCTAACCTGCACATCCTTGAACATTATAGGGCAATTTCCTGTTGCCAATCCACCCTAACCTCCACATTGTTGGCAGCACGGTGGCACAGTGGTTAGCACTGCTGCCTCACAGCGCCTGAGACCCAGGTTCAATACCCGACTCAGGCGACTGACTGTGTGGCGTTTGCACGTTCTCCCCGTGTCTGTGTGGGTTTCCTCCGGGTGCTCCAGTTTCCTCCCACAGTCCGAAGATGTGCGGGTCAGGTGAAATGGCCATGCTAAATTGCCCTTAGTGTTATGTAAGGGGTAAATGTAGGAGGTATGGGTGGGTTGCACTTCGGCGGGTCGGTATGGACTTGTTGGGTCAAAGGGCCTGTTTCCACACTGTAAGTAATCTAATCTAATCTAATTCCTGAACACTACGTGCAATTTCCCATGCCAAATCCACCCTAGCCTACACGTCCCTGAACACTACAGTCAATATCCCATGGCAAAGCCATAGTGTTTAGGGATCAGCCATGGGAAATTGTCCGATACTGTTCAGGGACGTGCAGGTTAGTGTGGATAGGCCATGAGAAATTGTCCCATAGTGATCAGGGATGTGCAGGCTGGGGTAGATTGGCCATGGGAAATTAACCCGATCCTTCACATCCCTGAACACTATGGGACAATTTCCCATGGCCAATCTATCCTAACCTACACATCCCTGAACACTATGGGCAATTTCCCATGGCCAATCCACCCTAACCTTCACATCCCTGAACACTATGGGACAATTTCCTGTTGCCAATCCACCCAAACCTACACATCCCTGAACACTATGGGACAACTTTCCATGGCCAATCCACCCTTGCCTACACATCCCTGAACACTATGGGACAATTTCCTGTTGCCAATCCACCCAAAATTACCCATCCCTGAACTCTATGGGACAATTTTCTGTGGCCAATTCACCCTAACCTGCACATCCTTGAACATTATGGGGCAATTTCCTGTTGCCAATCCACCCTAACCTGCATATCCCTGATCATTATGGGGCAATTTCCCATGGCCAATCCACCCTAACCTGCAATTCCTAAACACTATGTGGCAATTTCCCACGGCCAGTCCACCCTTGCCTACACATCCCTGAACACTATGGGACAATTTCCCATGGCCAATCCACCCTAATCTCCGTATCCCTGAACACGATAGGACAATTTCCCATCGTCAATCTACCCTAACCTACACATCCCTGAACACTATGGACAATTTCCCATGGCCAATCCACTCTAACCTACGCATCCCTGAACGCTATGGGCAATTTCCCATGGCCAATCTACCCTAACCTACACATCCCTGAACACAATGGGACAATTTTCCAGGGCTAATCCACCCTAACCTACACATCCCTGAACATTATGGGGCAATTTCCTGTTGGCTTCACCAGAATCCCACTGATTACACAGCGTGGACCCTGAGGGTCCCATCGACACACACAGTGGTGCCTGGTGTGTCATACCACAGGGATCCTGGGTATATCCCTCACCCTTGTGCCGGTGCTATATCTTTTCATGTAGTTATTGTGAACCATTCTCACAATACTCAGCAAGCGCTCCAGAACGTCACATCATTGCCTTGGTGTAGCCACTCTGTGTGCTTCCGAGAAGGGGAACAAGAATAATTTCTGTAAATATTTTGCTCTAAAATTTGACACTATGTTCAACATGCCATTAGAAAATGCTCCAGTAATCCAATTGTCACGCATTCCTGTAGCCCCCCTTCATGTGATACAATAAATTGCCCCCTGTGCAGGATGTGGTGTAGAGGGGTGACCAGTGGAGGGAGCAGTTCCTGATTGGTTCCCAAGTGGCAGCTTGTGTACCCATATGGCTTGGGAGGTTTAAAGCTCTTTTCACTGTTGGTTTGCCCCTGCCATTCTCAATGTAAAAGCCAAACCTGTTTTTACTCCAGCTGTTGCTGCCAGGATGTTCCCTGGCTGTTGGCCCCCTTTTCCAGACTTGCTGTTGCCCGGTGGGAATCTCAGGTGCCCAGCAATCCCAAATGACATGGTCAGTTCAGCTGCAGTTAGAGCATGGATTGGATTTGTGGTTCATTTGTAGGAGTTCCCTTCTTCTGGGGCCTGGGGACTCGTGAAGAGGAGGTCTGCCTGGGCTCCATACTGTATTCCTGCCCCTTGCTTTGCTGCTCCAGGAGGAGGCGACTATAAGAAGTCCAGACCATGCTTCTGCTGAACTTCAGTCCACATGATTGCTGTGCCCCAACTCACTTTCTCATATAGCAATTAATTTGTGGAGAAACAAAGGCTTATTACAAGAGGCATCGGAGGGGTTAAAACACAGCTATACATCCCTCCCCTTTCTGAGACATGGGACATAAGGGTTTAGACTCACTTTTCCCATTGTTCCTTTGTAAGTGAGATGTGTGTCATATCCCCGATAACCCTGACAAATTGATCCAGAATCTCTGGGTGAAGCTGGTGGGGTTTTCCATTCCTGTTGTCTGCAGTTCTGTAGTGCTTCTGTGGACTGAGGTGTGACTGGTGTTGCGTCTAAATTGAGGGTCCTGTAGAATTGAGAGACAGGGCCTTCTGGGTGACCTCAGCTGGTATGGGTACCTTAGACTCTGCTGTTAGTGTTGTTCTGCACCAGAAAACAGACTTTCCAGCGAACTGAGAATCTTAGAATCCCTGCAGAGCAAATAGAGACTGTTTGTCCAATTGTATCTACACTGTCCCTAAAGATCATCCCAAACTAGACCCAACACCCCTACACTGTCCCTGTAACCTTGTTTCCCCACAGTTAACCCACAAAACCTGCTCATCCCTGGGCACTATGGACAGGAATGTTAAATGAGTCGAGAGAGTGATGCTGGAAAAGCACAGCAGGTCAGGCAGCATCAGAGGAGCAGGAAAGTCGACTTTTTCGGGCAAAAGCCCTTCATCAGGAACGAGGCTTGGAATCTTGGCTTGGAGAGATAAATGGGAGGGGGTGGGGCTGTGGGAAAGTTAGCTGAGAGTGTAATAGGTAGATGGGTGTGGGGGTAATGGTGATAGGTCAGAGGGGAGGGTGGAGCAGACAGGTGGGAAGGAAGATGGACAGATGGGACAGGTCATGAGGGCGGTGCTGAGCTGGAAGGTTGGAACTGGGACAAGGTGGGGAGTGAGGAACTGAGGAAAATGGTGAAATCCACAATGACGCCATGGGATTGGAGAAATGTTCAATGATTCCATCCTTCTAGGCTTCCTAATAGTTAGAAATGTCCAGTATTATAGCACTGATGCAATTCATGCTGCTATTAAAGGGTGTGTGAACTGCCTTTGTACAGGATGATGAAAGGAGAATGCAGGACCCAGTGGGACATTTCTGAAAACAAAAGTAGTTTAATTCCTTAGAGAGTGAAGGCTGATTCCTTTCCCTGTTCGTCAGAGTGAGTGTCCTGGTACGAGTCACTACTTACCACTCCCGCTTCCTCCTTGACAGTTCCTCCCCTTTGGGTACAGCCACCTTGTGTCACTCAGGTCATGGTGAGACTGTCAGAAATAATCGAGTGGACATGGACAGAGCAAATTATCCCGGAGAATAAAATCCGCCGCTGGTGCAGTGGCGTGGGACGAACAGCAGTGGGTGGCATTGTATCACTTTAAATACATTGGAAACAGACACAGACACAGAGAGAGAGAGAGTTATCAGCTGTTCAGAGAAAATACAACTCTTTAAAGAGAAGCAAGCCTTTTTGGACATAAAACGAAAACACGAAGTAATATGCATCAGGATGAAAAATACGCACACTGACAAATGTGTAAGTGATGCATTAGCCCATCAAGTCACAGCGAGCAATCTTCACCAATTATGGCTATCCCCGGATTCGGGACCTTGTGTCTGCTTTTCTGTCTCTCTGGGCAAATGCTCCCACACTTAAGCACAATGAGAGTGAACTGCCAGAGTAGTTTTCTTTCAGTATTACTGTATAAAATAAAATGTTTTTAAAGGTGGATTTTAAAACATGTAGAAATTTAAGTAGGATAATCCTGTCACAATAATCTATATGCTAGGATATAGAATTTGCTCAAATTTTAGAATTTATTCTTATAAATAAACTATCATAAGCATTTGTTACAAAATAAATTTAGTTTCCTGCCTGTATCCTTGAGCCCACATTTGGATCACACTCACCGGGGAATCCGAAATTCAGATTCTCAGTTTGTTAGGGTAAACTTAAACATTTCGCTATTTGTGTTATAAGATAATTGCAGAGAAAGTCCACCCTGAGATAATTTTGATGATTTGAAAACATCGGGGAAGTTCACTAAATTCCTTCAAGGAGCCTTTTTCCTGTTTCTTATTTGTATGTTCCTGGGGCTGAGGTGCCCCTTTCATAAATCAGTTGGGATTCCAAAGATCCTGTCTGCTTTTTCAGGTGGATATAAAATGTCTTGATATGCTAATTTTAAGATACGCAAGTTCTCTCTGTGCCAATCTCCAATCGGTAAACTTCAATAATCAGAAACTGTGCAGCACTCTCTCCCCTTCCTGTGTGTGAGAGCTTGTTGTGCAGAAACTCCTGGATTGAGGTTTTACACAGCAACAGCAACTTCATTTCCAGACTAATTAATCAGCAACATATTACATCATTGTGAACGGCATCTTGTCTATGTTCTTCTCTTGTTAGCCTAAAAACTTTCCTTAACAAATTGGTAGGATTCATTAATTAGAAAGATGGGAGCAGATGATACTAAAACAGGTGGGAAAATAAGTTACATGGAGAAACAAGTGGAGAGATACTTCAGAGCGCTTTGGTGCAGGAGGATCTGGGTGCCCTTGTGCATGACTCACAGAAACTTCCGTTAGAGATAGTTAACAAGGTTAGCGGGTAACAAGGATGCGTTATGAACTTGAAAGTTTGTACTTTAAGGAAGTGTGAAAGCTGGCAAGCACCTGTCATGTGACTGACTGGCAGGCACAGTGTGCAGTGGAGAATTGAAAGATGTAATCTTAAGATGTAACCTTTGGCTTTAACCTTGGTACCTCAATTGTTTCCACTGCAGTTCGAATGCAACCAATCAAGTTAAATTAAGCCCCAGGATTCTAAACCTAATTGAATTTGTATTTTACTGTTTTGACAACATCAGACCAATGAGACTATCTGATGTTGGGGGTCTGAAAAACAGGCATTTTGGACAGTTAGCCAGAAGGAGCACCACGTGCCATTGTCAGACAGATTGCCCGTAACACTCTTTATCAACGGTACCTTTCTTATGTGAAAGATCTGTGTGACAGCAGACTGAAGACAACCCAGGGAGATCTATAAACCGATGAAGACAGAGAAACCAGAGAAAACACCTGCTGTCTGGTTTTGCAAATTAAGTTGCTGTCAATTTAATAGGGGTTTTATTGGATAAGTAGATTGTTACAGAACGAGAGGTAGACAACAAATATTTAAGAGAATGAAGGCTTAGAGTTGTAAATAGCTGTTGTTTAATTTTCACTTTAGATTTCAAGAAGAACATTGATATTTTTTGTGAAATAGTGGAATTTTCATAGTTCTCTGTCACTCATATTTGAACAGATCATGAGGCGAGGTGAGCTTTTCTGTGAGTTTCATTTAATCAGCAGAATTTACCACCATGTTGTAACAATTTGGGCGCTAGGGTTCGTCATTTGCAGCAGTTTAAACAAATATGGTCTGAGATTTGATCAGATTTGGGGGACAAGAGATCCCAGCGGATTTAAACACTTGCTGCTTCGTCTCCGACAGTTTTAAATAAAGCAGATGTGTGAGAATTTGTTTCATTTTAGTTACTTGTGGCTGGTTAAATTAAAAGAGAGAGAATTGGTTCTTATAGTTGCTAAAGAGGTTCTGGGGTTTCAAAGTGATTCCCAAATTTTCCAAGAAAGTTTAGAAAGAAAACATACTTTTGCAATAAGCAAAGAGATTAGACTTGGGTTTAACCTTGGACAAAAGTAAAGTGGAAATTGTAAGAGATTTGTACAAACAATTAGGTACATCAGAGAAACAGATAGATGCAGTAGAGTTAAGAAATTTTCAAGTACTTTTTCTTATTCATTTGTGGGACTTGGGCATCGCTGGCTGGCCAACATTGATAGCCCATCTCTACTTGCCTTGATAAGGTGGGGGTGAGCTGCCTTCTTGAACCCCTGCAGTCCACTTGCTGTGGGTTGACCATAATGCCAGTACGGAGGGAATTCCAGGATTCTGACCCAATGACTGTGAAGGAACGGCAGTATATTTCCAAGTCAGGGTGGTGAATGTCTTGGATGGGTCCATGCAGATTGTGGTTTTCCCAAGTACCTGCTGCTTTTGTCCTTTCAGATAGAAGCAGCTGTGGGTTTGGAAAGTCATTGGTGAATTCTGCAGTGCACCTTGTCAATAGTACACACAGCTGTTACTGAGTGCTGGTCGTATAATGACTGAATGTTTGTAGATGTCACGCCAGCCAAGTGGGTCGCTTTGTCCTGGACGGTGTCAAGCTCCTTGACTTTTGCTGGAGTGGCACCCAGGCAAGTGATCACACTCCTGACTTGTGCCTTGAAGATGGTGGATAGACTTTGGGGTGTCAGGGGGTGAGTTACTTGCTGCAGTATTCCTAGTCTCTGACCTGTTCTTTTAGCTGCTGTGTTTGTGTGGTGAGTCCAGTTGAATTTCTGGTCAATGGTAACTCCAAGGATGTTGACAGTGGGGGATTCAGTGATAGTGATAACGTTGAACGTCAAGGGTTGGCAGTTACAGTGTCTCTTATTGGTAACGGTCATTGTTTGGCATTTTTGGGGCACATATGTGACTTGCCATCTTGTTGCAGATATTATCCAGCTCTTGTTGCATCTGAGCACGGACTGCTTCAGTATCTGAGGAGTCACGAATGGTGCTGAACACTGCGCAATCATCAGCGAAATTCCCCGTTTCGGGCCCTATGACAGAGGGAAGGTGGTTGTTGAAGCAGCTAACGATTGTTGGACCTAGGACAACACCCTGAGGGACAATTGAGGAAAATGGAGTGAGAAGATGAAGAAAGAGCACGGGAGGAAAACGAAAGAGAGACAAGGTTCTTACCGGAGCAAAGCGATAGAGAAGGAAAAGAGACAGAATGGCACAGAAAAGTCAAAAAAAGGAGAAAGAATTTGAACTTCTTAAGTTGTGACTTAGTCAGGAAAGTCAAGCTAACATAATGGAGTTAGTGATATATACAAATATGTGCCTATGGATTGGTCCCAGGATCATATGGATAGTCATTCAGAAACATAAAGAAGGAACCAGATCGGACTTATGTTGATTCAAAAGAATTGTCATTTTGATATATGGGTGCGGGCCTTAAAAGTAGATAAGAACTATGAGGCTTGAAGAGAGATTATTCTGCTGGTGGGGTTTAAAACTCACTTCCAGAGATGATAAGAATTCATGTGGGTGAACAGAACATTCAGGAAGTGAGAATAGCAGCAGAGTTAGCAGATGAATACACGTTGGTGCATATGACAAATTTCCCGGAAGAATTTCATCCTGTGAGGGAAAGAAGTTGGGAGAAGGGGCGATCCTACTCCACGAAACCAAAAGTAGAGAACACAGGTAAGTGTTTGCCACAGGATCAAAAAAAAAATCCAAGAGGGTGGAAAGGAGGTGAAAGGCCTCCGATATTTCAATTGCAGTAAAGTGGGACATAAACAGAGACAGTATGGTCATTAAAGAAAGGCACTATGGGAAATGATGTGGTAAAAGAGGTTAAGCCATTGGCATTAACTAAAGTAGTCAAGGAGACACCCTCCACAAAAAAAGTCAAGGAGCTGCAATTGACTGCACAGCCTAGACTGGGGCTGGGTATGCAGTTAGTGCTTGATCTCTCTGAAGAATTTGCCTCTGTGGGTAAAGCTTACACAGAAAGGACAGGGGGAGAAGGACAAAGGGTTATAATTTTGATAGATACAGGATCTAACCAATTTCTAATAACAAGAGATGAATGAATTTGCACTCTTTCTGACCTGTTACCTGAGACAATGATAATTTGTGGGATAGATGGACAGATATTTAGCGTTTCCCTCTGTAAGGTCAGGTTGGAATGCCAAAAAAAGACAGTAGGAGAAATTGACAGAGCGTCAGTTCCAGGAATGCAGTTTGTTCTTGGGAACGATTTGGCGGGATCCAAGGCAGGAGTGACACCCCTTGTTGTGGAGAAGCCCAAGGAAGACCAGGAGAATGAGCAGTTTAAAGAAAAATATTATGGTATTTTCCAAGACTGCAGTAACCAGATCCCACTATCACAAATCATAGCCTGAAGCAAAAACTAAAGATAAAGATGAAGAAGTTGATGTTCAGTTAGTGGACACCCTGATTAATGTAATGGTGCAGGAAATACCTGAACAGGCAGAGGTCAGACAGGAGTGTTTAGTCCTGAAAGGCTAAGGGATTTGCAACAACAAGACCAAGCAATAAAAGATATATTTGTGGATATGTACTCTGAAAAGGAGACATATGATATTTCTGATGGTTATTATCTGAAAGACAGATTCCTCAGACAGAAATAGAGACCATGGCGAGTGAGTGCAGAGGCGAAATGGGCCAAAGTACAGCAGAGTGTGTTGCTGGTAGCTTACAGGTTAAACATTAAACGACCAGTAGGAGGTCACCTTCGGGTACAGAAGACTCAGGCTAAGATACAAATCCACCTTTAATGACCTGCAATACACAAGGATGTGGTTACCTTTTGCTGTCTATGTCGTACATGCTAAAAGGTAGGTAAGCCACAGGCACCTTCCCCTGCCACTGCAGGAATTGCAAAACCTACACCCGCACCTCCCCCCTCACCTCCATCCAAGGCCCCAAAAGAGCCTTCCACATCCATCAATGTTTCACCTGTACTTCCACACGTCAGTTATTGCATCCGTTCCTCTCACCCCACAGCCCTGTGGCCGAACATTTCAACTCCCCCTCCCACTCTGCCGAGGACATGCAGGTCCCGGGCCTCCTCCACCACCATTCCCTCATCACCCAACACCTGGAGGAAGAACGCCACATAGTCTGCCTTGGAACACTTCAACCCCAGAACAACAATGTGGACTTCACCAGATTCCTCGTCTCCCCTTACCCCAGTTCCAACTTCCGAGCTCAACACTGTCCCCATGACCTGTCCTACCTGCCAATGTTCCTTTGCACCTATCCCCACCACCCTCCTTTCCGACCTTCATCCCTACCTCCATCCAACCATTGTACTCTTCGGTGCCTTCTCCCAAACCCCACCCCTCTCCCATTTATCTCTCAGCCCCGGAGGTTCCATCCTCATTCCTGATGAAGGGCTTTTGTCTGAAACGTCGATTTTCCTGATCCTGGGATGCTGTCTGACCTGTTGTGGTTTTCCAGCGCCACTCTAATGTAGACTCTGATCTTCAGCATCTGGAGTCCTCACTTTCACCTCGTGATTTTTTTGTGTTTGGCTTTTGTTTCTTGCTGTTTGTTGACATTGTACAGTCAATGGAGGAAGTACAGACTGTGGAAATATGATAATCTTGCAAAGGAGCATGTTAAACGTCTCAAGTGAAACATGTGAATAGCTCCCATTGTTCTTCCCTTCAACAGTGAGTGTGCTGGGAGCTGGATATTGAACTGTAAGCATTCTAATAGTTGTGGACAGGGCGTCCCATTGATGGAGCTGTGGAGCTGTTGTCTGATTCTGCATTTCATGCAGTTGTAATGAGTCAAAAAATCCCCAGATAAGGAGCATTTCAGGGCAACAGTGGACTCCCAGCTGTAAGTCAGTTTCAAATCATGACGAGCAGATTCAGAAATACAAGGACATAAAAGCAAGACAGTGTAACCTATATGACCAGTGTTTAAAGGAATGCAGACCGCCAGTCAGAGAGAGAGAGCACACACCTCCTTACAGCATCAGCTGATTGTGTAAAACTATATTTCTGTTCAAATATTTCTGGATGTGAACACTTGTAAAGTGACTCACCAAATAATTGGTCACATTAGAGGCTGCTCATAAGAGATGGTAGATTCCTATCCTGATCAGCAGAGACTAATAATGTCCACTGCACACACAGACTGTAAACAAACACCGTGATTGAATGCAAGAAAATTAACATTAATGGGTAATTTAGATTTTGAGGCAAACTGAATTGTTCAGAGGAATTTGAAATTGGCATTTATGTAGAGAGACACTGGCAGTGAATGGATACAATTCTTATTCCAAGCAATTCCTGGAAACTGGTATGCAGAATACAATGTCCCAATGCAGACAGATTGGGCTGAATACCCGACTTCTATGCTGTACTAATTCTGTGATGCTGATTCTGCTGATAAAGGAAGTCACATCCTGGTGTTTAAGAGTTCCAGTATAAAAATATCACGATAATAATGCAGAATAAAACTCTGACCAAAAAAAAAATCATGTCTGAGTACAAACGAATGTAACTGACTCGGTGATACCACAGAACATTAAGAGAGGAACCATCCCACTGTGATGGACAGAACCAGCTATTTTAAAATAAAATGGCTTCCAAATTTCTAACTGATATTTTTATATAGATACTCTGCAGAAGAGGATGGGATTTCCTTTATCATCAGAATCACAGGTTTTGTACAACACAGAAACAGTCCAATGAGTACATTGTGTCTGCAGTCAGATATTCTATTTTTAGTCTGTTGTCCACACCAGGTTCCACTCATCCTCGGGACTGTGACCTATATACCCATCTGCTCTCCCATTCCACACACCCCCACACTGACAGAAAACTCAAACTCGCAAAATGGGACCGAGATTCTGACCCAGTCTCAACACCCTCACCGAATGAATCGCAGTTACAGAGAATATTACTGGCTGCAGAGAATTAAGCCACTGTGATTCACAAGCGTGGAGAATGATTGGTACAGATTGAGAACTTCACTTGCACTGTCACGCAGCAGAACCTGGCATGTACAGATGACATCCTAAATTTAAAAAAGTATGGACAGAACAGAAAGTTTTGTGGTGGTGGTTTGGAAGAAAGAGAAAGTTGACGCCAAGAGTCCAATGGCTGATTTTCAAATTTTAAAAGCCCACCAAAATGTCAAAAAGTGCAAGATGGTTTAGATGAGAATGATTCAATACATGGGCGTGGATTTGTCTTTCGACTGTGAAATGATAACTCACGCAAACTCAGTTTACTCTGTTCCCTCCTTTACAGCTGAAATATCACTCCTTGGTGGTTAATGTGCTCTCTCCAGAGGGAGGGAAAAAAAAAACCTATACATGAACCTAGCAGAGAATAAAGTGCAGTGGGTCAGGGACCATAAATAAGAGGGAAACAGCGGCAAGTACAAAAACAGAGGTACAGGCAAATGTTCAGAATTTGTGAGTCCGGTCAGTATTCTTACAAATTCTTAACGTTCGACTGTACCTGTGCTCTTGTTTTTGCCACTGTTTACCTATTATTTTCTATCTATGCTACTTAACTCTGTGATCGGCCTGTACAGTTCACAAGACACAGCTTTTCACTGTGCCTCGGTACAGTGACAATAAATTCAATTCAATCTCTTCAGCAATTTTTAGAGCCATTTCTCTCACTTTTTATTTAGTCAAACAACGGTGTTGTGTATGTCTTGTGAACATGCTGAAATCGTATTATACTAGAGAGAAAGAAAGGGAGAAACAGATGTTAGTTACTACCCCACAGAATGAGGAAACAAATGAGGAAGATGATATGTATTTTGATGTGCCTCAAAATAGATTAAAAAAATGAAAACACTCTTTAGAAGTGGATAGGTTCATAAACTATCTGCCTCAGAATCATAGAACAGAGTTGAAAAGTTTATTACTGCAGTGTAAGGACATATGTAAGAATCAAATGGGGTGGTCTAATGCTTTTGTACAAGAAGTAGATGGAGGGAATAATGCTGTGATAAAACAACACCACTATCAGCTTAATCCTTTCAAAGCCAGACAGAACTGATGGAGGCCTTATGCCTGAAACATCGATTCTTCTAAACTGCGGATGTTGCCTGACCTGCTGTACTTTTCCAGTACCACATTCTCGATCCGATCTCCAGCACCTGCTGTTCACAGTTTCTCTGACATAATATCATCGAACCAAGCCAGAGCAAGTGAAATTTGCTTATCATCTTAGTTCCCAAACTGGATGGGACTCAACGATTTTGTGTGGATTATTGGAAGGTCAATGCCGTTACAAAAGTGAACTCACATCCAATTCTGAGATTGAAGAACTGTTTCAATAAAGTTGGACAAGCCAGTTACATCAGCAAGTTGGGTTTACTGCATAGTTACTGGCAGGTAACGCTATCAGAGATGGTGAAAGATATTTCTGCATTTGTAACCCTAAACGGACTATATCAATTTAAAGTGATGCCCTTTGGAATGAAGAACACCCCATTTCCAGTTGCGGTGGCGTTAACAAACTGTGCAGTCTATTTGGATGATGTAGTGATCTTTAATAAGTCCTGGAAAGATCACATGGTATAGCTGGCAGAGCTCTTTAACGACTACAAGAGGCAAAACTGGTGATACACTTAAACAAAACTGATTTCGTGAAAGCAGAGGTGACGTTCTTGGGACATGGCATCCTTCATGGAGGGTTGACCCAAAACAACGCAAAGACGAGGGTCATCAAGAAAATTTCACAACCAAACTCAAAGGAAGAGATGTTTTGATTCTTTGGACTAAGCGGATTCTATCGGACGTTTGTTCAATCTTCAGCAATGTAGTGGCACCATGAAATTCGAGTGGCCAAGAACTGTTTAATGTAAAAATTCATAGCTTTATTTCTTAAAGAATAACAGAGAAAAATAAACTAACAACTATTTACACTTCCACCTTCAAACATATCTTTCACCTTCCCTTCGATAATACTAGTCCGATTACACCCCCAATTAAGATTGACAGAAAAAATGAAATGTTAAAACCAGCCAGCGGTCGAATCTTCTTGTTGTCTTTGTTGGTAGATTGGCTCTCTAGGTCATTGTTGAGGTTTTTCTCTGCGCAGACTCCTTCTCCAGACAGTTACCTCACAGAAAAGCCTGACTAGCAGCGTATAGCTGTTAGTGTTGTGGCAGTTCTCCTCCCAAATGTTCAGTTTTCCCTGGTCATAATCCTTATAACCTCAGATTGTATCATTGGCTTTTAAAATTGTCAATACCCTCAATTCAACCTTGATTGGAGTTTGGTATTTTGCGGGGTATAATTTTAAACTGATTGGCCGAACTCGAATCTGTTTTGTCATTTCCAGACAACCAACTCCCCCCGTCGCAACCCCACATGTTACGTTATGTCTTTTTGTGATCATGTCGTGCTGTCACTGCCAGCTTTCACTCTCTTAAAGATACAGTATACCCACATTTTCATAACTGACTGGACTGTTAGTTGGTTACTTTTCAAAGAAATTCAACATCCACCAGAGGGAAATACTTCATGATCAAAAAAGTACTATTGAGTTTGATACTCATCCAACAACGTTTTAACTTGCAGGTCACGAACAACGTCTCACAGATCACTATCCTCTTGCGTTCTTAGAATGCTTTAAAGACAAGAATGTGAGACTGTTTCATTGGAGTCTTATGTTGCAGACATTTAATTTACATAGCACTCACATTGCACGTCGTAAGAATGTAATCGCAGATGCATTAATGTGGATTTAACTGATAACCTACTGAAATGATACATCTATTCAATGTTATATATATGTTGAAGTTAATATGAACTTAGATTAAAGTCATATGTATGTCATGCTATTGCAGTTAAGGATTAGAGAGAAAAAAAGAAGTCAACTTTTTTTGTGATATTTCATTTTTTCTTAAGCAGGGAGGTGTTATCAAGGTGAAGGGATACTATTCCTTTAAGAGAATTGAAAAGCTAGCAAGGACTTTGAGAAGCACAGAGAATCCAGAACTAGGTAACAATGTAACGTTTGGTCTGAATATCTAGAGTAGCTGGGTTGCCATGAAACAAAAACAAATTCAAATTCGGCCAGTTTAAATTATGTCCCAAGATTCCAAACTCCAATCACCTTTAAATTAGAATTCTGACAATATTAAAATGATCTGATGTTTTGGGGTATAAATATCAGCCAGTTTGAACAGTTACCCAGAGTGACAAAAATAACTGCCAAAAGACCAACAGGTGTAGGCTACTTGGAAGAGCTCTCTGAGAGATAGCTGTCTGGAGAAGGCGTTTGCACAGAGGAAAAACCATCAAAACTGACCTGGAGAGAGAAACTGCAGAGGAACATATACTGAGGAAACTCAGTAAAGCTGACTGGTCTTCAAATGTGATTATTTTTCTGTAAATCATAATCAGGACTTTTTTAAAAAACAGACTAGTATTGTGTGTGTGCGTGTGGTGGTGGGGGGGGGGGGGGGCGCATGGTATGTGAACGATACATTTAAGAGAAAGGGATTGCAAATAGTTGTTAGCTAATTTTCTGATGGACTCAAAAATACCGTTGTTAATTTTTAATTTAAAAAACTACTTTTGGGATCGTTCTTTGCCTCTCGAATTTTAACAGAGTACAGCACGGGATGAATCTTATCTGTGTTGCTAGTTAATTAGCAGAGGGGTTTACCCCGTGCCATTACACCTCTGACTGGGGCTTGGATTTCTCCAAAGACACAGCAGATGATTCTTAGAAAGAAACAAATCAAGAAAAGGAAGGCTATCAGCATCAGGCCAGAGTGCACTGAACAGAAACAGAGAAACAAATTATTGTTGAAAATACAATTATAATAAAAATACAAACTTTTATGCGGATATATTATTTAATGTGTATGATGGATTGTTTGTAACTTTCGTCCAGATGTGTGGGTCAGAGAATTCAGTGAGGATGTGTGGTCAGGGCCCTGTCATTGCTGTTCCACTCCAGCCTGCAGTGAAAAATGGTACTTTCCTCCAGTTTATTTTACAACCGGTTCACTCGCTGTGAAGTGATTCCTTGGGATATTTTTCTGGGCAGATCTCATACCTCCTTCAGTTATGCTTTTGTTCTTCAGCTTTCTACTAAATGTTACTCATTGCTAACAGCACGTTAGGTTGGCTTTGCTCCTGCAGTCTCTTTCTCAGATGGAGTCATTCCTTGCCCGTTAGTAAAGGAGTGTTATCTAGCTGTTTCTCCTTCTCCTTTCTGTCCATCCTCACGTGCACTGCTCCTGCTGCAGATAATGTTGGCTCTTAATTTCTTGGATTTATTCATCAACTGAATTATTTCTATAACGGGATATTTCACTGCATACTTTAACTGGTCTCTGAAGTTTTTCTGTGTCACCACATAAATAAGTGCATTTGAGCAACAGCTCAGGTTCCGCAGCATAAATGCAACTCCTCTAAAGAGATAAGAATTAAAGGAATCCAAGGAATAACCAACATTAAAGAAATGTAAAATATATACCAACCAGAGAAGAATGAAGCTGGCAGATATAGCAAAGACTAAAATCGCAGATTTCTTTCTCCTCTTTATTTCGATGTCGCTTTCTATTTTTGTCTGACCCCTCAGTCCCTCACGCAATTTATTGGCCTCGAAGATGTACCTGACAGTCAGAACGTTGATAAATAGAATAAAAATGAATGGGAGAAATGGTGTTAAAAAATGTTCAAAATGTCTAAAACATGACCATTGATGGCTTTTAGAATAAGTATGGCTGATATAACAGTACCATGGAACATTGTTGATGATCTGTCTTGGTTTAAGTGGAAAGTAGTTGGGAATGTTCTTCAAAGAAAAGAAAATACAGATCACCGCTAGAGTCTTAGTCACAGTTTTCTCTGTGCAATATTTAACTTTCATTCGATGAAAACAAATGGCAACAAATCGATCAAAAGAAAAAGCAACCGTGAACCAGACAGAACAATCAATGGTCAAACAACTCAGTGCAAAGATAACACCACAAACAGGAACGATATCTAGGAAACACGGTGGGTAATAATAATTTGGAAATTGGTAAAGGACTACATATAAAACAATGAACAGTAGATCCGATGTTGCCATGGCCAACAGATAACGAGTGCTGCATGTAGAAAGACCACTTTTCCCCCGAGCCAAGAATACAATCACCACGAGACTAACTGTAAGAGAGAGAAAGGACAAATGAGACTTACAGTTCCTGATCAAACTTTTTAAGCCAACAATGTAGAATAAGTGTTGTTCCACGTCCTATGAACTTTAAAGAATTTGCAACACATCAGCAACTTCTCTCTAAATGGATTTACTTTTCTAAAACATATAGGGAGGAATATGAGCAGCAGCTTGCTCACAGAAACACAGTCATGTCCTGACCGGGGATTTTTGGGGATTATCTGTGTTTGATTTCAGTGTCTTTATAGGTTACTCAGACTGGCTGCGGTATGGTTTAAGCCAAAAAGATCCACCCAAAGACACCCAGGATCAGTAAAATAAAGAATTGGAGACAACTAACATGGACATGAATTGCAAAATTTTCTTTGATCAGTTTTGCAACCTCCACAGCTCAGATTGCCTCTAGAATTGTATATCCACACGACATGAACAACTGTACAGGGCACTGAATCACTTCACAGCATCCAGGAATGAATGTCCTCCACAATATGGATGAACAGATGATCAAGCATTGAATCCATCCCTCTTGCACAAGACTCAAAATTTTGACAATCTGAACTACGAAGATATTCTGCAGTGAACCTATCAGCAATGTCTCAATTTGGATATCCACCATAATCATAAGAACATCAACATTTGGTACAGACTCCCTCATCTGTCCAAGATGGTACGCCATAGTTTCCATTCAAATAAAGTGTGAATCCATCAGCATTGATTATTACAACTTTCCAGTTTATAAATTGGACACTTTTTTTAAGTTAAGCAAAGCTTCCTGCCTGATACCCAGGATCAGGCTCCCACGTTCTTTTCCTCGGCCCTATCCTTGTGAATAGAGATCCCCCTCACAGAATCGGTGCACGCACTGGCGCTATAAATCTCCAGACTTTACCCGGCACGCTCCACGGCAATCACCAGAAAATTGTACCACAGCTTGGCATCAGAGATGGCTCCTATTGTAAAATCATAGAAATGTTACAGCACAGTAAGAGTTCATTTGACCAATCAAGTCTGCATTACTCCTCTGAAGAGCATTCCAAGCCGACACTACCCCCCAAACCGCTATTCTCATGATTTTTATTATCCCTGAACTCTATGGGAAAAATTACCGGTGCCAATTCACCCAACCTGCGTTGTTGGAGGAAACTAGAGCAGCTGGAGTAAACCCGTGTAGACACAGGGAGAACATGCAAACTCCACACAGACAGTGATCCAAGGCTGGAATAGCACTCGGGTCCCTGTGCTGTGAGACAGCAATGCTAACCACTTTGTAGCGTTTCTGCCCTGAAGTCCCTGTGGATTCAGGCTTATATTAACAATTTGGGGAGTCAATAACCTTATGGTCTTATCACCAGACTGTTAATTCAAAGACTTGTGCATTGTATCTGGGAGCTGGATGCAACATTCTACATGTCAAACTGTAGAATTTCATTGCAAGTAAATTCAGACTTAAGGGTCTATTGATAACAGTGAAACAGTTGTCAACTACCTGGAAGAAAAGCCGATCTCAATCACTTCAGAACGGCAACCTGGTATCCTTACTTGGTCTGTCTTACATGCAGCTCCTGATTCTTGACAACCTGGTTAACTCTTACCTGCCCACTGAACAACAAGAGAAAGATGGTAAGTATTGGCCGAGGCAGTGACACCCACATCCCTTCAATAAAGACAAGAAAATGGAGCATCATGCACAGCCAACTCATCATTATAGAGGACTGTGCCTTTTTCAGATTATTCTCTGCATTTGGCAATCCCCACACTGAGTCTAATGTCACAATAGGAAATGATCAATTCCAGATATGATTACTTGTTTAGTTTACAAGCGTCAGGAATACCAATGCACAGACCAGTATCCTGCATTGATAACTGAGGCAAAGGGATCTGTAACCTGGCTTTGGGACCACAAAGAGTTGGGAAACTCATTGGACTCAGCAAAATAGGCCATGTCATGTACTATCCACTGGGACAGTAGATAAACCTGAATTTAGCAAGACACCAGCACCAAGTATTCAGGCTTTCACCTCGGACATTTATCCTGCTGTCCGCTGTACATAATACACCATTGGACCCCAATCACTTCTCGGGTTCAGAGATATCCTTCTGCACATTTGGGAATCGTGATTATTGTTATATGTACTCATGGATTATGAGCTTTATTGACCAGGCCAGTAGTCGTTATCCAGCTATAATCACCTTTTGATGACGTTTGAGATCTGTCTTTGTGAACAAATTTATTCCCGAGGGTGCAGGAAACTCACAATGCTTTAGAGGGAGAGTTGCAGAAGTTTTTCCTAACCGTGACAGAACAGCAATACATTTCCAAGTCACCATGAAATCTGAATTAGAAGGAATTTGGATGTGATAATGTTTATATGTATCTGCTGCCTTTCAGCTTCCAGGTGCTGGAGGTCATGGTTTTTGAGGTACTGCTGAAAGAGTCTTGGCATGAACACATATATTTTGTGTGGTGAATTTGTACTTGCAGAGTTACATTGCACTTTGCTCAAAAACTGCATACCTTCATGTAGAACTCTGAGCTCAAAAACTGCATGAATTTCTGTAAAACTCTGTTGTCTCACTTTTTAGAATAGAATCAATCTAAATATCAGGTCATAGACAGAGAACACAGAGGGCTAACACCGTCAACATATTGTCTAGCTATCACCATTGTTAACAGCTAATCCGAGAATGCAACTTTTAAGAAAAGGGTTTTGTGATTTACACATGAAACAATTGAAACTATCACTGTATTCGAACAGATGAAAGGCTTAACAGACAATCAATTTTTCAATGTATGATTTCAGTTACATCACACTGCAAATTTTTGGTATAAATTCTGTGTTACGATCGAGCCCTCCACAATCACCTGATGAAGGAGCGTCGCTCTGAAAGCTAGTGTGCTTCCAATTAAACCTGTTGGACTATAACCTGGTGTTGTGCGATTTTTAACTTTGAACCACCCCAGTCCAACACCGGCATCTTCAAATCAAGAGGTAATGAAGTTAGTTATTCGTTGAAACTAGGTTTTTCTTATTCCTGTTACTTTTGTAAAAAATCTATACATTGCCTTAAAACTGATGGATGCGTGCTCCTTCAAAGGAAGGTACATATCAAAAAGTGAAGGGTAGCGATATCTGGAAAGATGACTGGGGAAGGATTGATGAATTATATATTTTAAAGTTGTTGATCCAAATCTAATTAGGTACAGATGTGAAATCATTTGAACATTTTCAGTGCTGTATCCATCCTTATCAACGTCTAGATAACAAATTAGTGTATCAAGGTCCAACATTTATCCTGACCTTACTACACAGTGAATCAGTCTCAGTTATTTGAGCAAATATAATAAGTCTATAGGGAATTTCATTGAATTAACATTGTCACTCTGCCATTATCCCTTCATGGACATGATGATGTGGACATGCCAGGATGGGACTGGAGTGAACAAGGTCAGACATCACACAAAACCAGGTTATCGTCCAACAGGTTTATTTGAAATCCAAAGCTTTCAGAGCGTTGCTACTTCATCAGGTGAAACCTTCATCTGTAACAGTTAAATTCTATAGTCAGAGATACTCCTACTTATGCAAGACCACTGCTATAAGATGTTCCCCTCCAGTAAGTAACTACACGGAGTGTAATTTTACTTCGAAAGATGCTCCTAATAACACTGGGGTGAATTATTCCCCTTTACCTAGGAAACCACACTCGGGAAAAATCTAATTGAAAAAATTTTCCCGAGTCACATTGTCACTGGAATAGTGTGCTCCCTTCAGTTCATTGACCCATGTGCAATCCAGATTTACAGTGAAAGATATTCCCAGTAAAGCATACAAATGAGATCAGGTGTATTCTTTTGTTAGATTTCTACACTCACTTCAATGCTGCATTTACAGAAACCCACAGAACAACAGAATACTGGCTCAGAAGTTCCTATTTGAGCAGTTTCCCACACTTTGTAGAATTCCACAATGTCACATCCTCCCAGCAACATGAGGTCACAGCAATCAGAGGGTCCAACCTGAGATTCGTGATCCCATTCAATACAATTCCACAATGAGTGATACTTTCACTCAGAATAATTCCTGACATCTGAACCAACGTTACACAACACCCCAGTCAACCATCGGGTAATACAGAGTATCCGTGAGCTACAGACAAAAAAGATTTTCTTTTGTCATTTGAGGAATTGTACCACAGAGTTGGTTTGGAAATGTGATCTTTGATATCACACATTAGGAACTCATCAGACCGTCGTCCAGTGCTGTGTAAGTCAAGGGTAACACCTAATTGTCATGCATAACAATGGATCAGCAATCAGGTAGCTCCCTGCATTCGTGAGAAGAATCCTCTGAGGAAGTAAAAAACTAAACTTCAAGGGAAAAATGAAAAAAAACTCCAAGAGACCCCATCAAAGAATGTTAGTTTTACAGAAAACACGGTCTTCTGTATTGTACGAACCTTTGGTGTTAATGCAGTTATCAATACTCTGTGTATCATGCAAAGTCATATCAGATACAGAATGAAATTTGTTTGATGTATTTCCATGCACCATTGAGACTTTCCTTCAAGTGAGCTATCGTGGAAGTAAAGGAAGAGGTTATTATTGCATCAAAGAGTTTGATCCACTAAGTTATTCTTCGTTATTGCATCCAGGAATTATTCCTCTGATGTAAAACACACTGTACTAGACATTTCCCAGCCAGCAGTATTGATGCAGCAGCCCTGACATCTACAATATATTGTGGAAATGTTTCATTTGGCTCTATCCTTACTGCAAGCATTTATAAGCTTGTAACAACAAGTCTCATTAAGACTTCGTCACACTCATTCCCAACATATATTTCATCCTTCAATGGCCGCAGAACAGTCTGGGGCTATTTAGCACATAAAGGTGAGCTCCAATAAACCACCTAACCCTTAAACTACAATCTCTGCTTGGATAGGAATCTGGTGTGACAATCAATGCAATAATGTCCCATTCTATGATGCAAAGAACATCATGCTCTGTCAGATTCGGCAGATGATTCATCTCCTTTCAGCAGTACATTTCTCATGGGCTATGAATCAACTGGTTACCCTGGTATAGTATTCAACTTACTGAGCTCCTTAATGATAAACATCAGGTCAATGGAGGACACAACAGCAGAGTTGACTTTAACTCTGAACGACTGATTTCTTGATCCTGATTGGAGCAGCACAACAACAACATATATCCGAAATCGCGCATCAGTAACCCCACACTAACTGGTCTTTCATCAGTGACAAATCCTGTTGTGCCACCAGATATCCACCGCTCTGAACCCTATGGCCCAGTACAATAACAGAGACATCACAAAGTTGACCGAGTACTGCAGTCCACAGTATAACACGATGACTTCACGGTGAATCGGTCTAAAATATATCCATGGTTTTTGTCTCCAAAATGTCAGTGCTAACAAAATAACAAAAACCACAACAATAGTGATAATCAGTATTTATCCGAATTGATAGCTAAAGAATAAATAATAATCTTAAGTGACTGTACATTGGAACAACTTCACATAGACCATTATCGTTTGTGGAGCATAAAACGATACCAGCAACAAAGAGCAAGGTGAGAAACAACCTGATGGACAAAGATGTTTGATCCCCTGTGAGAGAGCTGTGGCTACAACACTACAGATCTCAGTGTTTATCCCATTAGAATCTGTACCACAGTACTGTGTATCGTTTTACAAATGGCACAACTCACACATCTTTTTGACAATCAAAATATTCAACAATGCACATCAAAATTTGAACCTGTGCTCAACACTCCCCCCAGTGATCTGTCCTCGCAAATATTGTGTACCCACACATTCACTGATTGATGAAAACAGGCCGGGATAGTTGACCCTTACTTCCCACTCAATAACGACCTGCTGAACCCACCATTGCCCACATTGTATCTGCACTCCCATTTCCTGCAAGCTGCTTGAACAAGATCCACCAACAAAATACCTTTAAATGTAGGAATGTAAAATTCCAGATGTCATTAAGAGGTGGAGAGCTATGGCCGTTGCTCAGCTCAGCCAAACACCATCAATGTGCCCTCATTGCCAACCCATTCTGCACAGTATAGAAAAACAGACAGTGCTGCACATTACTGAGGGGTCTCCGACTTGCACATCAGTTTGTTATAAACCCAGTAAGGATGACACTCTCGTCGAGCATTGGGGTTTCACCTGTAAATTGAAATAACATAACAAGTTACAAGTTGAGATAAGTATGATTTAATGCAGAGATTTATAGAAGTTACGAGACTTACCAGGAATCCCAACAACGGCAAGGATAGTGTAGTACACTTTATTGATCCTTTCTGTAACAGAACGCATTTTGTTGTTTATGAAGCAACCTGCTGCTGGCAATCTGTTGGAATTGGAAACGTCTCTTGGAATTGGTTCTGAGTCAGTTCCAGAGTCCTTATTTTATATTGTGTGGTATCACCACTGTAAAATCATGAATACACTTTCACCATTTTTATACTATTTTGTACAAAACAAATAACGACAGCAGGCTTATTTTAATGGTGTGATATCATTGAAATTTAAGGCTTCATTTGAATACCCCAAAGACTGGATTAATCTGATCCAATTAGATTTCAAATGTCAACTGCATGATGCCTTCAAACAGCGATACTTGCATTATTTCACAAACTATCGATCCCATCAATACCCTTTGATATTCGTTTCAGTGATGTGAAGGCTATTCAGTCATTCAATGTCTCATGTTGTCGAGCTCCTTGGGAACTGTTCTACTGCACACAGTTATACCACTGCTTTCTTGTTAATTCAATTACACAATTCACTTGGGAAATTCTAGCTGTGAATTAGCACTGTAACACGGAACCTGAAATTCACAGTAACCAGAACAACTGCTGGGGCTTACACTTGGCAATATTTTATCAAAATGAATGCAAAATAAAATAAAGTTCAGATCTTTTACTTCAATTTCATCGAATAATAGCATCATATAGGACAAAACAAGCCCATCGCTCCATCAAGATTCCATCTCCAAAATAATGAAAATCTGCACTAGTCACACTTTCCAGCACTTAGTCAATAGTTTTAAATGTTACGACATTTCAACTGTTCATCCAAGTACATTTTCAAGGTTTTGAGGATTTCTAGGTGCGACGAAGTTGGTGTGAAAAAATGGTAAAATTGTGAAAAGGCATTGTGAAGTTCCTTTCAAAAGAATTTTTCTTCTTTTTAAAAAAAAGTTGATGTCGAAACAGAGTTTCAAGTCCAAGTGCACAGAGAATGTGTGAATTCAACTGACATTTTTGCATCAAACAGCCAAGCAGAATATTTAGCCAGACACCAATTTAAATTCAACCAATTAATTTATAAGACACATGGAGACTAAGGACCAACTGAATTTAAACCGGATTGTATTGATACCTGGAAGCCAAGTAAATTATAAGAATTTCATATGTAACTATGAATACAAACGATGCAGGCATTTGAAAATTAAGAGTAGAGCCAGCTGTCAGCTGAAAACTGAACAACGCGTCATTTAAGAAATATTGGGCTCTGACAAGAACTCTCCAACACTCAGAGAAAAAGCAACAACCTATATAGGAACAAGACACGTTCAAATAATATGTCAGACACCAGAATTCGGCAGCTGGAGAATGTGTTTAAGGTGGAGGAAGACAGCAGAATCAACTGACAGAACGGATACCATTTTGAAAGATTATTTTCACAGCAGTTTTGAGAGATAAAGTTTTAGTTTGCTGCTATTTTCAATTGGATTTCAAGTGGGGTCTGGAATTTAATTCAGTTAGATAATAGATAATAGCTAGGAAGCAACTGTTTGGTTTGTTAGTGGTTCTGTTAATTTATTACTTAGTACATAGAACATTACAGCTAGTCCAGGCCCTTCGGCCCTCGATGTTGAACCGACTTGTGGAACCAACCTGAAGCCTAATTACCCAACACTATTCCATTTTCGTTCATATTTTATCCAATGACCATTTAAACACCCTTAAAGTTGGCGAGTCCACTACTGTTGCAGGCAGTGTGTTCCACACCGCTACTACTCTCTGAGTAAAGAAACTATCTCTGACATCTGTCCTGCATCTATCACCCCTCAACTGAAGTAAGGCTCACTGATGTATAATTATCAGGATTGTCTCTACTCCCATTCATGAACAAGGGAACAACATTTGCTATTCTCCATTCTTCTGGCACTATTCCTGAAGACAATGACAACATAAAGATCAAAGCCAAAGGCTCAGCAATCTCCTCCCTGGCTTCCAAGAGAATCTGAGGATAAATCCCATCCAGTCCAGGAGACTAATCTATTTTCACACTTTCCAGGATTGCTAATACCTCCTCCTGGTGAACTTCAATCCCGTCTAGTTCAGTCACCTGTATCTCAGTATTCTGCTCAAAAACATTATCTTTTTCCAGTGTGAATACTGACAAAAAATATTCATTTAGCACTTCTCCTATTTCAACGGATTCCAGATACAACTTCTGATGGCTATCCTTGGTTGGTCCTAATCTTTTTCACGTCATTTTTAAAATTCCTGATGTACCTATCGAAAGCTGTAGGGTTTTCCTTGATCCTATCCACCAATAATGTCTCATGTCCTCTCCTAGCTCTTCTTGGCTTCACCTTCCTGGCTAACTTGTAAATCTCAAGTGCCCTAACTGAGCTTTCACATCTCATCCTAACATAAGGCTCCTTCTTCCTCTTGACAAGAGATTCAACTTCTTTAGTAAACCACGGCTCCCTTGCTCGACCACTTCCTCCCTGCCTGACAGGTATATACTGAATAATGACACGAAGTAGCTGTTCCTTGAATAAGCTCCATATTTCAATTGTATCCATCCTCTGCAGTTTCCTTCCCCATCCTATGCATCCTAAATCTTACCTAATTGCATCATAATTGCCTTTCCCCAAACAATAACTCTTGCTCTGAAGTATATGCCTATTCTTTTCCATTGCTAAAGTAATCATAACCGAATTGTGGTCACTCACACCAAAGTGTTCACCTACCTCCAAATCAAACATCTGGCGAGGTTCATTAACCAAAACTAAACCAATGTGGCCTCGGCTCTTGCTGGCCTGTCTGCAGAAAGGATCAGGAAACCACCCTGGACACATTGAACAAAAACTGACCCATCTAGTACTCAAACTATAATATTTCCACTTAAGATTTGGAAAGTTAAAGATCCCATAAGAACCCACCCTGTTACTCTTACTCCTGTCCAGAATTATCTTTGCTACCCTTTCCTCTACACTTTGCAACTATTTGGAGGTGTGCAGAAAACCCCAACAGGGTGACCCCTCCTTTCCTGTTTCTAACCTCACCCTATACTTCCTCAGTCGATGAGTCCTGCAACCTTCAAATCTTATTTATGACCTCACTACTCTCAACCTCTTGGACAGTGGACCTACAATTAAGGCTCCCATCCCACTGCTGAATTAGTTTAAACCCTCCTGAGAGCGTTAGCAAAGGCTCCAACCCCTGAGAGCATTGGAACCCCTCTGGTTCAGGTGTCGACCATCCTATTTGTAGTGGTCCTACTCAAGTCAGAATGAACCCCAATTATCCTGGTAACCGAAACTCTATCTCCTGCACCATCCCTGTAGCCACTTGTTCAACTCCTTTCTCTCCCTATTCCTTGCCACATTAGCACTTGACATGGGCAACAAACCAGAGATAACAACTCTGTCTGTTCTAGCACTAAGCTTCCGTCCTAGCTCCGTGAATTCCTGCCTTAAATCCTCATCCCTTTTCCTACCTATGTTGTTAGTACCTATGTGGACCACGACTTGGGGCTGCTCACCATCCCCCTCATGAATCCCAAAAACAGATCTGAGACATCATGAACCCCGGCATCTGGGAGGCACTACACCATCCGTGAGTGTCTCTTGTTCAATTTGGAGTTAGATAAATAAATAGTTACTTGTTACTTATAAAATGAGCTTCAGGAATTCCATTTCAGTTAACCACTTCTTCATAACAGTTTGGGCGTATAAGTTATACCTTCATTCCTGAAGAAGGGCTTATGCCCGAAAAATCAATTCTCCTGCTCCCTGGATGCTGCCTGACCTGCTGTGTTTTTCCAGCAACACATTTTTCAGCTCTGATCTCCTGCATCTGCAGTCCTCACTTTCTCCAAGTGATACCATTTGCCAGGCTGCTTTTATCAGATTACGTGGTGAGGATACCTTCTTCTAGAGTTTCAGATTTTAATTATCGAGGAGGTGTGAACCTACTCATCATAACATACCCTCCCGGACAGTGCAGTGCAGCCCCCTACAATCATCTGGGTGGAATGCTTCCTTGAAGCCTTCTGCCTTGCAGCTTAAATTTAAGCCTCTTTGTCATTGACCTTTTAGATAAGGGGAATAACTGCTTCCTATCTGTCCTGTCCATGCCCCTCATAATCTGAAATAATCCAATCCTTAAAAAAGGAGACTGAATTTATCCAGCATTTCATTTCACAGCTGCACCCTGAGTAACATTTAATGAATTTTATTTGCAATCTCTCAAATGCAATCACATCCTTCCTACACTGCAGTGTCCAGAACTGTACACAGTAATGTAACTGGGGCCTAACGGAAGTCCTGTACAGTTCCAACAGGACCTCCATACCATTCGAATTTATGTCTTAACTGGTAAAGGCACATGTCCCACAGACCTTATGAACCACCCTCTTAACATGTTCTGCCGCCTTCAGGGATGTATGGACAAATTCCTCAATTTCCTCAGTGCCATTTCATTCTTTTCATTTGGTCAATCACGGGATTGTGTGACTGGTTGCTGCGAGTGCACTTAAACAACAAATATATTTCTATGAGTCTGGAGTCACTGTACACCAGACTAGATGAGGATGGGCATCAGTGAATGACACAGATTTCCTCCAACAATTGATAATGCTTTCATGGTCAACATTAAACTCCTGGTTCCAGATATTTACTAAATTTAAATTTGACCAAGTACCAGAGCAGAATTCGAACCAGGGCTGTTGAACAATGCCAGGGCCTTAGGATTAATAGTGTAGTCTATCAATAACAACACCAAGTCATCTACTCCCAATTTTCCTCATTGTAAATTATTTAGTCAGTTTAACACGTCCTTCTTCATGATCCACCTATCCCCCATCGCGCTATCACCACACACATTCACTCTTATCTATGTCATTGATGAATATCGCAAACAATATGGTCACCAGCACTGATCCCTGTGGTATGCTACTGGATATCGATCTCTAATTACGCAAATAACCTTTTGTTACCATTGTTATAGACCAGGCCAGGCCACCTCAAAATAATTTAAGAAGGTAGCCTAGACCTTAAATATTCCTTTTCTGAAGGCAGATGTGTAGTGGATAATGCAGGTGTGATGCAGCCAGTCAAACCACCCAGTTTTAACCAAAACAGAAATTATTGAAATGCTACAGTCGAAATAAAAACAAAAACAAAAGTAATTTGGATTAATTAACTTTTGGAAAACTTGATCGAACTGATAATGCAACTTAACTAAGGAACTATTCCAATCCAGTAACATACAACAGACACACCCCGTTGGAAAAAGGTGAATTAGAACAGGTTCTCACATGTAGGAAAGAACAACTTACAAAGATATTTCAGAGAGAAGATTTCAACATTTTCCTGGACTCCAGCATCTTGTGACTGCCACAGCCTAAGCAAACGAGAAAATAATCTGAACTGTGAGAACTGGCCACTCCTCCAACATTGTTAAACCGGGTTGTTCTAGACCCCTCGGCAACTCTGCCTTTAAAACCTCTTTAAAAAACAACCAAGAACAATCTAACCTTGCTAAAGTGACAGCATCGCCACAACACATTCTGCCTCCTATGACTAAGCCAATTTGCCAAGGTACCCAGGATACCATAAACTTTTATCGTCATTCACGATCTCTCATGTGAGAACTTTACAAAGGCATGACTGAAATCTGTATCAACTTTGTCAATTGTCCTACCCATATCTGCAGAATTGGTCACCATCTCAAATAATAGAGGGAAATTTACAATGCATGACATGATAAATAAATTAACATCGTTATTTTGTAATTGGAACAGAATTATAAAGTTGATTTCTAAATCAGTCAGGAAGCCAGCCATCAAATTGGCTCATATTCAAATACTTGCAAAGAATTATCATGGACCCGGGTCAAATCCGATCACAACAGATGCCAGAACTTCACTTTAGTAAATGCGTGGAATTCTCACTTCAATGTAGACTATGAAATCATTGTCTACAATAGTAACAATGCATCTGGTTCACTAATGCTCTTTAAGAATAGAAAACTGCTGTCCCTAACCTTGTGTGGACTACAAATAGTTCCAGACCCACAGGAACTCGTGTGGTTGTTGGAGGTTAGCCATGTAAGCTCCAAGACTTCACTGCAGGAGTTCCTCAGGATTGTGACATCAGTCTTTATCTTACTATTTATCTTCAATCGTTATGTGACGCATCAGAGTCAGCAACATTTTCCTCAGATATTGAAGCACTCCACGACACAATGCAACAAGACCCTGGCAACATCCAGGCCTGGGCTGAAAAGTGGTAATTGAGATTCGTGCCACACAAATGTCAAAAAGGGACCATCTCCAATAAAAGATCACCTAAAGGATGCCTTCTGACATTATTTACGATAAATGAACTGAGAGTTTTTATTGAGCTGTGAATGAACTGGACTCATGTTATAAATACTGTGGCTGCAAGGACAGGCCAGAGGGCAAGACGACTGCCCCAGGTAACGCATCCCGTGAGTTGGAAAGCTCTTCACCATCTACAAGGCAGATGTCAGGAGTGTAATTCAATACTCCCCACTTGCCCAAAAGAATGTATCTCCAACAACCCTCAAGAAATGCGATATCACCCTAACTCAGCAACCACATAAAACCACAATTCTGTGGGCACTTGATATCCAAAATGAAAGCAGAAGGTGCTGGAGAAATTCATCAAACCTGGAAGCTTCCATCAAAAAGAACATATTTTCAGAACAGGAGTTGTGTGGGACACTAGAGGAGTCCGGAAAAGGAGTCGTGTGAGACTAGAAACATTAATTCTCTTTCTTTTTTCACAGTTGCTACCAGGCCTGCTGAGTTTCTCCAGGATTTCCTCTTTTAGAACAATGTAGCTAGTTTGAGTTGCCAAGGTCAAAAATCAAATGACACCAGTTTATAGTAGAACAGTTTAGTTAAAAACACAAGCTAGAAGCATGCAATCCATCCACTAGCGGTGTTCAGTAGCAGCATTATGCATCATTGATAATAGACACTACAAAAATTATCCAAGACTGTTGAGACAGCATCTTCCAAATCCACGACCACTGCCAACCTAAAGACAAGGGCAGTAGATGTGTTAGAACACCACTATCTGCATGTTCCCTTTGAAGCCACTCACCATCCTGACTTGGGTATGTAGTTCTTCAGTAAATTTGCTCCAGTCCTAGTGAACCATAGGGCTCTTCTCTCATTAATGAGATGTAACTGATTGGAAGCAAAACCTGAGTTTCACCATGCCTGAGGGGAGGCCAAGTTTGAGAAGGTTGGACCGTCATGGTGATCTCAGATATTGTAGGAATTGAACCTGTACTGTTGGTGTCACTGTATATCGCAAACCAGCTGTCTAGCAAGCGCTGCTGCAGTAGGTGAGTTAGCACAGTTGGCTGGTCAGCTGGTGTGAGATGTAGAAAGGTAAGGTGGTGTTTAACTTCAACTCACCACACGTTATCTCTCTCTTTCTCTCTCTCTCTCTCTATGACAGAAAAAAAAACCTCTGGAACGAGGGCAATTCCTCTGGTGCCCTCTGTCAAAATTCCCGCATCACCCCCTCACTTTCACCCATCACCTTCACCCCCACACCTTCACCCCCACACCTTCACCCTCACACCTTCACCCTCACACCTTCACCTCCTCACCTTCACCTCCTCACCTTCACCTCCACACCTTCACCCCCACACCTTCACCCCTCACCTTCACCCCCACACCTTCACCCTCACACCTTCACCCCTCACCTTCACCCCCACACCTTCACCCCCTCACCTTCACCCCCACACCTTCACACCACCGACCAATTGTTGCTACACTGGCAGGACTGCAGCGACAAAAGAAAGTCTCTACTGCCACATTCTCAATGACAATAATTTCTGGTCCAACCATCAAAGACCAAGTCTGCTGAAGTAATTTTTCAAACATGTCTAAACAAAAAGATTTTGACAGCAAAGATTCAGGTAAATGTAAATACAGGTAAATACAGGTAAATTCACAAATAAAAATGTTGGGTGCATCAACATATTTGGGAAATACTATGGGATGGATAGTGTGTGGTGTGTGTTTGAATGGGAAGCGGACTGACCATTCCTACGAGGGAATTCAGAAAATTACAGAATGCTTAGTTCAATCATGTGTTAACCACAATTACATGCACTGAGCAGACATCAGATCTGGCTGAGTTTTATTGAAATACTTTCTGAACTGTGAAGCATTTTCAGACAGCACTTTCAGAAAGTGATTAGTCCATGTAGCAGGCTATAAAATACCTGCTACTGAAAGGAAAAGTTTCCATTCCATGTGCTAAGAGTAATAGTCTTATATTTGGTCAGTCCTTATGCCTCAGCCAAACATACACCACATGTGATCCAAGGTTGGTCAGTGTTTGCCTGGGTAGAATAAAGCATAACGCCCTTGTCAATCGTGCAGCAAATTGTTTCTTGTCATTGCAATGTTCTGCAAACAGCATTGAAGATGTAATAGTATTAGGAATGAATTGTTATCTCTGGTGTAATTGTTGGGTCACACACAATTCAGGATAAATCAGCAACTTCAGGAGTGAGCAGTTTCACTTTTGAACGGACAATGTTTGATGACTGTTAGTTTTAAGGTATATATCAAGCGTACTAGCCTGAAGGAGACAGGGAGCAAGACCCGGGTCAAGAGCATGCTCTGGACGATTTGTTTGAGAAGAATTTCCATCACGTGTCCTTTGGAGCTAGAATTGCTGCCCGTACTTCAAAACTTCACTTTCCAGTTTGAAATGTTGTTTTATTTAATCCTCTAATTACCACCTCTTGCTTTCAATCTGATGTATAAACACAAAACACATCTGAGTGTGTTTGGTCAATGACTGTAAATAATATAATTGTTCACTTAACCTAACTGACTCACTGGAAGTTTGATGCCTGTAAAAGTATAGACTCACTTCCATTCCCTTAGCCATGCACCAGTCACAATCTTTCATTTCCTAAAGAAATCATCTCTGGTGGAGAATGGTGCAGCTTTACTGTCCGATTCTGGAAAATGCTGCTCTTCTTGGTAATTCATTATTGAAACCTAGTGTATTGGAATACAGCAGGTGGAAACCGTGCATTAAAAAAGGGAGACAGAAAGCAAAGAGACATGAGGAAAATAAAGTAAAAAAGAAAATGGCAGTAACATCAGGCTAGCTACCAGTGCCACGTGCTAGTCAGAGTAGGAATGAAAGAATACGCAGGATGAATGCATGGCGTGAGAGATGGTGCAGGACAGTAGGATTCAGATTTTTGGACATTGGGACCGAATCTGGGGGAGTTGGGGCTATTACAAACCCAAAAGTCTATACTTGGGCAGGACAGGAACCAATGTTGTAGTGGGTGCTTTTCCTAACACTGTTGGGGAAGGTTTAATCTAAAGTGACATGGGGATGGGAAAGAAATGAAGAGGTTAGTGGATAGTAAAGAGTTAGTAACTAAAACTTGTTATGAACTAGATAATGAAGTCAGCGTGACTAAGGGGAACAGTAGGCAAGGACCACATGATGAACGCAAAAGATACAGGTGGTTTGAGGTGTATTTGTTTTAATGCAAGAAGTGTAGAAAGTAAGGCAGATTAACTTAGGGCTTGGATTACTACCTGGGCGTGTGATGTTATTACTATTACTGAGACTTGGTTGAGGGAAGGGCAAGATTGGCAACTAAATATCCCAGGATATAGATGCTTCAGGCAGAATAGAGAGGAAGGTAGAAGGGGTGGAGGAGTTAGATTACAGGTCAGAGAGAATGTCACAGTTGTGCTGAAGGAGAGCACCATGGAGGACCCGAGCAGTGAGGCAATATGGGCAGAGCTCAGAAATAGGAAGGGTGCGGTAACAATGTTAGGTCTGTAGTACAGGCCTCCCCACAGCGAGTGTGAGAAAGGTTAAAATTGGTAGATGGATGATGGTAGGAAGGAGCACCAGGGTATTGATGATAGGAGATCTTAATTTTCTCAATATTGACTGGGATTCACATAGTTTTAGAGGTCTAGATGGAGCAGAATTTGTAAGGAGTAAACAGCAGAGTTTTATAGAGCAGTATGTAAATCATCGAAATCAGGATGGGGCCAGACTGGACCTGGTGTTGGAGAATGAGCCCGGCGATGTAGTTGCAGTTTCAGTCGGGGATTACTCTGGGAATAGTGATCACAATTCTGTGAGTTTTAGATTACTCATGGACAAAGATGACTGTTTTCCTAAAGGAAGAGTGCTAAACTGGGGGCAGGCCAACGATGGCGAAACTCAGCAGGAGCTGGGGAATGTGAGTTGGGAGCAGCTGTTTGAGGGAAAATCCACATTTGACATGTGGGAGGCTTTTAAAGAGAGCTCATTTAGAATATAAGACAGACGTGTCCCTGTGAAAATGAGGGTATAAATGGCAACATTAGGTAACCATGGATGACAGGTGAAATTATGAGACTTAATAAGAGGAAAAAGGAAGCATACATAAGGTCTGGATGACTGAAAACTGATAAAGGTTGGAAGAGTATCAGGAAAATAGGACCAGTCTGAAATGAGGAATTCAGAAGGCTAAAAGGGGTCAAGAAATATCTTAAGCAAACAGGATTAAAGATAATCCCAAAGGCTTTTATTTGTATATAAGGAGCAAGAGTCTCACTAGAGAAAGGGTTGCCACTCAAGGGCAAAGGAGAAAGATTATGCATAGAGTCAGAGAAAATGGGTGAGATTCTTAATGAGTACTTTGCATTGGTATTCACCAAGGAGTGGGGCATGACGGATGGTGATGTTAGGTATAGAATTATTTGCTTATTCTAGGTCAAGTCAGCAGAAGGAGGGAGGATAGAACATACAACATAGAAAAATACAGCGCAGTACAGGTCCTTCGGTCCTCAATGTTGCACCGACCGAATCCTACCTAACCTACATTAGCCCAATAACTTCCAAATGCCTATCCAATGCCCGCTTAAATGACCATAAAGAGGGAGAGTTCACCACTGCTACTGGCAGGGCATTCCATGAACTCACAACCCGCTGTGTAAAGAATCTACCCCTAACATCTGTCCTATACCTACCACCCCTTAATTTTAAGCTGTGTCCCCTTGTAACAGCTGACTCCATTAGCGGTAAAAGGTTCTCAGTGTCTACCCTATCTAAACCCCTAATCATCTTGTACACCTCTATCAAATCTCCCCTAAACCTTCTTTTCTCCAATGAGAACAGCCCCAAGTGCCTCAGTCTTTCCTCATACGATTTTCCTACCATACCAGGCAACATCCTGGTAAACCTCCTCTGCACTCGTTCCAATGCCTCCACATCCTTCCTATAGTACGGCGACCAAAACTGCACACAATACTCCAGATGAGGCCGCACCAGAGTCTTATACAACTGCAATATGACCTCAGGACTCCGGAACTCAATTCCTCTGCCAATAAAGCCCAGTACACCATATGCCTTCCTCACAGCACTATTTACCTGGTGGCAACTTTCAGAGATCTGTGTACATGGACACCAAGATCCCTCTGCTCATCCACACTACCAAGTAGCCTACCATTAGCCCAGTAATCCATCTTCTTGTTACTCCTACCAAAGTGAATGACTTCACACTTAGCTACATTGAATTCCATTTGCCACCTTTCTGCCCAGCTTTGCAACTTGTCTATATCCCGCTGTAACCTGCCACATCCTTCCTCACTATCCACAACTCCACCGACTTTTGTGTCATCCGCAAACTTACTCACCCAGCTTTCAAGCCCCTCCTCTAGATCATTTATAAAGATAACAAAAAGCAATGGTCCCAAAACAGATCCTTGAGGTACACCGCTAGTAACTGCACTCCAAGATGAACCTATACCATCAACTACTACCCTCTGTCTCCTTCCAGCCAGCCAATATCTAATCCAAATCTCTAATGCACCCTCAATGCCATACCTCCGTAGTTTTTGCATTAGCCTACCATGGGGTACCTTATCGAATGCCTTACTAAAATCCATATACACAACATCTACTGCTTTACCCTCGTCCACCTCCTTAGTCACCTGCTCAAAGAACTCAATAAGTTTTGTGAGGCACGACCTGCCCTTCACAAAACCATGCTGACTATACTTGATCACGTTATTCCTATCCAGATGTTCATAAATCTTATCCCTTACAATTCTCTCTAAGACTTTGCCCACCACAGAAGTCAGACTCACTGGCCTATAGTTACTTGGGCTATCCCTACTCCCCTACTTGAACAAGGGGACCACATTCGCCATCCTCCAGTCTTCTGGTACTATTCCCGTTGACAATGACAACATAAAAATCCAGGCCAATGGCTCTGCTATCTCCTCCCTTGCTTCCCATAGGATCCTAGGGTAAATGCCATCAGGCCCAGGAGTCTTATCTATTTTCATCCTTTCCAGTATTCCCAAAACCTCTTCCATACATGCTTCAATGCCATCCATTCTAATCACTTGTGACTCAATATTCACACCAGCAACAGTGTCCTGTTCCTGAGTGAATACTGACGAAAAGTATTGATTTAGTGTGTCTCTCCAATCTCCTCCGCCTCCACGCACAACTTCCCACTACTATCCTTGACTGGACCGATACCTACCCTAGTCATCCTTTTATTCCTGATATACCTATAGAAAGCCTTTGGATTTTCCCTAATCCTACCAGCTAAGGACTTTTCATGTCCCCTTCTCGCTGCTCTTAGCTCTCTCTTTACATCCTTCCTGGCTACCCTATAACTCTCAATCGCCCCAACTGAACCTTCACGCCTCATCTTTACATATGCCGCCTTCTTCCCTTTCACAAGGGATTCCAATTCCTTATTAAACCACGGCTCCCTCACACGACCCTTTCCTCCCTGCCTGACTGGTACATACTTATCAAGGACACTCAGTAGCTGTTCCTTGAACAATCTCCACATATCATTAGTATTCTTCTCTTGAAGCCTGTTTTTCCAATCCACACATCCTAAGTCATGCCTCACCGCATCATAATTTCCCTGCCCCCAGCTATAACTCTTGCCCTGCAGTGCACACTTATCCCTCTCCATCACTAAAGTAAAAGTCACCGAGTTGTGGTCACTGTCCCCGAAGTGCTCACCTACCTCCAAGTCTAACACCTGGCCTGGTTCATTACCAAGAACCAAATCCAGTATAGCCTCACCTCTTGTTGGCCTGTCTACATATTGTGTCAGGAAACCCTCCTGCACACATTGGATAAACACCAACCCATCTAACGACCTCGAGCTATAGCTTTCCCAGTCAATATCTGGGAAGTTAAAGTCCCCCATAACAACCACCCTGCTACTTTCACTCTTCTCCTGAATCATCCTCGCAATACTATCCTCTACTTCTCTCGGACTATTAGGAGGCCTGTAGAAAACACCTAACAGGGTGACCTCACCTTTCCTATTTCTAACCTCAGCCCAAACTACCTCAGATGGCAAGCCTTCCTCCATCGTTCTTTCCACCGCTGTAATACTATCCTTGACAAGTAATGCAACACCTCCCCCTCTTTTATCCCCATCTCTGATCCTACTAAAACATTTAAACCCTGGAACCTGCAACAGCCATTCTTGCCCCTGTTCTACCCACGTCTCTGTAATGGCCACAACATCGAAGTCCCAGGTACCAACCCACGTTGGGATGTGATGGGTTTTCTAAAAGGCAGTAAGGTGAACAAGTCCCCAGGTCCGGATGGGATCTATCCCAGGTTACTGAGGGAAGTGAGAGATAAAATAGCTGAGACCTTAACAGACATCTTTTCAGCTTCCTTAAACACGAATGAAGTACTGGAGGGGTGGAGACTTGCAAATGTTGTCCCCTTGTTTAAGAAGGGTATCAGATATAATTCAAGTAATTATAGACTGGTGAGCCTGACATCAGTGGTAGGGAAGCTTCTGGAGAAGATACTGAGGGATAGGATATATTTATATTTGGAAGAAAATGGGTTCCTCACTAATAGGCAGCATGGTTTTGTGCAGGTCATGTCTTACCAACTTAATAGAATTATTTGAGGAAATGACAAAGTTGATTGATGAGGTAAGGGCTGTAGATGTCACATTCATGGACTTCACTAAGGCATTTGTTAAGGTTCCCCACAGTTGGGAGATAGAGAAAGTGAAGTCACATGGGGTACAGGGGTATTCTAGCTAGATACATACAGAACTGGCTGGGCGAGAGGAGACACAGTAGTAATGGAATGGGGTTTCTCAAAATGGAGAACTGTGACCAGTGGTGTTCTACAGGGATCCGTGCTGGGACCACTGCTGTTTTTGATATACATAAATGATCTGGAGGAAGGTATGTGTGGTCTGATTAGCAGGTTTGCAGATGACACTAGGATTGGTGGAGTAGCAGTAACAGATAATGAAGGGGACTGTCAGAGAATGCAGCAGAATACAGATTGGAAATTGGGCAGAGAAAAGGCAGATGGAGTTCAATCCTGACAAATGTTGGACGATCCAATTGAAGATCAAACTATAAAGTAAATGGAAAAGTCCTGGGTGTTCAGGTCCATTGTACCCTGAAGGTGGCGACACCGGTTGCTAGTCGTCAAGAAGGCATTCGGCATGCTTTCCTTCATTGGACGGGGTATTGCGTACAAACGTTAGCAGGTTATGTTACAGTTGTATAAGAGTTTTGTTTGGAATACTGCGTACAGTTCTGATCGCCACATTACCAGAAGGGTGTGGATGCTTTGGAGAGGGTGCAGAGGAGGTTCACCAGGATGTTGCCTGGTATGGAGGGCTCGAGCTATGAAGAAATGTTGAGTAGATTACAATTATTCACATTCGAAAGGTGGCATGGGAGGGAGGGGGGGCTGGGATCTGATTGTGGTGTGCTCAAAATCATGAAAGGCACAGACAGGGTGGATAACAAGAAGCTTTTTCCCACAGTGGGGGATTCACTCACCATGGGTCATGAGTTCAAGGTGAGAGGGAAAACGTTTAAGGGAAATATGTGTGAGAGGTTCTTTATGCTGAGGGTGTTGGGTGCCTGTAACACGCTGCCAGCTGAGGTGGTAGATGTGGGCATGATAGCGTCATTTAAGATGTACCTGGATGGATACATGAATGGGCAGGGAGCAGAGGGATGCAGATCCTTAGAAAATAGGCAACAGGTTTAGATGGAGGATCGGGATCAGCGCAGGCTTGGAGGGCCGAAGGGCCTGTACCTGTGTTGTAGTTTTATTTGCTCTTTGTATATACCAGGGTAAACAATATCAGCAAAGCAAACAGATGTTACACACGGCTGCCAAGGATTGATTAGTATGTGGGAGCCCCACTCCCAGAAACCATCCCATCAGCTTGTTACTTTAAGTTCATTGATTCATTCTTTGACATCGTTGGCCTGCTGTTCTATTTTGGTGGAAGTTCTCTGGGCTGTGGTCAAGCAGGTTTGAATCTGATGTAACCCCAATGGCATGGGTTGTAGACCAGTGTTGTACTTCTCTGGATATTACATTGATTTCTTCAATTGCATTGAATTCTCCTTCTCCATTTTAATATTTATTTATCAGCTGAATTAGGCATATTCAGGCAAGTATATGTGGCCTAATATGGAAGGTGACATTAACAATGGGCTGTCCCATACTGATATGTGGTAGGTGAGGTTGTGAGGCAGCATTCCCCTTCTCCCCTGTAGGACACCTGTGTGGGGTTGGTGTTGAGGTTGCTAGTCTGTACGGAGCATTTTTGGCTGGTGTTTGTCTTGAAGCCAGACAGTGCCTGTTTAATTAAATGAATTGCATAAATAGGTGTTATTACTGTTGGTTTATTGACACTCATCAACATTGATGCCTTTGAGCCTCCCTTCCTTCTATACTGTGTACAGTAAGAAACCGTCATATCCTATCCATAGACCCTCTTGAATAGTGACTGTACATTTTACATTGAACACCCTTAGTACAATTCTCTCAACTGTATTATCATCTGCTGTCCATAAATGCAGCACAAGGGCTGCTCCTGTTGTCTGATATCCTCTCCTTGTTTCCTGTTTTTTTTCGCCTGTTTTTTGTTTTGGCCTGTCCTTCTGGCACAGCTACCATCAGGCTACCGGCTTTACGGCATTCTGGAGACTGTTCTCATTAATCGTGTCCAAAGTCTGTCACTAGTCGGGTCAAGACTATGAAATTATTGTCCATGTTGGCCAAATTATATGGTTAACGGTTGATATCCAGCCCCATATGCTGTCACTGTGCAATTCAGTGTTTCCCTTTTATGTTGTTTGACTGTGGTCTTCCTATCGTCTGTCCTGATCTTTCACCCTAATTATCTATGGGTCAAGTGGCATTGAAGACGTTTACATTGGGGAGAGCTCCACTCTGGCAGCTTGGTTCTTGCTAAATTCACAGACGCCAGTTCGTGGTGAATGATATCATTCAAGATTTTGCCAATTGGTTTTAAAACTAATCTGTTTTGTGGAGCAGGGGTGATTCGGGTCAAATGTGGTGGGGTGATGCACACAATGTACTTCAGATGTAACTCAGTTCTCATGAGGGGATTATTGTTTCACTGGCTGGTTGTAGCTGGTGTGTTACTCTTTTTTACTTTGAGAAAAGTACAAGGAGAAATGTTAATTTTTTAGGTCGGGCTTAACCATTGGATTCTAGTTTTCATTGTTTTGTGTGTGTGTCTTGACTGATCACTTTTGAAAAACATACATTTTACCAGAGGAGCTGTTCCTGTGGGGAGGCCTAGCCCTGGGCTGGGCCTCTGATGTGCGCGCGCGCTGAGATGTGAGCACTTGCTGTATCCTGGAGTTTGGGAGAAGACATGTCCTTCAGGAGTGGACCAAAATTCCTGTGAGTTAACAGCACCTTTAAAATGTACGATGTTCCTGTGAGTGGGTCTGGTTCTCCACGGATGTGCCAGGGCTCCATGGAGACTGAACACCTGTGTGCTGTGGGGTGTGTATTTGCTGCTTTTGGGAGTGGAGTCCCCCATTGGTAGATGACCCTGTTTTTAGCAGTGGACCCTACTGTTTGGAGTGGACTCCACTTCTGACATCGCATGTCATAAACTGGAATGGACTCTATATTTTTTAAAGACTCTTTTTGTACGCTATGTGCCAGGAAGGACTCTGTTTGTTCACAATTAACTCAACCAAGCTTCTTGTTGTGTTATCACCTGCACTATCTTGAATGTCCCTGGGTCTGGTAGGCCTTACTGTGAGCTGGGAGGCTCATGGGTCGTTCTAATGCTGTCACCCCCGAGAGCCGGAGGGTGGGTAGGCCATCCTCTGAACCTTTAACTGTGAACTGGAACAGTTATTTACAATATCCAAGTGGGAACTAAATAAAATAAACATCTGGCTCAATAGTGATCCGGTAGTAGTGGAGGTGGATAACGATGCAATTGTTTCAGTGATCGCGGAACCAGACTTGAATCAACTTTACCCTGGACTTTAACCCTTAAATTTGCTCAAGACCTCAGCTAGACTGAGAACCTACACTGGGGAACTTTTACAGATTCAGGGGAACAACTTCAATCCCACACTCTTCTGAGAAGCAGCTGGTTCAGTTCCCACTGATTATAGTAAAAAGCTTGGGCCCAAGCCTGATGGGGTGGAATTGGTACAGAAATATTCACCTTGATTTTCCAATTAGAAAATGGCTGTTTGAGTGAGGTCCTAATGAAATACCTGGATATGTCTCAGGAAGGTCGAAAAGGGCTATGAAAGGAGCCAAGGCCACCTTGCATGTTGACCCGGAGGCAATTCCACGATTCTGCACGGCCCACTCAGTACCTTTTATACAAAAATAGAGGCAGGAATCAGGAGACTGGAACGTGACTGAATTGTCCAGCCAATACAGTTTGTGGAATGGACAGCACTGGTCTTATCCATTGTGAATCTTGATGGGCCTTTTTGGGATTTTAACCAAACGGTAAACTGCTTCTTGGAACTGAATAAATAGCAATCTCTCGCCTCGAGGACTTATGAACAAATCTGTCAGGGGACCTGCCCTTCACAATTGTGGTTAGATGAGAATTCCTAGAAATATGATCCAATTAATACCTAGAAGAGGTTATACCAATATACGATACTGCCATTTGGGGTATTAACAGCCTGTGCCATTTTCCAGTCAATGATGGAGAACATTTTATGTGGTCTACCCAAGTTTCCATTTATCTGGATGATGTACTAATAACAGGGAAGAACGACAAGGAGCACGAGATGTCTTGGCCATGGTCTTCAGATGTCTCTCCCATGTGAGCCTGAATAGGGAAATATGTGCATTCCAGCCCCCCCCCCCCCACGTGACCCCCTTGGGATACAGAGCTGACAAGACAGGTTAGACCCATTGGTAGATAGAGAGGGTGATCAAAGTTGCCCTGGCTCCCACGTCTGTCCTCGAGCTTGGGTGTTTCAATGGGCTGGTGAGTAATTATGGAAAGTTCATCCATAGCCTCTCTCAGACCTGACACCTTTACATCAACTCTTAAGAAAGGGTCAGCCTTGGAAATGGTTGCATAGACGACCCATAGCTTTCAGGGAAGAAACCGCTATTATCCTCCACGGTGTTGGCTCACTATGATCCCAAGAGAGATCTGGCATTGACATGAGATACCTCCCCATACAGCATCGGGGCATTGTTATCTCATAGGTGGCCGAATGGAGAGGAACACCCAATAGTGTGTGCATTCAGGCTAATGCAGAGTGAAAATACGCCCAGATAGAGAAGGAAGGTTTGGCAGTTATGTTTGAAGTCAGGAAGTTCCACCTATATCTTTATGGAACTAATTTTGTAACAATATCGAACCACAAACATCTACGAGGTCTACTTAAAGAACCAAGACAGTGCTGGCCATAACTTCAGGCTGAATTCAGTGGTAGGTTCTAAACTAAGTGCATGTTCATACAAATGAGAACACTGTCTGGGAGACAGAGCAACAAATGAAGATACATTGAGCTGCCTCCCACTGGCTTCCGGTGGGACCATCGCTGGAAGAGTCTGCCATGGTTTTACATTTTCTGGACGCACTTACAATCACAGCTGACAATATCAGACTGTGGACACAGACAGATCCGGTCCTGGTAAAACGGAACCAGCTGGTGGTGATGGGGGAAACCAAAGGGCCGTCACAACCAGAACTGGAACCGTTTTGGATCCGGAGAGACCAGATCACCGTCGAGGATGGGACATGATCATGGGAAACAAGGGTGATTGTCCTGAGAAAAGGGCACTGCCAGATACTGGCTGAACTCCACCAGGGTCATTCTGGGGTTTCCAAAATGAAGATGTTGGTGAGACATTATGCCTGGTGGCTAGGGCTGGATGTAGACACAGCTGTATTTGGTGGGGCAATGCCCAGAGTGCCAACAAGGACACAAATTACCACCAGCAGCTACACCCACCCCACAATCAGGAATGGCAGATAAACCCTGGACTCAGTTAGACGCTGACTATGCCAGCCCTTTCATGGGCTTGATGTTCTTAGTCAGTGTGGACACCCACTCAGACTGGCTGCACATGCCCAGAGTTCATTCGTCAAACACAGAGACAATGATAGAAAAACTGTGAACAACTTTCAGTACTCAGACTCCTGAAAGTGTTGGTCCCAGATAACAGGGCAGTGTTTACCAGCAGGGAATTGGAATATTCCCGACAATCCAATGGACAGGTCTGTACCATTCAGCATCCAATGGTCTGGCAGAAAGAGCAGTTCAAATTTTGAAGGTGTGATCAAAGCGACAGCACACAGCTTCACTCGATTTCAAACTGTCCCAGTTCCTATTTAATTACAGGATCATCCCTCACACAACAACAACAGGGACAGCTTCAGCAGAGCTGTTGATGGAGAGAAGATTCCGTACCAGGTTAACCCTGAGCTTCCCAGATCTCCGGGGAGGGCAGAGGGTGTAACAGCACCAGACCCTGCCACGTGACTCCACTCAGTGGGAGAGTCAGTTTACTTCAGGGGTTGGAAGTTTGGTGTCAGAACGGTGGGAATGGCCCTGTATGGGGAAGGGGCAGGGTCGAGGTGAGGTCAAGTCCCGTGAGGTCGAAGGCTCGGGTCAGTGTGACAGTCCTGAACAAGGATGGGGACCACATGCTCAGCTCCTCCAATACCTTCCTGACTGTTCCAGAATCCGTGGATCCTGCGTCTCATCGAGCACAGAACAGAGAGCAGTACAGCGCAGGTACGGGCCCTCCGGCCCATGATGTTGTATCAAACATGACGCCAAATTAAATGAATCCCTTCTTCCTGCCCTTTGGGCCATATCCCTCCATTACTCGCATTTTCATTTGTCTGTCTAAAAGCCCCTGAACCACCCTGACTGCATCTCCAGGCCCCGACCACTCTCTGTGTAAAAGCATTGCCCCTTCTATCTCATTTGACCTTTTCCCCATCGACCTTAAATGCATGTTCTCTGGTATTAGACATTTCAATGCTGGGGAAAAAAAGATAGAAACATAGAAAACAGCTGCAGGAGGAGGCCGTCAGCCCTTCGAACTGGCCCCACCATTCAATATGATGATGGCTGATCATGCAATCTCCCAATCCCACTCCTACTCTCTCTCCATACCCCTTCATCCCCTTAGTTGCAAGGGCCATATCCAGCTCGCTCTGGAATGTATCTAATGGACTGGCCCCAACACCTTCCTGTGGGAGACAATTCCACAGATTCACATCTCTTTGACTGAAGAAGTTCTTCCTCATCTCAGTCCTAAATGGCTGACCCCTTATTCTTAGAATGTGACCCCTGGTTCTGGACCTTCCCACCATCAGGAATAATCACCCTGCATCCAGCCTGTGTAGTTCCGACTCCGGTACCCCAATCCTCTCACTATGAAAGCCAACATGCCATTAGCTTTCCTCACTGCCTGCTGTACCTGCGTGCCAACCTTCAGAGACTGTTCCACCATGAAACTCAGGTCTCATTGCACCTCACCTTTTCCTCAACTGCCACCATTCAGATCATAATCTGCCTTCCTGTTTTTGTGACCAAAGTGGATAACCTCACATTTACCCACGTTATGTTACATTTGGTAAGTATTCACCCACTCTGCCAGTCTGTCCAAGTCACCCTGCAGCTTCTGAACATCCTCCTCACAGCACACACTGCCACCCAGCTCAGCGTCGTCTGCATATTTGGTGATATTGCATTCAATTCTTTCATCAAAATGGTTAATGTATATTGTGAACAGCTGGGATCCCAGCACTGAACACTGTCGTTCCCCACTCATCACTGCCTGCTCCTCTGGAAATGACCTGTTTATTCCAGTTCTCTGCTTCCTGTCTGCCAACCAATTCTCTATCCACGTCAATACACTACCTCTGATGCCATGAGCTTTAATTTGCCTTTCTTATCTCTTGTGTGGAACCTCGTCAAAACTCTTTTGAAAGTCCAGATACACAACATTCACTGATTCACCCGTGTCCACACTCCTGGTCATCTCCTCAAAACATTCCATAATATTTGTCAAGTATGGTTTCCCTTTCGTGAATCTATGCTGATTTGGACCAATTCATTGCCCGTTTTCCAAATGCTCAGTTACGACGTCCTCAATAACTGATTCCAATATTTTCCCCACCACCAATGCCAGGTTAATCAGCCTATAATTCCCCATTTTCTCTCTCCTTCCTTTTTTTTCAAAAAGTGGAGTTACACTAGCTCCCCCTCAGTCCATTGGAACTCTTCCAGAGGCTAGAGAATGTTGGAAAACGATCACCAATGTGTCCACTATTTCTTGGACCGCTTCCTTCCGTACTCTGAGATGCAGAGCATCAGGCCCGGGGGACTTATCGGGTTTTAATCTCATCAATTTCCCCATTACCATCTTCTGACTAATGAGGAATTCCTACAGTTCCTCCTTCATGCTTGACCCTCTGTCCCCAAGCATTTCTGTGAGGTTATTTGGATCCTCGTCAGTGAAAACACACCCAATGTACTTGTTCAGCCGGTCTTCCATCTCTCTGTTGTCCATCAGGATTTCACCTGTTTCAAACTGCAAGGGACCTACATTTATCTTCAGCAATCTTTTTCTCCTCGCATATCTATAGAAGCTTTTACAGTCAGTTCTTAGGTTTTCCACAAGCTTACTTTCTTATTCTATTTTCCCTTTTCTGAATCAAACCATTTTGTCCTCCTCTGATGAATTTTACATTTCTCCCAGTCCTCAGGTTGCTTCTTTTTCGGGACAATTTCACTGCCTCCTCTCTGGCTTTAGTCCTGTTGCTGAATTCCCTTGTTAGCCGTGGTTGAACCACCCTCCCTGCTTTCCTATAACACCAGATGGTGATGTATAATTGTGTAGTTCATCCATATGTTATTTAAATGTCTGCCGTTGCCTATCCACTGTCCAACCCTTAAGTATCCCTGGCCAGCTTATTTCAGTCAATGCACGTCTCAAATCATCAACGTTAGCATTCTTTCAGTTCTAAGAATTTATTGTGTCACTCTTTATCTTAACGAAACGTTCTACCATGTTATGGTCACTCTTTCCCAAAGGATCTCGCACCATGATGTTGTGAATTAATCATCTCTCATTATACAATACCCGCTATTGTGTGTCCTGCTCTCGGGTTGGTTCCTCGATGTATTGGCTGAGGAAACCATCCCTCATACATTCCAGGGCATCTCTAATACAGGCAGCATCCTAGTAAACCTCCTCTACACCCTCTCCAAAGCCTCCACATCCTTCCTGTAATGTGGCGACCAGAATTGAACACAATACACAAAGTCTTATAAATCTGCAACATGACATCCTGAGTCTTGTACTCAATTCCCTGACCAATACAGGCAAGCATGCCACACGCCTTCTTTACCACACTATCTACTTGCATGACCACTTTCAGAGAGCTATGGATCTGAACCCCAAGATCCCTCTGTACATCAATGCTGTTCAGGGTCCTATCATTAACTGTACACTTTCCCTTAACATTTGATCTCCCAAAGTGCAGCACTCACACGTTACTGGATTAAACTCCATCTGCGATTTCTCTGCCGATATCTGCAACTGATCTATGTACCACTGTATTTATTACAGCCTTCTAGATTATCTACAACTCCCCTGAATTTTGTGTCATCTGCAAACTTACTGACTCAACCATCGACGTTTTCCTCCAAGTTATTTATATCGATGACTTTCCGCCAAGCGTTGAAGTGACCTCGCAATTTGAGATGGACACGGCTGATGTCACTGTCTCGATGCGTTTTGCCGCCTGAAGAAGAGAATGAGTTTCATCCGAGATGTTCCGGCTGCAAGAGGGGAGCTCCTGTGTGTTACATGCCGCCCATATCAGGGGCAGAGTTGGAGAGCCCTGACCCGGTGCTGAACTGCCCCAAGAGGAGCTGTGAGGAAAAGAACCAGATAATGTCCTCGGACTCAGACAGGAAGGGAGATGGGGAGATTGTAATGAGGTCAGCCAGGTGGACTCATAGTAACAAGGTCCATGACTGGGGCTGTTAATCTGGTCCAATCGGGGAGCACTGGCTGATAGAGCAGAACAGGAGGGTTAGGGGTTATGTTCACGCTAAGAGCTGGCTCTGAGGGAGTTGGATCAGTGTCAAAGACATGTCAATGAATGGTCACTTGGTAATGGGATACTGACGTGTGTGGAGTTATTTCAGAAACCACTGGCCCGTCACCTCCGTGATACTGTGACGGGGATAGTCATAGTTCAAGGTGCAGCAAGGGACAAAGGCTCTTAGATTGTTTCCAGGATTGTATCCTACAGCAGGAAGTGTCCACTCTACCTGGAAAGGAGACCCTCCTCACACTTGAAAGTCTGAATTTTGAAGGAGGTGAGTGTAGAAATTGTAGGAACATTCGCAATAATCTTTCAGTCTTCCCGAGACCCGGTGGATGAGATAGATAACTGGGATATTGCAAACATGATGATCTTGTTCAGGAAAAGTTGTTCGGAGAAGCCCACCAATTACAGACCAGTCTGTTTACCTTCAGTGCTGGGAAAGCTGACAGAGCCAATGGTTTGGAATAGAGGCAGCAGTCCCATGGAGAAAGGCTGATTGACGATGAAGAGTCAGCGTAGATTTCTAAACAGGAAATCGAGCGTCACCAAGCTGCTGGAGTTTGTGAAGTAGTAACAGAAAGACTCAGTCAGGGTAGCACTGTCGATGTAGTGTGCATGGACCTTCAGAAAGTGACAAATGACAGACAGACGAGGGAAGATTTAGCTCATGGAATAAATGGATCAGCAGCAATGGGCATACAGCACTGGCTGTGAGACAGGAAACAGAGGGAAAAGGTCAATGGATATTTTCAGGCTGGAAGTAAATTCTTATGAGGTTTCCAGGAATCATTATTGAGAGTCTTACTTTTCCTGAGTTTGATTAATGATTGAAAACTTGGTGAACAGGGGGACAACTTCAAAGTATTCAGGTAGCACAATTCAATTTTGAACTGAGGAGCACAGTGTTGATCTTCAGGGCAATAGAGACAAGGAGATGGAGTGAGCAGTGGGAGCGGGGAGAGTGCAGACCACGGGGGTGCCCAAGACACAGGGAGATTGGCTTCAGGATAAGAATTGTCTTTTGCTTAGGGATAAGAAAACTAGTGAAATAAACACAAGTCTAAGGGAACAGTGTGGGAAAGTGGGGTTCCATTTCATGGAGCATTGGTATCACAGAGGAACCTGTACCGATGAAATGGTCTCCACCTGAATCGATCTGGAATGACTGTTATCGTGAAAAGAATAAACAGGGTGGTCACTCGAAGTTTAATCTCGTGAGTTGGGGGGAAGTGACAAGGCAAACAAACGGAAGTATGCTGGTAAATAAAAAGGTAAGCAGCAGGTTAGCATGTGTGCAGGAGGGTTTAAGTACAAGGTGAAAAGGAACAATTACTCAGGGGATATTGTTGGAGATGTTGGAAGTCATGAGGGTATGAAAACATGCATAAGGGCACTTTACCAGAATGCTTGTAGCATTTGAAAAAAGGTTCGTTTGTTAGTGGCATAGGTCATCATGAAAAAAAATCATTTAATAGCCATTATGAAAACATGGTTACAGGATGGTCATGACTGGGAGGTAAATATCCAGCTGACCAGACTAGTTGGAAGGACAGACTGGAAGGTGAGGGAGATAGATTAGCTCTGCTGTTCAAGGATGACATCAGGGCGGTGCTGAGGAATGATATCGGTTGGATGGAAAATAAGGTTGAATCCACTTGCGTGGAAATTAGAACTTCTAAGAAGAAAAAGTCGTCGTTAGACGACCAAATAATAAGATCACATTGGGGAAGGCAATAAAGAAAGAAATAATTAATGCCTCTAAAAATGATACAGCAATTATCATTGGGAATTTTAATCAACATGCAGATTGGTCGGTCAAAGCACAGCAGGCCAGGCAGCATCTCAGGAATAGAGAATTCGACGTTTCGAGCACAAGCCCTTCATCAGGAATAAGAGAGAGAGCCAAGCAGGCTAAGATAAGAGGTAGGGAGGAGGGACTAGGGGGAGGGGCGATGGAGGTGGGATAGGTGGAAGGAGGTCAAGGTGAGGGTGATAGGCCGGAGTGGGGTGGGGGCGGAGAGGTCAGGAGGAGGATTGCAGGTTAGGAGGGCGGTGCTGAGTTGAGGGAACCGACTGAGACAAGGTAGGGGGAGGGGAAATGAGGAAACTGGAGAAATCTGAATTCATACCTTGTGGTTGGAGGGTTCCCAGGCGGAAGATGAGGCGCTCCTCCTCCAGCCGTCGTGTTGTTGTGTTCTGCCGGGCCTGCTTGTCCTCGGTGGAGTGGGAGGGAGAGTTAAAGTGTTGAGCCACGGGGTGATTGGGTTGGTTGGTTCGGGCGGCCCGGAGGTGTTCTCTGAAGCATTCCGCAAGTAAGCGGCCTGTCTCACCAATATAGAGGAGGCCACATCGGGTGCAGAGGATGCAATAGATGATGTGTGTGGAGGTACAGGTGAACTTGTGGCGGATATGGAAGGATCCCTTGGGGCCTTGGAGGGAAGTGAGTGTGGAGGTGTGGGTGCAAGTTTTACATTTCCTGCGGTTGCAGGGGAAGGTGCCGTGGGTGGAGGTTGGGTTTGTGGCGGGTATGGATCTGACGAGGGAGTCACGAAGGGAGTGGTCCTTGCGGAACGCTGATAGGGGAGGGGAGGGAAATATATCCCTGGTGGTGGGGTCCGTTTGGAGATGGCGGAAATGGCGGCGGATGATACGTTGTATGCGGAGGTTGGTGGGGTGGTAGGTGAGAACCAGTGGGGTTCTGTCTTGGTGGCGGTTGGAGGAGCGGGGCTCAAGGGCGGAGGAGCGGGAAGTGGAGGAGATGCGGTGGAGGGCATCGTCGATCACGTCTGGGGGGAATCTGCGGTCCTTGAAGAAGGAGGCCATCTGGGCTGTGTGGTGTTGGAATTGGTCCTCCTGGGAGCAGATGCGGCGGAGACGAAGGAATTGGGAATATGGGATGGCGTTTTTACAGGGGGCAGGGTGGGAGGAGGTGTAGTCCAGGTAGCTGTGGGAGTCAGTCGGTTTATAATAGATGTCTGTGTTGAGTCGGTCGCCCGAGATAGAAATGGAAAGGTCTAGGAAGGGGAGGGAGGAGTCTGAGACAGTCCAGGTGAATTTCAGGTCGGGATGGAAGGTGTTAGTAAAGTTGATGAACTGTTCAACCTCCTCGTGGGAGCACGAGGCAGCGCCGATACAGTCATCGATGTAGCGGAGGAAAAGGTGGGGGGTGGTGCCAGTGTAGTTACGGAAGATGGACTGTTCCACATATCCTACGAAGAGGCAGGCATAGCTGGGGCCCATGCGGGTGCCCATGGCTACATCGATGACCACCCCCCACCTTTTCCTCCGATACAGTCATCAATGTAGCGGAGGAAAAGGTGGGGGGTGGTCATCGATGTAGCCATGGGCACCCGCATGGGCCCCAGCTATGCCTGCCTCTTCGTAGGATATGTGGAACAGTCCATCTTCCGTAACTACACTGGCACCACCCCCCACCTTTTCCTCCGCTACATCGATGACTGTATCGGCGCTGCCTCGTGCTCCCACGAGGAGGTTGAACAGTTCATCAACTTTACTAACACCTTCCATCCCGACCTGAAATTCACCTGGACTGTCTCAGATTCCTCCCTCCCCTTCCTAGACCTTTCCATTTCTATCTCGGGCGACCGACTCAACACAGACATCTATTATAAACCGACTGACTCCCACAGCTACCTGGACTACACCTCCTCCCACCCTGCCCCCTGTAAAAACGCCATCCCATATTCCCAATTCCTTCGTCTCCGCCGCATCTGCTCCCAGGAGGACCAATTCCAACACCGCACAGCCCAGATGGCCTCCTTCTTCAAGGACCGCAGATTCCCCCCAGATGTGATCGACGATGCCCTCCACCGCATCTCCTCCACTTCCCGCTCCTCCGCCCTTGAGCCCCGCTCCTCCAACCGCCACCAAGACAGAACCCCACTGGTTCTCACCTACCACCCCACCAACCTCCGCATACAACGTATCATCCGCCGCCATTTCCGCCACCTCCAAACGGACCCCACCACCAAGGATATATTTCCCTCCCCTCCCCTATCAGCGTTCCGCAAGGACCACTCCCTTCGTGACTCCCTCGTCAGATCCACACCCCCCACCAACCCAACCTCCACCCACGGCACCTTCCCCTGCAACCGCAGGAAATGTAAAACTTGCGCCCACACCTCCACACTCACTTCCCTCCAAGGCCCCAAGGGATCCTTCCATATCCGCCACAAGTTCACCTGTACCTCCACACACATCATCTATTGCATCCGCTGCACCCGATGTGGCCTCCTCTATATTGGTGAGACAGGCCGCTTACTTGCGGAACGCTTCAGAGAACACCTCCGGGCCGCCCGAACCAACCAACCCAATCACCCCGTGGCTCAACACTTTAACTCTCCCTCCCACTCCACCGAGGACATGCAGGTCCTTGGACTCCTCCACCGGCAGAACACAACAACACGACGGCTGGAGGAGGAGCGCCTCATCTTCCGCCTGGGAACCCTCCAACCACAAGGTATGAATTCAGATTTCTCCAGTTTCCTCATTTCCCCTCCCCCCACCTTGTCTCAGTCGGTTCCCTCAACTCAGCACCGCCCTCCTAACCTGCAATCTCCTTCCTGACCTCTCCGCCCCCACCCCACTCCGGCCTATCACCCTCACCTTGACCTCCTTCCACCTATCCCACCTCCATCGCCCCTCCCCCTAGTCCCTCCTCCCTACCTTTTATCTTAGCCTGCTTGGCTCTCTCTCTCTTATTCCTGATGAAGGGCTTATGCTCGAAACGTCGAATTCTCTATTCCTGAGATGCTGCCTGGCCTGCTGTGCTTTGACCAGCAACACATTTGCAGCTGTGATCTCCAGCATCTGCAGACCTCATTTTTTACACGTAGATTGGTCGAACCAGTTTGGTCAGGGTAGCCATGAGGAGCAGATCGTTGAGTGTATTGATGATAGTATTTTTGAACAGCATGTAATGGGACTGACAAGGGTGGAAACTATCCTCGGTCTGGTCCTGTGTAATGAGACAAGATTTATTACTGATCTCGTAGTTCGGGATCCTCTTGGAAGGCATGTTCATAGTTTGGTTGAATTTAGAATAGAGACGGAGAGTGTGAAGACAAAATCCAATATTAGGGTTTTGTGCTTAAACGAGGGAGAACTTGGCTAAAGTTGACTGGAAAAAAAGATTTTATGGTGGGAAAGTTGACGAGTAGTGGAGGATTTTCAAAGCAATGTTTCAGAGTGCTCAGCAAAAGGATATATTAGTGAAAAGATGTAAAATCACACAACACCAGGTTATAGTCCAACAGGTTTATTGAGAAGCATTAGTTTTCTGAGCACTGCTCCTTCATCATTTGGTTGTGGAGTATAAGATCATAAGACACAGAATTTATTGAAAAGTTTGCAGTGAGATGTAACCGGCATGATATTTTGGAAATGACCTGGATTAGTTGTTGAGTCTCTCATCTTTGAAGAAGGGCTCATGCCCGAAACGTCGATTCTCCTGCTCTTTGGATGCTGACTGACCTGCTGTGCTTTTCCAGTCTCTCATCTTTCAGAAAGGCCATGTTGGTTCCAGTTCTTCCATATGTATCTGATAGAGAAAAGGAAGGACTGCAAAGAAAAACGATAATCTGCCATAGGTGACTCAGGAAATAATGGGGGCTATCCAAATGAAGGAGAAGGCAGACAAAGTGTCAAGAACAGCAGGAAACTAGAATACTGGGAAAACTATGGAAGTTAAAAGAAATCCACAATAAAGAGCTTCAACGAAAATGTAGTTAGAACGTGAGAAAAAAAAACAACACAGAATATAAATACAGACAGCAAAAGTTTCTATCAATAAAAAAATGAGAAAAGGGGCTAAAGTAAGCGTTGGTTCATTGGAGGATGTAAAGGAACATTTAGTCATGGGTATCATGAAATGGCCAAGTCATTCAACAGAGTATTTTGTGTCAATCTTCACAGTGGACGACATGAATAACATGCCCAGTAATTGACAAAGAAACAAAGGTAGGTGAGGACCTGGAAACAATCATTTTAATGAAGAGATATTGTTGGGCAAGCTAATGGAGCTTAGGATAGGCAAGTCTCCTGGTCCTGATAGAATGTATCCCAGTGTACTAAAAGGGATGGCAGCAGAACTAACAAGCATATTTGTGGGAATTTTCCAAAGTTCACTGGACTCTGGGGCAGTCATAATAGATTGGAAAACAGCAAATATGACACCACTCTTAAAACAAAGATGGGGAATTATAGACCAGTTAGCTTAACCTCTGTGATGGGGAGACACTTGAGTGTATTATCACGGGGAAAAAAAGCAAGGCATTTAGTTAGAAATTGTCCTGTTGGGCAGACTCAGCATGTGTTCATGAAGGGCAGGTCATGATTAATTAATCTTTTAGAATTCTGTGAAGACATCTTGAGCAAGGTGGGCAATGGGGACCTAGTGGGTGTGGTGTACCTAGATTTTCAAAAGGCCTTTGGCAAGGTGCTGCACAAGAGGCTGCTGCATAAGATAAAGGTGCATGGTGTTACGGGTAAAGTATTAGCATGGATAGAGGATTGGGTGACTAACAGGAAACAAAGAATGGTGATAAATGAGTGCTATCCTGGTTGACAATCGTGACTAGTGGTCTGCCACAGAGATCGTTGTTGAGACCACAATTATTTATTATTAATATAGATGATTTGGAGATGGGGACGACATGCAGTGTGTCAAAGTTTGCAAATGAGACTAAACTAAGTGGCAGAGCAAAGTGTGCAGAGCACTATGAAACTTTGCAGAGGAACGTAGACACTTGAAGTAGGTGAACAAAGGTCTGGCAGAGGAAATACTATTTTAATAAACATGAAGTCATACATTTTAGTATAAATAACAGCCAAAAGGATCATTACTTCATGGTAAAAAGTTGTAGCATGCTGCTATGCAGAGGGACCGAGGCACCATTGTACATGAGTCACAGAAGGTTGGCCTGCAATTACAACAGGTGATTAGGAAGGCGTGGAATTTTGCCCTTCCTTGCTAAATGGATTGAGTTTAAAAGCAGGGCGGTTTTGTTGGAGCTGTCCAGGTCACACCTGGAGCAGTATGTATAGTTTTCACACTGGTGGAGGTGCAGAGGAGGTTCACTAGGTTGATTCCAGCGTTGAGGGTGTTGGGTTATGAGGAGAGACTGAGTAACCTGGGATTATATTCACTGGAATTCAGAAGAATGAAGGGGGATCTTAAAGAAACATATACAATTATGAAGGGAATAGATAGAAGTAGAGAGAACGTTTCCACTGGCAAGTGAGACTGGGACAGGAGGGTTTAGCCTCAAGAATAGGGGGAGCAGATTTAGGACTGATTTCAGCAGGAAATTCTTCACCCAGAGGGTCGTAAATCTGTGGAATTCCCTGCCCAGTGAAGTAGTTGACAGTACTTCAGAAAATGTTTCGAAGACGAAAATGAATAACTTTATTGAACAACAAAGGAATTAAGGAATATGGTGAGAGGCTGGGTAAGTGGAGCTGAGGCCATGAAAAGATCAGCCATGATCTCATTGAATTGCAGAGGAGCTCGTAGGGTCAGACGGTCTACTCCTGCTCCTCGTCCTTATTTTCTTATATTCTATCTCTAGGTCATCATTACTGAGGTGATATTAAGTCACCTTCTTTCCATTTGTTATCCTGCTAGCTTCCTGTCTCCCTGCCTGGGATGTAGCCTCATTATTGCCTCAGCTGGGCTCCTGGAGACAGTTATGTTTGTGGAAAGGTTGTTTGCAGCTTCGATCACTTCAGAAACATTTGTTGCCAGGAACTGTAAAGCAAATTCTGCATGGAGAACACAGCAGTTGTGGTGATAGCAATGATGTGCTATTTATTTCATTTTATTTCATATTTGAGCCAATGTATTAGAGTGATAACATACCCTGGTATTACATTTCAATTGCATGGACAGTATACAACTAGTTGGATCGTACACTAACCCGTTGTCTCCCTTTCATTCTAATTCTACTGCTCAGTATTTTGACAGTTAGATATATTCTGTTGGCCAGCAGAGCTCACCGGGATGTTGCTTGCGATGGAGTGTTTTCGGGAGGAAAGGAGTCTCAATCAGCTCGGATTATTTTCTTTGGAGCAGAGATTGAGAGTGGGGAGGTGGGCATGGTGATGGTGAAATTTCACAACTTCAAACTAACTATTCTGGTGAACACTCGAACACAGTGAATAGGTCTAGTTCTGGAAATTGCGACCGGTGAAGAGTTCGCATGGGTTTGGCTATTACAGACTCAATGGTCTGAAGGATCTCTTCAATACAGCATGAGTCTATGATTAATTTTCAGCTGAATTCATTTTGTGCTCTTACACCAAGTATTAACTTATGACTGGAGTGCATTTTACTGAGCAATAAGATTGCATTGAGCAGGCATATCAGGAGGATTATTCAAATTAAAGATTCTAGGAATGTGAGAGTTGTTGAAAATAGCAGCATTAGGCTCCATTCATATTCCTTCTCTGTAGCCAGATTCGAACCTTCACTCTCTCTGGTGGACCCCAGGATGCCCACGCTGTGAACTAAGCTGTGTCTGATGTTCACACACTACTCACCGTGGGCGGCACGGTGGCACATGTGGGCGGCACGGTGGCACAGTGGTTAGCACTGCTGTAGACCCGGGTTCAATTCCCGACTCAGGCGACTGACTGTGTGGAGTTTGCACGTTCTCCCCGTGTCTGCGTGGGTTTCCTCCGGGTGCTCCGGTTTCCTCCCACAGTCCAAAGATGTGCGGGTCAGGTGAATTGGCCATGCTAAATTGCCCGTAGTGTTAGGTAGGGGTAAAATGTAGGGGTACGGGTGGGTTGCGCTTCGGCGGGTCGGTGTGGACTTGTTGGGCCGAAGGGCCTGTTTCCACACTGTAAGTAATCTAATCTAATCTCACTGTCATATCTACAACCGGGCCTCTTTTGGTTATGAAGCTATTCATATTTCCGAAGCACACAACAACTTTATTGGACTTTAGTGGTTTAGATCAGAAATTGATCAGCTAAATGAAGACAGGGGGTGGTGGCTGATAGGAAATGTTCATCCTGGAGTTCAGTTACTAGTGGTGTACCACAAGGATTTGTTTTGGGTCCACAGTTATTTGTCATTTTTATAAATGAACTGAAGAATGATTAAGTAAATTTGCAGAAAACATTAAGCTTGATGGAGTTGTGGACAATACTGAAGGATGTTGCAGTTTACAGTGGGACATAGATAAGCTGCAGAGCTGGGCTGAGTGGTGGCAAATGGAGTTCAATACAGAAAAATGTGAGGTGATTCACTTTGGAAGGAGCAACAGAAATAAAATGCATTGATCTAATGGTAAGTTGCTTGTTAATGAGAATGAGCAGAGAGATCTTGGTGTCCATGTGCATGGATGACTGAATGTTGCCAACCAGGTTGATACGATTGTTAAGAAGGCATCCTTTGTGTTAGTAGAGGGATTATGTTTTGGAGCTATGAGGGTGTGTTGTAGCTGTACAAAACTCTGATGCAACCACATTTGGAGAAATGTATACAGTTCTGGTGATCGCATTATAGGAAGAATGTGGAAGCATTGGAAAGGGTGCAAAGGAGATTTTCTCGGATGTTGACTGGAATGGAAGAAAGACCTTATGAGAAAGAGCTGAGGGACTTGAGGCTGCTTTTGCTAGAGAGAAGGTTGAGAGACGACAAGAGAGACATACAAGATGATCAGAGGATTAGATAGGGAGGACAGTGAGAGCCTTTTCCTCAGATGGTGATGGCTAGCACGAGGGGAGATAGATATGGGACAGATGTCAAAGGTAGGTTTCTTACACAGAGACTAGTTGGGCGTGGAATGCCCTCCCTGCAACAGTAGTAGATTTGCCAAATTTAAGGGTGTTTTCATGGTCACTGGATCGGCATATGGATGAAAAAGGAATAGTGTTGGTTAAATGAGCTTCAGGTTGGTTTCACAGGTCGGTGCAACATCGAGGGCCGAAGGGCCTGGACTGTGCTGTTACGTTCTATGTTTTTGCAAGGTTTGTGAAGGTTTGTATCTCAGGTTGAGGTTTAGGGTGAAGGTTTGCTTGCTGAGCTGTAGGTTTGATATCCAGACGTTTCATTACCTGGCTAGGTAACATCATCAGTGGCGACCTCCAAATGAAGCGAAGCTGTTGTCTCCTGCTTTCTATTTATATCGTTCTCCTGGATGGGGTTCCTGGGGTTTGTGGTGATGTCATTTCCTGATCGTTTTCTGAGGGGTTGATAGATGGTATCTAGATCTATGTGTTTGTTTATGGCGTTGTGGTTGGAGTGCCAGGCCTCTAGGAATTCTCTGGCATATCTTTGCTTAGCCTGTCCCAGGATAGATATATTGTCCCAGTCGAATTGGTGGTTTCTTTCTTCCGTGTGTAGGGCTACAAGGGAGAGAGGGTCGTGTCTTTTTGTGGCTAGCTGGTGTTAGTGTATCCTGGTGGATATCTTTCTTCCTATTTGTCCTACGTAGTGTTTGTGGAAGTCCTTGCATGGAATTTTGTAGATGACGTTGCTTTTGTCCATGGGTTGCACTGGGTCTTTTAAGTTTGTTAGTTTTTGTCTGAGAGTGTTGATGGGTTTGTGTGCCACTAGGATTCCGAGGGGTCTTAGAAGTCTGGCTGTCATTTCTGAAACTTCTTTGATGTATGGTAAGGTGGTTATGGTTTCTTGCTGTGTTTGGTCTGCTTGTCGTGGTTTGTTCTTGAGGAATCTGCGGACTGTATTTTTTGAGTATCCGTTCTTCTTGAATAAAGTTAAAAATCATACAACACCAGGTTATCGTCCTACAGGTTTAATTGGAAGCACACGAGCTTTCGGAGCGACGCTCCTTCATCAGGTGATAGTGGAGGGTTCAATCGTTACACAGAATTTATAGCGAAAATTTACAGTGTGATGTAACTGAAATTATACATTGAAAAATTGATTGTCTATTAAGTCTTTCACCTGTTAAAATATAGTGATAGTTGCACTTCTTTCATGTGTAAATCACAAAACCTTTTTTGAAAAAAAAAGTTACATTCTCGGGTTAGCTGTTAACAATGGTGATAGCTGGACAATATGTTCTTCTTGAATACATTATAGAGGTGGTTCTCCTCTGTTTTCCGAAGCTCGTCTGTGCTGCAGTGTATGGTGGCTCATTGGAACAGTGTTCTGATACAGCTTTGTGTGTGTGTGTGTGTGTGTGTGTATGTGTGTGTGCGTGTTCGGTTTTCTGTATACGCAGGTTTGTAGTTCTCTGTTGTCTTTTCTTTCAACTGTGATGTCCAGGAAAGGGGATAAGAGAGAAGTCACCTTGATTGAGTTCATGTTGTGTTATGGAAACATGTTGTACAATGTAAAATACAATAACTTAACTCACGCACCCTTGTCAAAGTCTCTGACAATGAAATATGATTTGTGTTGTACGGCCACAGGCACTGATTTAGACACACACACATGCACACAAATGCATACACACGCACAGTCACCCCCACCCCCATGCAACCCCCCCCCCACACACACATACACATGCATGCATACATACACACACATGCATACACACATAGGCTCCACATCCACACATACACCCATACACACATGCACATGCATACACACTCCCACACAAACACATGCACACTCACACACACCCACAAACATACACACTCCCAGTTCCACACACACACAAGCACACACACACGCATATACACACACATACATGCATACATCCCGCCCCCCCAACACACACACACCCTGAATAAGATGGTATCTGATGTTAATAATGAGCACAATCATAATTCAACTGTTGCATCCTGGGAGGCTCTGTGTCATGTATGTTTTCGAGATTGCATCTTCATGCTACCAGTCAGACGGCATGATGAGAGAACAGATACACGCACAAAATTCAAATTTTGAGGTAAGTAGTAAAGCACTAATTGCGGCTACATGTTTCTCTTGGCAATTCCCTCGAACGAGCGGTGAACAAAACATGCATCTCAGGGAATTGTCCTCGTCGCTGAAAATCTGACAGTAATTTGAGCCTAATTAGTCTTTCCCACTTTCAGTGAGTTGCTTCAGAAAATCTGGTGTCACCAACAGACAGTGGTGAGCTGGGACATTGGTGAAATTTCTTTCTCGGGACAAGCATATCTGCCTGGTTTTGACATTTTCACAGTGGGGACAATGTTAGTGCATCTCCAGCAGATGGAAGTGAAACACTGAGAGTTGACATCTTAACAAATATCTTCAGACCTGTTATGCCACGCCGCTCCAACAGCTCAGACTTATATCCCAGTATTCCAGCTCATTAGTAAGGTCCACTATTATTGAATATGGGAATTGGTAAGAAGGAAAAAAAAGGAGAAGCATATCTAGATGAATCAAATTTAAAATACTTCCAAAACTTTCTATGAAGCGTGAAAGAGAATACATGGAAGATAATGCGACATGGGAAAAAGTACAATAACTTTCAGCAGCTTTTGTTTTCATGTCGACTGGCAAACCAGATTCGTAGAGGTAGTCATAAAGAAGAATTTGTAAAATGCAGTTACGTTCCATCACGACGGTGAACCATTCTGCTAATTAAACAAAAGCCCCAAAATAGCTCGCCTCGCCTAGTGAAGTATGAGTGACACCAAATTCCATTCTTTAAAGAGAAAAAAAATCAATTTATTCTTTAGCTCTAAAGTTGAACGTTAAGGAACAACAATTTAAAACTCTAAGCCACCTTTCACTGAAAGGTTTGTTATCTACCTCCAACTCTATAATAGGATTCTGTAACATCAAAATCCCTTATTAAAATTGCACCAACTTAATTTCAAAACCCGACAGTGCCTGTCATCTCCAATGTCTGCCTTCCTCTGGGTTTCGATCTCCCCGGGTCATCTTCAGTTTTTATTACGTGAAAGATATTTCATATGCAAAAGTACATTTAATGTATAGTGTTTGAATGTCAATTTATTCGCTCTGCCAGGTTGGCGACATGGTGACTCAGTACTTCGCACTGCTACCTCACAGAACCAGGGTCCCAGGTTCAATTCCAGTCTTGGGTGACTGTGTGTGGAGTTTGCACGTTCTGCGTGTGTTTGCCCCGGTTTCCTCCCACAGTCCAAAGATGTGCATTGGCCATGCTAAACTGCCCACAGTGTTAGGTGCATTAGTAAGAGGGAAGTGGGTCTGGGTAGGTTATTCTTCGGAGGGTCGGTGTGGACTGGTTGAGTGGAAGGGTCTGTCTCCACACTGTAGGGAATCTCATCTAAACTCTGAAAATACCAGCTTCTTTCTCCCTCAAACATGAGATCCTCTCATTAGTTCAATGTTATCAAAACATTAAATTTAAATTCGATTGGGTTTAATTATCTTGGTACATAATTTAACCTGACTGGTTGAATTTGAACTTTTGTGAAAACAAAGTTTTTAAAAAACTCACATATTTGTTTCAAAGCCAGATGGTACAGGTTTTCAATTTTTCAGTACACTCTGCGACTGCTAATCAGTCACATGACAGGAATCTGCATTCACTCTTTCTTAAAGGTACAATACATACCTCCAACTTCATAACATCTTGGGATAGTTGTGTTGTGTAACATGTTGTGTTCCTAATTAGGGACCGTGATGCATTGGATCTGGTGATGTGCAATAATGAAGGTTTAATTTCCGGAAGAAGGGCTTATGCCTGAAACGTTGATTTTCCTGCTCCTTTGATGCTGCCTGACCTGCTGAGCTTTTCCAGACACACATTTTTAAGCCCTGATCTCCAGCATCTGCAGTCCTCACTTTCTCCTAGTTTAGTAAATAATGGCAGACTCAAAGTTTCCTGTGGAAACATTCGCTGTCACATGGTCGAATTAGTAGTCTGTTTGAGAGGGAGAAACCTAACTGGAAACAACTGTGTTCTGCTGATATACGGTTGATAGCAAGGGAGCGAGGGCAGAATTACCTGGAATTGATTGGGAAATGAGTTAAACAGGAATACGAATGAATAAACAATGACAGACATTCAAGATGCATGGTGCATGCTTCACAGCAAAGATGTATTCCAGTGAGAAGGAAGGACCCTGGAAGGGGATCATTCAACTATGGTAAAGTGGGTAATTTAAGGATAGCAACAAATTGAAGGAAAACAATGCAGCAGGTAGTGTTGGTAAACTGAGTATACAGAGAGTGAGTAGAACTAATAAAAGGCAAATAAAACAACGAGGAGAGAGCAGTAAGTAATATTGCAGGTAATATCACAATGGGCAACAACAGATTCACTAAAAGCATAGAAATGAAGAGAAAGGTCAAAGTTAACATCCACACTTGCTGAGTGAGGTTGGTGAATGAATATCTGGGAACCAGAAAATGGCAGACAAGTCATAAATGCTCTGCATCAACTTTTACAGTAGATACAAACAACATTCCAAAATTACTAAGTAACAATGAACAAAAGAAAATGAGAATTAAATGCAACAATCATCACAGAATCCCGACTGAATGGAAGCAGGCCATTCAACCCATCCAGTCCACACCGAACCTCTGAAGAGTATCTCACACAGTCCCAGCCCCTGCCCTGTGCCTATACCCCTGAAATTCCCATGACTAACCCACCTAGCCTAAACACTGTGGGCAATTTAGCACGGCAAACTATCTAACGTGTCCACCTTTGAACTGTGGGAGGCAACTCACGCAGACGCGGGGAGAATTTGCACACAGACGGTGGTGTGAGGGTGAAAGCAAACCCAGGTCCCTGGCATTCTGAGGCAAAAGTGCTATTCACTGAGCTACTGTGCTAACATTACTGCCCCAGCAAGAAGGAACAACGGGGCTAAGTATTTTAAATTCTGGATATCTTCCAGCAGATTGATCACATTTTTATGTTAAAAGTTAAGAATGCAAAATACTCGACTCAGAGAACATTTAGTTTAACATCCGTTATTGGAAAAAAAAGGTGAAGTGCACCATGAAGAATGTAACAGCACAGTAGTTAAAAATAAATGAAATCATCAAAATGAGTGAGTCTAGCTTTACGAAGGGATCATATTTCCTTAAAACTTCTTAAAATTCTTAAGTAAGGTAATAAGCATCGTCAGGAGGAAATAGTGGTTGCAATATATTTGAATTTTCAGAACGTGTTTGATCAGATACGAGTGTAACAACACAATTACTTAATATGGAAAAAGTTACAAATCACATAACACCCAGGTATAGTCCAACAGGATTATTTGGAAGGACTAGGTTTCAGAACACTGCTCCCTCATTAGATAATTAGTGCGGCAGTAATGTAAGACACAGAATGTATCGCAAAAGTTCACAGTGTCATGCAATTGAAATGATATATCGAACAAACCTAGATTGCTGTTAAGTCTTTCATCTTTTTGACTGGTTTGCAGGTTTCAGTTCATTAATATGCAAATCCCAGAACTTGTTTGAAGTCATATTCTTGAGATAACCGATCGTTTTATTTAAAGAAAATGTTTTATCTCAGCTTAGACAATGCATTAAAGTTGTGAGTTTAGAGTCTGTCTGTATCCCAATCTTGAGTCAGGCTAGTTCTATTTCCAAAGTAGGAATTTGTAAAACGTTGCATGGATTGACTGCCTGCAGGATGTGTGCATTTTGAGCAAAAGCAGAATGTATTCCCAAATACAATTCTGCAAATTCAAATTCAACCCATAGACTTACGTGTGTATTTGGGGAAGAGAAAGAGAGAACGTGAGTCTGTGCATGTGAGAATGAGTGTGAGTGTGCATGAAAGAGAGTGTGTTTTTGTGTGTGCGTGCTTGGTACAACATGCGTCTGTGTGTGTGTGCGTGTGCGTGGGGGTGATGGAATATAAGCCTGTGAGAGTGTGTGTGCTTGGGTGTGAGTGTGGGGGATGTATATGTGCTTGTCTGAGAGAGAACTTGTCTATGAGAGAGAGAGAGCATGCGTATGAGAGAGAGGGCTGTGTGTGTGCGTGTGTGTGTGTGTGTGTGTATACTGTAGTGGGGTCACCTATAGTGTGACATGAACGTAAGATCCTGTTTGAGGCCATCCCCATGGGTACCGAACTTGGCTATCAGCCTCTGCTTGGCCAGTTGGTGTTGTTGCATATCCCGAAGTCGGGAGGGAGGGAGGCCCCTGACTGACGATTGTCGCAGAGTGTCCATTCATCCAATGTTAGAGCATCTGCCTGGCCTTGCCAATGTCCCATGTGTTGGGCATCCTTGCGTGTTGGGCTACGCAGCAACGCAGAGTCATCAAGCAGAGGCTGATCGTCAAGTTCGGTAATCATGATGATAGCCTCAACTGGGACTTTGGGTTCATGTCACTGCAGGTACCCACGCAACACCATACACTCTCTCTCTCTCTCTCACACACACACACACACTCGCATACACACAGACACATACACATGCACGCACATACACTCTTTTATACTCACACACTTACGCAGGCCACCTCTCATACATACTCTCCCAGCCACACAGGCATACATGCCCAACACTCACATCCATGCTCACCTTCTCACAGGCTTGTAGTCTGTCACACTCGAACCACACTGTACCAAACACACACACGCGCAAACTCACACTCTCCCAGTCACACTCGCATGCACATAATCACACACACGCACACTCTCTCTCTCCCTCACATGCACACAGACACACAAACACATGCGTAACTTTATGGGAATACATTCTATTTTTGCACAAAAAGCACACAATCTGTATCTTATTATCCTGCTCCACTAGCTACCTGAAGAAAGAGCAGTGCTCTATTGCTTCCAAATATACCTGTTGGACTATAACGAAGTGTTGTGTGATTTTTAATTTTGTCCACCCCAGTCCAACACCGGCTCCTCCACATCATGGCTACTTAACATGGAACGTGGCCAGTATTTTAGTGGTGGTATGTTAGCACGGAGACAGGAGTGTCTGCATCATATAATGAAGAGTGTTCAAATAAACCTTTCAGTTTTCAGGATGCCAGCCTGTAACTAGTGGACTACCATATGTATCAGTGCTAAGGTAGCAATATTTATAACTTACACTAATGACTTAGATGATCAAAACGAATGTACAATAAGCCAGTTTGCGATATCACCCGAATCGGAGGGAGGCAAGTGCTGAAGATGATACAAAAAGTCAGCAGAGGGATGGAGACAGGTCAGAAGAGTGGGCAAAATCTTTCCAAATTAATTAAATATGGAGAAAATAGATAGGAGTAGTTGTAAAACGGAAGGTTATGCATCTTGACAGGAGAAATGGAGCTGCTTAATATCATTTAAAAGGAGATTGAGTGCAGAAATCTACAGAACACAGGAATTTGGGAGATCTCATCGTTGAAAGGGAAAATACTGGCATTTGATTTCAGCTGTTAGTAAAGAAGGCAAATTTAAAGTTTAATGAGTTTCAATTCAAATGGATTGTCTTACTAATGGATAGGAATTGTCCTGAAACAGTACAAACACTCGTCACAGAACATTTAGCATATTGCGAACTTTTCTGGACCCTGCGTTGAAAGAAAGAAATGCTGGTGTGCGAGACAGTCCACATTTAGCTCTCCAGGCTGTTCCCGAGGATGGAGGGACTGTGTTATGAATGGACCTTAAATAATTTGGGCCTGTATACACATTGGGATATAGACAATTGAGTTGCGAAATTATTGAAACATACCTGATTTTTAGGGGACTTGAGTTAAATCCAGAAAAGGTTGCTTCCCTTTATGGGAGCGTACAGGACCACAGGATATAATCTTTGATTACAAATTAAAGACAGAAGAGGAAATTTTTCTTTCACGATGTTGTGAATTTGTGAAATGTCTTGCCGCAGAGTACTGTCGAGGTTGGGTCAATAAATATATTTCAGCTGAAATGGACATATTTTAAATTTGCCAGGCAATACATGTTTATGAGCAAAGACTAAGAAGTGGAGTTGTGGATTTATTAGATCATTCATGATGACATTGAATGAAAGAGCAAACTACTTCAGCTGAATGATCTACATCTGCTTCAACTCGGTCCAGTCTTCTGCCTGACCTTTACTCCCAGTTAGTCTGTTCAGAATGACTGTAGGCCTCATTTAAATATCTTCCTCGGATTCATGTTTTACAAGAACAGCCGAGCCACTTCAATTCCTGCTCCTCCTGCAAAAAAAAAGAAATCTTGGGAACGTGATCGATGACACAGCCGGGTAAAGGATGAGGATTTGAAAAGTGATTTCAGGGAGTTAGGCTGGAAGCTCAAAGGCAGGACGTACAGAGTAGTAATCTCAGGTTTCGCGTCAGTGCTGCGGTCTTGTGAGGCTTGGAACAGGGAACGTGTGCAGCTGAACAAGTGGCTGCAGGGCTGGTGTAGGAGGGAGGGCTTCAGATAGGTACATCATTGGGATACATTCTGGGTAAGGTGGGGCCTGTACATGAAGGGCGGGTTGCACCTGAACTGGAGGGGCAGCAGTATCCTGGGCAGGAGGTTTGCAAGAGCAGTTTGAGAGGGTTTAAACTTGTTTGGCTGGGAGATGGGAACCAGAGCTACAGATCAGAGGAGACGGTCGTTTGTGAATGTGCCAAAATAGAATGCACCATGTGTCAGGAAGAATACACAGTTAATAGGGTAAAAGGATGGGTTATCTGTTTCAATGCAGAGTGTCAGGAATAAGCGTGATGAACTCAGATCATGGATCAGTACCTGGAACTGCAATGTTGTGGCCTGAATGGAGACATGGATTTAACAGGGGCAGGAATGGTGGCTGGATGCTGCAGGTTTTAGATCTTTTAAAAAGAACAAGAACGGTCATAAAAGAGGAGGGGGATTAGCATTGTTAATGAGAGAGTGCATCACAGCTGCAGAACAGAAGGTTGTTGAGGAGGGTTTGTCTACTGAGTCAGTATGGTTCCAAATCAGTAATAAGAAAGGAGCAGTCACTTTATTGGGTGTTTTCTTCAGCAAACCTCTACCCACCACCCCACCAGCTCCAATAGCAGCAGAGGGATGAAGAACAGATTGGACAGCAGATCCTGGAAAGGTGCAGATGTCACAGAGTTGTTGTTATGGGTGATTTCAACTACTCCAATATTGATTGGAAGCTCCTCTGTGCAAGTGGTCTGGATGAAGCCGATTTTGTCAGGTGTGCCAAGGAGGGATTCCTGACTCGATATGTAGATAGCACAGCAGTTCAGGTAGCTTTTCCAGCAGCAGTCTAATCTAGACTCTGGTTTCCAGCATCTGCAGTCCTTGTTTTTATCTCTTTTGCGTTACCATTCCTGGAATGTCTCAGTGGGACAAAGTTTTCCAATGCTCGCAACAAGTGCTCTTTAAACAGTCTCCACATTTCTGTTGTGCATTTCCTGTGGAACAATTGTTCCCAATTTATACTCTACAGCTCCAGTCTAATAGCAATAGAATTTCCTCTCCCCCAGTTAAATACCTTCCCATACTGTCTGTTCCTATGTCTCTCTATGGCTGTGGTAAGGGTGAGGCAGTTGTCCTCACTGCTCCTCGGATGCTGCCTGAACTGCTATGCTTTTCCAGCACCACTCTAATCTAGACTCTGGTAACGTGGAAGAGCCTTGGATGACAACAGAAGAGGAGCTTTTCATTGAGAGGAAGAAGGAAGTTTACTTAAGGTTTAGGAAGCAAGGATTTGATATTGCATTAGAGGACTACAGGGGAGCTAGGAAATAATTCAAAACTGGACTGAGGACAGCTAGGAGGAGGCATGAAAATGCCTTTGCAGGAAGGATTTGGGATCATCTACATAATGAACACGAGAATGATCAGAGAGAGGGTAAGCCTGATCTGGGATAGTGGAGCGAACTTGTGCCTGGAGTCTGAAGAGGTTGGGGAAGCGCTACATGAGTCCATTGTTCCAGTATTCACTAAAGTGAGGGACCTTGCTGATAGTGAAAACACCATGGAGCAGGTTAACAGGCTTGAACAGACTGATGTTTAGAAAGTGGATGTGCTGGTAATTCTGGGAAGCATCAAGCACGATAGGTCTCCTGGGCAGGACCAGATATATCTGGGTTACTACGGGAAGCGAGGAATGATTGGTGGTGATCTTTTCATCCTCACTCTCCATGGGGGTGGTACCAGATGATTGGAGGAAGGTTAATGCTGTCCTTCATTTCAAGAAAGGGAATGGAGAAATCCCTGGAAAATCCCTGGGAATTACAGATCAGTCAGGCTGTGGTTAGCAAGGTACTGGAAAACTTTCTGAGAGATAGGATTTATGACTTTTTGGAAAAACATAGCTTGATTAAAGATATTCAGCATGACTTTGTGAGGGGCAGATCATGCCTTTTTGAGACTTTTTGAGTTCTTTGAGGACATGACAAGACAAGTTGGTGAAGGTTGAGCAGTGGATGTGGTGTATGTGGATTTCACGAAGGTATTTAGTAAGGTTCCCCATGGTGCACTCATTCAGAAAGTAAGGAGGTATGCAATGTCGGGAATTGTGGCTGTCTGGATACAGAATTTGCTGGCCGAAAGAAGACAGTCAGTGATAGTGGATGGAAAGTATTCCACCTGGAGGTTGGTGACCAGTTGGGACCTACAGGGATCTGATCTTGGGTCTCTGCTCTTTGTAGTTTTATAAATGACTTGGATGAAGAAGTGGAATGGTGCAATAATAGATTTTCCGATGACACAAAGGTCATTGGTGTTGTAGATCGTGTCGAGGGCTATTGCAGCCTACAACATGACATTGACAGGATACAGAGATGGCCCGAGAAGTCCCAGATGGAATTCAACTCTGATAAATGCAAAGTGATTAATTTTGGAAGGTTGGATTTGAACGCTGAACACAGGATTACAGACAGGATTCTTGGCAGTATGGATGAACATGGACATACACCCCTCAAAGTTGCCACCCAAGTTGATAGGACTGTTAAGAAGGCGCAAGATATTTTGGATATCATTAACAGGGGGATTGAGTTCACGAGTCATGAGGTTTTGCTGCAGCTCTATAAAACCCTGGTTCAACCACACTTGGAATATTGTGTCCTGTTCTGGAGCCTCAGTATAGGAAGAATGTAGATGCTTTAGAGAGGGTGCAGAGGGGATTCATCAGGATGCTGCCTGGATTGGAGGGTTTGTCTTATGAAGAAAAGTTGTGTGAGCTGGGGCTTTTCGCACTAGAGAGAAGGAGGAAGATAGGTGACTTGATAAAGGTGTACAAGGTAATGAGAGGCAGAGATAGAGTAGGTAGCCAGAGACTTTTCCCTAGGGCAGAATTGTCTGTCACAAGGGATCACAGTTTTCAGGTGATTCGAGGAAGGTTTAGGGGAGATGCCAGAGGTTGGTCTTCACGCAGAAAGTGGTGGGTGGATGGAGTATACTGCTAGTGGTGGCAGTAGAGTAGGAAACATTAGGGACTCATAAGCGACTGCTGGACAAGCATATAGATGGCAGTAATTTGAGGGGTTGTAGGTTAGTTTGACCTAAGATTAAGATTAAAGGCAGCACAACATCAAGGATGAAGGGCCTGTACTGTGCTAGACTGTTCTATGTTCTATAGATCTCGTCTCTTTCTTTTTGGTGTCAGCTTTCCCTTTCTGTAATGTGGTAACTAAACCTGTACACCTTCAAAGTTACTAATCACACAACACCAGGTTATAGTCCAATAAGTTTAATTGGAACCACCAGCTTTCGGAGCGCTGCTCCTTCATCAGGTGGTTGTCACAACTACCTGAAGGAGTGACGCGTGGAAAGCTATTGCTTCCAATTAATCCTGTTGGATTATAACCTGGCGTTATGTGATTAGTAACTTTGTACACGCCAGTCCAACACCAGCAATTCCAAATCATGACTGCTATGTACACCTTCAAGTCCGTTGAATATTTGTAACACAATATCAAGGTTTTTGCAGAGAAGGTTAAAGACAGTGTAGTACTATATAACACATCTCATTAGAACAAAAAGTTATGTTCACTTTTTATTCTGACATTAAGCCTTCTGAAATCAGGTAGCACTTCTATCTCTCTTTATACTGCCACGTCTGACACGTTTACTGATTGTGCAGCTCACATGACATACACATTAACTTTCCCTCGACACTGCTCTATCCAGCACATTCATGTCAGATACAGAGTCTGGTTTTGATGTGGAATATAGCTGCAGTCACAAGTCACTAACAGTCCTCCAAGCACAATTGCATCACCGTTTCAAAACAGAATAAATTGCTCTCATCACCTTAATATTGGACAGCCCAGCGCATTAACAGTAAATGCTAATTATAGACTAGATATATATTACATGGAGCCATCAAGTATTCCTCAGCCAAGAACAATACTGGTGAGATAGAATGAAAAGACTTTTCATTCTATCACAATAAAGTGTTCAAGACTTCCACTCCTGGTCATATGCTGAGTAAAGACCCCTCCACGAGTTCTCTTCAATAGTTTCAGATCAATGAATACTCAAATACACATTTCAGAGAAAACCTTGCTCCACTGACTAAACTCTATTCTGTAAGAAGTATATTAATTGGGCTAATAGGATACGTTCTTCGGCGTTGACCTCGGGTTATAAAGGAAAACCTATCGGACTGTGGAGATGAGAAGCAGAATCCCAATTCTATTTAAAAATGGAGATGGAGAACGCGAATGGGGAAGAGCAAAGAGGATAAAGAGACAGAAGCATTGCCTGTGTTGCTATATCTAACAATTAAAGATGTTTCTTTTTATGAAATGTGGACGTTGTTTTCGCTGTGATTCTGTACTCATGTAACTTATTCATAAAAGAAAATGTTGCAACATAAATTAATATTGGAATCTGTTGAATTCTGTGAAGACATTGCGAGTGTAGAGGACACAGGGACCCAGCAGACATGGTTTATCGAGATTATGAAAAGGCATTTACAAAGGTGGTGCACAAAAGGCTGCTGCATAAGGTAAAGATGCATGGTATTATGGGCAAATAATTAGCATGGATAGAGGATTGGTTAACTAACAGGAAGCAAAAAGTGGGGATAAATGAGTGCTTTTCTGGTTGGCGACGGTGACAAACAGTGTGCTTCAGGGATCAGTGTGGGGACCACAATTCTTCACAATTTATATCAATGATTTGGAGTTGGGGAGAACGTGTAGTGTGTCAAAGTTTGGGGATGACCTGAAGATGAGTGGCAGGGAAAAGTGTGCAGAGGACTCTGAAAGTTTGCAGAGGGATTATAGACACGTTAAATGGGAGGGCAAAGGTCTGGCCAAAGGGGTGCAATATTGATATATGTGGAATTATTCATTTTGGTAGGAATAGCAGTAAACAGGACTGATACTTGAAAATAATAGCAATATGCTGCTGTGCAGAGGGACCTGAGCGTCCTTGAGCATGAATGACAGGAGGTTGGTTTACAGGTGCAATAGTAAGTTGTAATATTGTCCTTCATTGCGAAATAAATTAAGGTTAAAAGCGGGAAGGTTATGTTGCAGTTGTTATGGGCGCTGGTGAGTCCACACCTGGAGTACTGTGTGCAGGTTTGGTCTCCTTACTTAAAAATGATGTACTGGCATTGGAGGGGATGCAGAGGATGTTCACTACATTGATTCCGGAGTTAAAGGGTTTATCTTATGAGGAAAGACTGAGTAGACTGGGATTATATTCATTGGAATTTAGCAGACTAGTAGCTATCCTATAAAAAAAACATATAAAATAGTGAAGGGAATAGATGTGATAGAAGCAGGGAGGATGTTTCCACTGGCAGGTGAAACAATGACAAAAGGGCACAGCCTCAAAATTAGGTGGAACAAATGTAGGACTGAATTGAGGAGGAACAGCTTCAACTCCCAAAAAATTATGAATCTGTAGAATTCCCTGCCTAGTGCAGTAGTTGAGATTTGGTCATTGAATGTTTTGAAGGGCGGACAGTTAATTTTTTTGAACAATGTAGGAGTTAAGAGTTTTGGTGAGAGGGTGGGTAAGAGCAGCTGAGACCACCGAAAAAGCAGCCATGACCTTATTGAGTGATAGAGCGGGATCGATGGGCGAGATGCCTGACTCCTGTTTTTGGTTTGTATGTTGAGATGAAGAATTATTTGCATTTTGTTACTATTTCTGTGCTGTGCGGGTGGGGGAGTATCAACGTTGTGGTACTCTCCACTCTAATCTGAGAGGCCTATTTCTGTATTTATTTACATAAACATTTCATTGGTTTCAATCAGGAGTTGATGGTGACAAAGCCAGGTGGACAAATATATTTATTAATAAGTTTCAAATCAAAACAAGAGTTCATTTGAAGAATGTTGACAGTTGGCAGAAGTGAAGACAAATATACTGAACATTAATTACAACTGATTTTATTTACTTCCAAATGATCAACACAATTTTGAAGTTTCATATAAGCTCAGAATACAGTTCTAGAAGTTCTGCAGCCAGTCAATTAAATACTTCTGTGCAACTGGATTTACTCTGAACATCCCACTGGTTAAAACTTTAATCCATTTCGACCTGAAAACAAAACCCAAGGGACAAAGATTGATCAAAATGTATTTGAAAGTATTCAAAGAACCCATCCCAATTCCATCCTCTTTAACTGCTGGGATTCGAAACCCTGTCCAGGGAGCAGCAAACTGGCGCTCAGGGTAATTAGCCCAGTGGAATTACCACAGTTACCCTGAGAGTGGAAATGCAGTGGGTGCGCTTTCCACGCTGCTACAAATATAAATTCAAGAAATCAGCATGAAATCTGACATTTTGGATTATGAATAAATATTGGAGTGGAACAATGAGGAGAATTCTTCAACTGTGTAGAACGATGTCACAGGAGATTGTGCATCAAATCAGAGATCCAAAATGTGTATTCCCGATTCTCTCAGTCTCGAAACTGATTCATCTGCTGCGTATTTACACCATTTCTGTTCTTTTTTGTTTGCTTATTTATTTCAGATTTAACCAATCTGTAGGACTTTGCACCTTTTGAACCCTTGTTTGAAATCTGAACATTGTTGATAAAGTCGGCAATAGTTATGTATTCCAGGAATGTGGTTATCAACTACAGTTTTCAAAATCTGCCGTATGATTTATCTCTCTGAAGAAAGCTGCATACAACAGGTTGACTTCTTAGTCAAGTTCAGCGGCAGTTAAGGAAGTGTCTGACTCTTGAACAGGGATGCGAGTTAAACTAGAAAGACCAGACTTTGTTGTCTGAACGGCAGTGTTGCATTATGTGAGGTGCTCTGAAATTTTAGTAAATCGATGATTATCATTAACTTTTCGAACATTTTCGTTTCATATGTTTTAATGAATTGAAGCTGTCATGTTAAAAGCTGCGGCCTGGACTCTGGAACTTTACTGTGGGCCTTTGATAACTTATCACATTCTCATTGTGTTCTGCCACCTATGACACAGCAATTGCAGAAACAGCACTGCACATGAATGATTGAAGCATTGTCCTAGCCATATCACCTGTACATCAGGCCTGACACATAAAGTTCATTAATTTGTTTTTGGATTCAACCAAAGATCTGCTTTTCCAGGAGGAGGTGATGATACTGTGATAAGACATTTCTTTCTTACTGGAGTTTATTTTACAATTTTTCCATTTAACTCAGTGCATCTAATGTTCAATATATAAATAGTCTCGTCGACATATTACTTTCATTAAGGTATGATTCCTTCATAATGTCTGAATGGTCTGCTCATGTGTTCATAATGGCATATTGTAGTGTCATTTTGTTCATTTAATCATGTCAGTGATCTGCATACTCTAAGTATGATACTGGATGAAGCACACTGTTGGAACAATTCCCTCACTTTATTTCATGCGAATTTCTGTCACGGAAAATGGTGTAACAGTCTCTGTTATTCATATCACATCAGGCAATGACATTCTAACAATTACAACATGTCTTCTGAATTCTTACTGGACGAGCTTATATCGCTGTATGCCTTACCAACAGTTCATTCTCATTTATCATTGCGATTGAACCTGACATTTTATTAAATCTTGTGTCAGCTATTACTTCGTGAGGCTATGTTACTGTAGGCATTGCATTTGGTAGTATTGCCATCTCTCTGTTTATATATCATTTTACTTTGTTATTTCTTACATTTCACTTCATCCTACCTCAAGTATAACAGCCGTTAGATTTTGTATTATTTCATCATTGTGCCATATTTTCAATGGATATAAGTAGCACGATGTTCCACTTATGAATGCATTATTCCATACTTTTGCAAATATAGCACATGATGTAGTTTTGTTTTTTTTTGCTGCCACAACTGGTTTTCATTAGGAAGAGATGAGAGTAGGTTTGAAGTTATTGTTTAAGTACCTCAGAAGCTCAGGGTGTTACTCTGGTGAGATAAGTTTAAATTCAGCCAGTATGATGAATGAACTAAAACTAAAGAATAAATGTGAAATTGAAAAACAATCTCAATAAAGGTGATGGTCTAACTGTCATTGACTGTTTTCAATATCCAATCTGATCCGCTAATGTCCCACGAGCAGTGACATATTCCATCCTTCCCCAATCAGGCAGACATGATATCGAGTCATTCATTCAAAGAGTCATACAGCATAGGAAGAGGCTCTTCAGGCTATCAATTTTCCGTTTATCATTAAAAACGACTAAATTCCTGTTTAGCATAACTTGGTCCAAACCATTTGTGGGGTTTCAAGTGCCAACGCGAATTTGTCTTAAATTTTGTGATGAAGGCCACATGGACCATCCTTTCAGGCAGAGAATTCCCATCACCATTGCCCACTGGGTACAAAAAGACCTTTCAGACCATTCCAAACCCTATATCCTTCACTTTCAATGCATGTACCCTGGTTATCGATTGCTCTACGAAAGACATATTTTGTTTTGCTTTCTGTATCACATCTTTACACATTGGAATTCTATCCATATCCCCTTTTTATGAAGTAAGGAAAACAAACTCAGCCGCTGAAAACTGACTTTCGGTCTGAAACCTTTCAAACTAAACAACATCCTGGTGAATCTACTCTGCAGCCTCTCCTGTGCAATCACATCCACCCTGTGAGCTGACATTCAGAGTGCACACAGTATTCAGGTGGAGGCTGATTGATATTTTTATAGCCTACCATCATAATATCCCTGTCCTTGCCCTCAAAGCCATGACTAATAAAGACAAGTGTTCCATATTTGTCCATAATATCATTATCGACCCGTCTTGTTGACTTCAAGGAACTTTTGTTCCCTCCTTGCCTGATAAGGGCGTCACTGGCTGGCCAGCGTTTTATACACAAACCGAATTGAACTTTTGAAGATGGCAGTGAGTTGCCTTTTGAAATGTCTTTCTCCATGGTCGAATCCTATTGGTACCAAATGGTGCAGCTTGGGGTGGCATGGTGGTTTCGTGGTTAGCACTGCTACTTCATAGCAACCAGGACCTGGGTTCAATTCCATCCTCTGGGGAAGATCTCAGTGGATTTTGCAAATGCTCGAGTTTTCTTCTACAGTCCAAAAATGTGGAGGTTGGGTGATTGACTGCAACTTTCCCAATGCTCTGCAGGTTGGGTGGATTAGTCATTGGAAATGCAGGATTGCAAGAAATAAAGTTGTTGGAGATGTGTTTGAGTCTAGATAGGATGCTGTTTGAAAGACTATCACTGACTCAATAGACTGAGTATTCTGATCCCCAAGTATAAGGATTCTCTGTGCTCTCACTTAACCCAAAATGCCCTAAGAAGGGGAAATTCTAAGTTGTTGTTTTTTAACTCAGTTACAGTGAAACACTAACAATATATTTCCAAATCAGAATGGTAAGGAACTTGAGGGGAACTTGCAGATGGTGGTGCTCCCATATATCAACTGCACTTCAGATCATGGCGTGGGTTTGTACGATGCCGTCTAACAATCATTGGTGACTTTCTGCAGTGCACCTTGTAGATAGTACACACCGCTGTGACAGAGCATGAGTAGTGAATGGGGTGCATGTGCAGGTAATCCAGCAATTAATTTATCTTGGATGGTGTCAAACCTCTTGAGTGTTGCTGGAGCTATACCCAACCAGCCAATTGGGAAGCATTTCATCACATTCCTGAGTTGTGTTGCGTCGAGAGTGGACAGGCTTTGGGAATTCGGGAGATGAGTTACTGCTGGAATATTCCTAGCCTCTAACCTGCTCCTGGATCCAGTATATTTAATGGTGAGTCCAGATGAATTACTGGTCAATGATAACCCCTAAGGAAGTGGTGAGTGGTGGATTCAACAATGCTAAACTGTTGAATGTCAATGGCCGGCAGTTAAATTGTCTCTTAATGGAAACGGCTACTGCCTCCATTCATGTAGTGCAAATGGCAGCTCACGCCTGGATATTTTCCAGATCTTACTGCATTTGAACGTGGACACTTTCAGTATCTGAGGATTTGTTAATGATACTGAGTATTGTGTAATCACTAACACACGTTTCACTTTTGAAACTATGATGGAGAGAATATCACTGATGAAGAAGGTGAAGATGAATAGCCCTCAGAGACTACTCTGAGCAACTCCTGCAGAAATGTCCTGGTGCTGAGAAGGCTGATTGTTCATTATCGCGACCATCCATCAAAGCTCAAAATTTAAATCCAACCAGCAGAGAGTTCGCCTCCTAATGTCCATTGATTCCAGTTTTGCTTGGACACCTTGATACCACACTCAGCCCAGTATGGCCTCGATGTCAAGAACTGTCACTCTCACCTCACCTCTGGAATTCAGTTCCTTTCTCTATGTTTGAGTCAAGGATGTAATGAGATCAGGAGCTAAATGATCCTGGCAGAGCCCACGCTGGACGTTAATCAGCAGGTTCTTGCTGAGCAGGTACACAGTTAAAAATCACACAACAATAGGTTATAGTCCAACAAGTTTATTTGGAAGCACTAGCTTTTGGAGTGCTGCGTTTCCATCGGGTGGTTGTGGAGAATAAAGTTGTAAGACACAGAATTCATAGCACATTGCAGTGTGATGTAACTGAAATTATGTATTGAAAAAAAAAACTGGGTTGTTTGTTAAGTCTCTCAACTTTTAGAACGATCATGTTGGTTTCAATTCTTTCACATGTAAATCCCAGAATATTTTTAAAAGTTACATTCTCAAGTGCAGTTTAACAATTGGAATAATGTCAGCCCAGATAATGTATTGAATGTGTTAGCTCCCTGTGTGAGGCTGTCTGTGCCACAATGGTCAGATGACTGTAATCTAAAAACAGATCTACCGAATCACACATGGATTCATGCATTTTTTGAGCAAAGATATATGTAATTCTGCAAATACAAAATCACCCCACAACCTTATATGTGTATGTGTGCATGTGGGTATTTGTGTGTTGTGGGGAGGGGGCATGGTTTGGTGTCAGTTATGAGTGTCTGTGAGAGAGTGTCTTTTGGTAAAAATAAACACCCCGTGTTAGGATATAGGTTTTACTGCAGGTCACTGTTTCCAAAGCACTTTGACCAGATCTTGTCCAATCAGAGTAAAATTGGCCTTGCCCCAGTTCAAAACCTGTATTTCTCACCGATCTTTATCATTTTCCATAAATAGGTAATACCTTACCGAGTAAACGTCAGTGTCATCAAAACCCTCTCCAAATGAAATTCCAAGCTCTGACTTAGCTTCTTTCTATTAAATTCGATCCACCATCACAGACTTCATCGAGCTTTCTAAATCCTGGTTTGAAAAGCTCCCTTGGAAAAGGTTTAAGAAATCAGCCCTTTTGGTCATTTTGCACTGTGTCTATCCCAGTCATTACTGGGAGGTAAAAATATTATTATCCACTGGTTTTTCCAATTGCCTGAATTGGGTCACATAACTGCCTTTCTATCTTCCCTTAACTGTCTGAGGTCCAGAGAACAGTCCCAGAAATCTTCTATGAAGTTACTGACTTTTAACTTCCTTTTGCAATCACCAGCTAGATACTTAGCTCAAGGAGTTTTAAGGAAGCTTAAGGATATGGAAATCCTGGGCCTCCTCCATCACCAAATCAAAGCCTCCTGTCTACTGCACGAGGACCACCTCATCTTCCACCTCGGGGCCCTACAACTACATGGCATCAACATTGACTTCACCAGATTCCAAATCTTCCCACCACTGACCTCATCCTAGATCCATACCAACAAATTGACACTGCCCTCTTGACCTGACCTACCTCTCCATCTTCCTTCCCACCTATCCACTCTCGCCTTCCCACAGACTACCACCATCACATCCCATGTACATCCACCTAAAGCCATACTGCCCACGTCCCCCTTAATCCTTCCACACCCTTTATTTATCACTCAGCATTGCTCCTCCTTCACATTTCTCATGAAGAATCTTTGACACTCCTGCTCCTCGGATACTGCTTGACCTGCTGTGCTTTTATTAATGAAGTGCTATTCAGCTCGGACTCTCCAGCATCTGCAGTCCTCACATTCTCCTGATAATCTACATATCAGAGTACTTAAGGAAGTGGCTCTGGAAATATTGGATGCATTATTCGTCATCTTCCAAGATTCTACAGACTCCAGTGAGGTTCCTGCAGATTGGAGGGTAGCTAATGCCACTCCAGTATTCAGAAACAGAAGTAGAGATAAACCAATGAATTATAGACCAGTAAGCTGAACATTGGTAATTGGTAAAATTCTCCAGTTCATTATCAAGGACGTTCAGTGAATGATTCAGAAAGCAGTGGCAGGATCACACAGTCAGCATGGATTTAGGAAGGGGAAATCATGCCAGAGAAATCTGTTGGAATTCTCCGAAGATATAACTGGTGGAGTTGACAAGGGAGAGCCAGTCTATCTTGTATACTTAGACTGTCAGAAAGTGTTTGACAAAGTTCCACAGAAGAGATTATTGTGCAAAATCAAAGGGTCTGGGATTGGGGTGGGGGGTGTATTGAGCTAAACAGAAACTGCTTGCCAGAGAGCAAGCAAAGAGTTGAAAATCATGGGTAATTTTCCAATTGGCAGACAGTAACTGGTTGTGTGCCACATAAATCAGTGCTAAGACTGCAACTATTCACAATTTACATTAATCATTTGGATGAAATAACAGAATATAACATCTCGAAGTTTGCAGATGGTACCAAGTTGAGTGGGTGGGTAAACAGTGACGGTGATGCAGCGACACTTCAGCATGATCTGGACAGGTTGGGTGAGTGGGCAAATCAATGGCAGATGCACTATCATTTGGATAAATGTCAGGTTATTCACTTTGGAAACAAAACCAAGAAGGCAGATTACTCCCTGAATGGGTGTAAATTGGGAGGAGGTGGAGTGTGCAGTGAACCCTGGGTATCCGTGTTCACCAGTCACTGAAGGTAACCATTCAGGTGCAGCAGGAGGCAAAGAAGTCAAATGGTATGTTGGCTTCACTCTGAGAGGTTTCAAGTATAGGAGCAATGATATGTTGTTACAGTTATACAGGGCCTTGGTGAAGCCAGACCTAGAGTATTGTGTGCAGATTTGGTCTTCTTTTCTGACGAAGGATGCTCTTGCTCTCAAGGGAGTTCAGCAAGGGTTGCCCAGCTGCTTCCCAGGGTGGGGGGACTGACATATGAGGAATGATTGACTATGTTAGGAGTGTTATTTCTGGAGTTCAAATGAAAGGGGCAGGAGGGTCTCATAGACTAATATAAAATTCAACAGGACTAAACAAGGTAGAAGCAGGGAAGAAGCACTGGTGGGTGTATCCAGAAGCAAGGGTCACAACATGAGGATTCAGGGTGGACCATTTAGGATGGAGATGAGAAGACATTTCTTCACCCAAACAGTGGTGATCCAGTGAAATGCATTATCACAGGAATAAATTGTTGCCAACATATTTCATATATTCAAGAGGCAGCTGGATATAGCACTTGGGGTGAATGGGATCAAAGTTGACGGGGAGAAAGCAGGAAGAGGCTATTGAGTTGATGATCAATCATGGTGATTGGTAGGGCAGGATAGATGGGCCGAATGATCTCTTACAGTTCCTATCTTCTGTGTTGCTATGTTTCTAGAACATTGTAATTACTGCTTGCCAGATTTACCCATTTTGTAATGAAACGTTTTAATGCACACTTTTCCTTAAGTCTCGGGATTTTTTGGAAATAAAAAAACTGAAGCATCAAATATTTCAAGAGTCATGGCTGGTAATACCTTATCATAATGTTCACCATGACCCTGGGATTAAAAGTGTTCTTCTGACAATTTTCTCACGAATACTTCACTGATGCTTGCAATTTTATTGATATCATAACGTCATTTTGTTTTCCTGATGTTTCTGCTACTTCTCATTTGTCCCCACTATTCAGAGACCCCTTATAAAGTACCTGCTCAATTCTTTGTCCAATCCCTTCTGGTTATTGGTTTCACTGACTCAAATTCTACAGGAGCAATGTCCTTATATATTCACTGTCATAGAGTCATACATCACGGAAACAGACCCTTTGGTCCAACCAGGCTGTGCTGAACATAATCTCAAAATCAACTAGTCTCACCTGACTGCTCCTGACCCATATTCCAGCAAACCTTGCCTATCCATCCAAATGTCTTTTAAATGTTGCAATCGTACCTGCATCTACCACTTCCTCAGGAAGTTATTTCCACACTCGAACCACCCTCTGTGTCAAAAAAAGCCTCTTACTTCTTCTTTCAGTTTCTGTCTGTTTTTCTATCGAAAATATTTATTATCTGTAACTTTTTTTAGTGCAAGTTAACTTTAACTTTTCCTGTGATACTGTCTTGCTTGTTAAAGTTTTATTCTTCACCGCTTCAATATTCCGTCCAATCTTCTGACCTACTGTCGATCTGTGTGCAATTGTACGGATTAACTTTGGTGTTATCATTTCCTTTCCCTTGGAGCTTGCTTTCTCACTTTACAGAAATTATGAGATGCGTTCTGAATTCTCCCCCTTAACTGTCTCTTACTGTACTGTCACTAATGATTATTTTAAATTACTTGTCAGTTCATTTTAATGAGTTCTGTTTTCATTCATTCGTAATTGTCCTTGTCAAATTTGTGATATCTTAGTGTGTTTTCCCTTTCCTGATCTATCAGCTACCTTTGTGATGCTTTGATGTCCACTCTTTGTGATCGCAGAAGAAATGCAAAATGCACAGTAAGATTGCTGCTACCTCAATCTGGTGTGGCATAACACCTGATCTTGTTAATAACTTAACCTCTCCTTTTTCTCTCAGAGCTTCATTGAATGCACTCTTCTTAATCGCTAAGGGCTGGGTTTGACTGCTCAATGTGAAAAAAAATCTAAAAAAAATCTTCTTTGTGTCTAAAATGAACGGAAAGAACAGAACACCAAACTACCATCAGTGTGAAAATTCAAAGCCGGCAAGGTGTATTCCCTGGTGGAACCTCTCACTCCCCTTTACCTGACGCAGCAACAAACTTCACCAAAAATTCAATTTTTAGTCACAGAGTTGTGAGTTAAACGAGTTATTATCATTTAATCTCCTTTTGCTCAGTGATAGCCTTGAATCTCTCTCCCTGTGTCACACACACACACACACACACACACAGTCCATAGTTCAGATAATCTGAAATGTCCTGTATCTGTTTCTATAAAAATGGGAATGGAATTGAACACAGTATTGAGACAAATGGCAATCTGCATGTTTGGTCTTGAGGCTGTCAGTATGCACACACCCCCACAGGCAGGGAGGCTATTTCATGTTGATAATGTGAAAAGGACATCAGCTGTTTCATTCTCAGGTAAAACATGACTTCCTGTTTTTCTTTCCGTGGCAGCAGCAAACCACATAATTTCAGTTCTGAGCAGAAAATAAATCTCATGGAGATAATCTGAGGAAACATCTGCCAAGGTGGCCTATATCTGGACACAGACTACGTGTGCAGTCAGACTAATCACATTAAAGTGACATTTACAAATCACCCTTTTGAGTTGCGTTTCTAGACCCGTTTACAGGACAGAGCTGGGAAGTCTCGACTAAGTACAAAGCTTGAAATGTGTTGCTGGAAAAGCGCAGCAGGTCAGGCAGCATCCAAGGAACAGGAGATTCGACGTTTCGGGCATAAGCCCTTCTTCAAGAAATGTCGATTCTCCTGCTCCTTGGATGCTGCTTGACCTGCTGCGCTTTGCCAGCAACACATTTTCAGCTCTGATCTCCAGCATCTGCAGTCCTCACTTTCTCCTCTAAGTACAAAGCTTATTCAGTCCCCTGAACCAGTGAACACATAGACTGCACCTTTTAAAGCTTTTGATCTTAGTGATTTCTGTTTCTCTCTCTTTTGATTTATTGCTCCTTTGATCAGTTTTAGACTGTATCTTCTGCGTACACATCTCCCCGTCCTGTTCAATCACATTCCTGGATTTTGATAAATTAAGCAAAGGCTGAAAAAACACTATTTTGCACTGACAGGTGTGCACATAGACAGATTCATATATAAATATGAAGAGAGAGGGAGCACTTTTTCTGTCTCTAACTCTGAACGTCATTGACTTCAAATACAGGGCCACACTGTTGTTCTTTTTAATCCTTTGTAAATCTTCTGTCTTTTGCAGACATTGTTCTAAATGCTGATTACTGTCATGAAAAGTCATGACTAATTTAAAAAATCCTTGCTTTGAACAGAATGTCCCTGGATAGAACCTGACCAGAAAATGCATAAATATTAGGAAAATCTTTTACACAGATATTTCTTTTGGAGAGCTTTTGGTATTTAATCTTATTAATCAGAAATTGCACAAGCAGGGAATTTGAGCATTGATTTCTCCAAATTGCCAGCTGTGGCTGTTATATGCCGATAAAAACTGATAACTGTTGATAGGAATGAAAACCAACAGACTGTTTTCAGTTCCTCTGTTAGATGTACCACTGGTACCTGAGCTTTCAGAACCACTTAGAGCTGACGGTGTTGGCCTCCAGTTAGAAAAGCATGTCGATCATGGAGTTTCCACTGAGTTGACCTATAGTCACTCTCTGAGAATTACTTTAACACTAAAGTCTGTGCTTGACCTAAACCCATCATTTTCATCTTGCCCTTTGTTTTCCTTATAAACATTGATCGTGTTTTATCAAGTCTTTTTGTCAGTGGGATATGTACGTCACTGCCTCGACCAGCATTTATTGTCCGTCCCTAGTTGCCTTTTGAGAAGGAAGGGGTGAGATGTCTTCTCCAAATCCTGCAGCCCACCTGCAGGTGGGGATTGAAGCAAAATACCATTGGGGAGGGAATTCCAGGATTTTGACCCAGCGACAGTGAAACGACGTTGATATATTTCCAAGTCAGGAAGGTGAGGGTAATTTAAAGGTGGTGTACCCATACTTCTGCTGTCTTTGTCTGGTTCCCTTATACTCGGTTCACTGCCTGACTCGATGTAAGACTATTGGCAGTTCAGGATGTTCATGCACCGGATCTGTTCTTATTGATGATTATTGTCATTCCAGGTACCTCGATACACTTGGTCAGGAGATATGGGGTCCTTGCACAACTCAAAGAAGAAATAATGCATTCTCAAGTAATGGAGTTGCTACCAAGAGTCCATCTGTCTTTTTTTGCGTCAAGTTTTCTGAGTGTAAACAGAAAATGATACAAGACAAATCAGAAAGAATGTCATTTCACCTTCCCATTATACAATCGAATCTGTGAGGTATACATACCACCTCAGAAGTGATAATATCTCCAATTTCTTGATACTTGTCTGATCTGTTTCTAGATTTCAATGCACTTATATCAGGCAACATAGCACAGGTGCTGAAAATCCGAAATGGAAAAAAAAATAGAAGAAATAAAATATCAGCATAAATATTCTCTTCTTAAAGTGGATGGCTTCAGTGTTGATGAAAGGACAGCACTTTGCTTCGTTCCAAGGTGTCATTTGATCTGCAGATAAAGTACAACATTCTCTCAGTTTATTTTCCAGGACCACACACATTGCTATCGCATTTAACTCAGTTATTGACTACTTGGAAAAGTATCTGCAATTTCATCGATGGGCCTTGAATTACATTATGATACCAGGAAGAACCTAGATCTGAGTATATTAGATAAAGTTGTCGTCATCACACTTGTTTCCATGAGATGTTAAATGACGCATTGATGTCTATTTCTAGTATTCCCACATCAAACATTATGCTTGTTATACTCAGCTTTCCTGTTACGTGTGCTCACTATTATTGTGTAAGATTCTATGATTTTGGTAAGATCATACCTTTGATTAAAATGTGTTTACAAACTATTGTTGTGATAATTGAAAATGCTGTCCTTGTAAATTTAACAGCACCAAGTTTGGAGCAGTTATAAAAATTCTGTGACGATATTGTCAATTTAAAGTTTATTTTGTTCATGTATGTTTTTCAAGAGACGGTGTAAAGACAGAGATGCAGAAGTGCCTCGTTGAACAATGACAGGAGGTTGGCCAGTTCTTCCAGTTCAAGTTTGTGTTTTCTTGCTTGGTTGAGCTGCAGGAGTCCACATGATGCTGGAAAGTTGAAAGGTTTAGCAGATGACCCCCGATGACTGCTCTCTCTCTCTCTCTTTGAAATCCATTTCGAGTTTGTTCCTTCCTCCCTGTAAGATTCTGTGTTTACATTTACCTTTTTGCCAAAGTGTGTGGTTATGGGATGGTACTGGATCGGAACAGTTCCTTAGTTAATTTGCTGCATCGTATCATGTTAAGTTTTCCGATAGTTAAGTTATTCTCAATTCTATTTGCTTGTATTTGTTATTTCACCGTCATGTTTAAATGAATCTGTTTTGGTTAAAACCGAGAGGTTTGATGAGATGCATCAGACCTGTAATATCCGCCTCACATTTGCCTTAAAATAAGAAAAAAGTTATGGTCTGGGCTACCTTCTAAAATGTTTTGAGGGGGTCTGGTCTGGTCCATAATAAACTGAGAGCTCTTGTGGGATTGATTCGATTGATCTAGTTTGGGTTTAGAGTTATTGGGCTCAAAGTTGAAGAGTGGTAGGTGTTAATACCTTTTGTTCCAGGTATTGAATTCAATCGAGTTAAACGGTGCTTCGTTCAATAATGACTCTTTCAGTCACAAAAAGTTTTCTGGGGGTGGAAGAAGTACAATTGGGAGTTTTACCAAAGATGAGCAAAGTAAAGCTTTTGGAATTGGCGAACAAACTGTGGTTGGGGTTGCTGTCATTTGTAGGAAAAGGAGAGATAATTACACCAATAGGTTGGGATTTAAATTTGCTGGAAATGCCATGAGAATCTCTGGAACTGGTTATAATTCAATTGCAGATGAAATAGCTTGACCATGAAAGAGAACTGCGACAGGTTGAGTTATAGTGAAAAGTAGAGGAAAAAGATTTTGAAAAATGAGAGAACAAAAGGAGAAAAAGAGAGTATGTGGACTTCAGAAATTGGTGCTTAGACAGGAAAGGATGGAGGTGAATGTCGACTTAGTGTGAAGGATAGTGAGGATGAACATACGAGGAACGGCTGGGGATCCTGGGATTGTATTCAAGATTAAGGGGAGATTTAATAGAAACGTACAAGATAATACATGGCTTGGAAAGGGTGGACGCTAGGAAATTGTTTCCGTTAGGCGAGGAGACTAGGACCCGTGGACACAGCCTTCGAATTAGAGGGGGTCAATTCAGAACAGAAATGCAGAGACATTTCTTCAGCCAGAGAGTGGTGGGCTTGTGGAATTCATTGCTGCAGAGTGCAGTGGAGGCCGGACCACTAAATGTCTTCAAGGCAGAGATTGATAAATTCTTGATGTCACAAGGAATTAAGGGTTACGGGGAGAATGCTGGTAAGTGGAGTTGAAATGCCCATCAGCCATGATTGAATGGTGGAGTGACTCGATGGGCCAAATGGCCTAACTTCCACTCCTATGTCTTATGGTCTTAACAACCCATCATAGCCAAACGTGGGGATCAACTTAAATATATCAAAGCATTACCTGAATTGGATAAGAAAAGATGTAGTGGCCTTTTTCACCTCAACAAGTGGCCAGTAACCAAGTAGGTTTTGTGGATTCAAACAAAAGCTGGTAGTTAGAGCGAGTGAGGCACTTGCATCAGTATCAGAGGAGGTATCCGGGGAATATGAGGAGGTGAAGAGAGCCAACTGAAGTGCAGACAATGTTTCAGTAATCAAAGCAGGGGCCCTGATCAAACATACATTGAGTTTGAAAGGATCAAACAAATAAATTTTGATACGTGGATAAGGAAAACTATTCAATGTAAATTGGGGGAAAATATGCAGAGAGATTGGGGAGACTTGCAAATGGCATAGGGTTGTCATAGTCAGGGATTTTAATTTTGCTCACATAGAGACGGACTGCTAAAGATTTCAGGGCTTCGATGGGGTGGGATTTGTTAAGTGTATTCGGGAAAGTTTCCTCAAGCAGAATATACAGTGTCCTACTCAGGAAGCGGCAAAACTTGACATACTCTTGGGAAATAGGGCTGGACAGGTGGTGATGGAGGGGACAGTGGGGGAGTACTTTGGGACAAGTGACCACGTTTTATAAATATAAAAGTAGTCATGGAGAGGGGCAAAACTGGTTCACAGGTTCATGTCCTAAATTCGAGCAAGGTGAATGTTGACCGAATTAGACAGGAGTTTTCAGGGGTTGATTGGAATAGTTTGTTTGCAGACAAAGGGGCCTCTGGCAAGTGGGAAGCCTTTAAAAGTGAGATAGCTAGAGTTGAAGATCTATGTGCTCCTGTGAGGGGGAATGGGCAAGGTTGGCATGAATAGTGAACTCTGGATGACAAGAGATATTGGGACTTTGACCAGAAAAAAAGGAGTAATGGCTCAGATATAGGCAGCTGGGATCTAGGGAATCCCTAGAGGTGTAGAGGGGGATTATGGTGGTTTATTGAAGAAGGAAATCTGGAGGGTGAAAAGGAGGCATGGGATAGCTTTGGCTGAGATGATTAGGGTGAATCCAAAGTGATATTTTAAGTATATTAGGGTATCAAGAGAGAGAATAGTGGAGTGCCACAAGTATCGGTGCTGGGCCCTGTACATTTTGTCATTTACATAAATGATTTGGATGTGAGCATAAGAAGTACAATTAGTAAGTTTGCAGATGAGACCAAAATTGGAGGTATAGTGCACAGCGAAGAGAGTTACCTCAGATTACAACAGGATCTGGATCAGATGGGCCATTGGCTGAGAAGTGGTAGATGGAGTTTAATTCAGATAAATGCGAGGTGCTGCATTTTGGGAAAACCAATCTTAGCAGGACTTATACATTCAAATATATGGTCCTAGGGAGTGTTGCTGAACAAAGACTCCTTGGAGTGCAGGTTCATAACTCCTTGAAAGTGGAGTCATAGCTAGATAGGATAGTGAAGAAGGCGTTTGGTATGCTTTCCTTTATTGGTCAGGATATTGAGTACAGGAGTTGAGAGGTCATGTTGCGACTGTACGTAACATTGGTTAGGCCACTGTTGGAATATTGCGTGCAATTCTGGTCTCCTTCTTTTTGGAAAGATATGAAACTTGAAAGGGTTCAGAAAAGATTTACAAGGATGTTTCCAGGGCTAGAGGATCTGAGCTGCAGAGAGAGGCTGAAAAGACTGGGGCTGTTTTCGATGGAGCATTGGAGGCTGAGGGGTGACCTTATCGAGGTGTACAAAATTATGAGGGCATGGATAGGATAAATAGACAAATCCTTTCCCTGGTGTCGGGGAGTCTAGAACTAGAGGGCATAGGTTTAGGATGAGAGGGGAAAGATATAAAAGAGTCCTAAGAGGCAACTTTTTCACGCAGAGGGTAGTACGTGTATGGCTTTGCACGTAGGAGTTCATGCCTCACAAATTTGTCCTGAGTTCCTTTTTTAAGTGACAAGAGCAGGACAGTAGACGTAGGCTGTGCAGATTTCAGTAAGGCCTTTATTAAGGTTCTATATGTTAGGATGTTCTGGAAGGGGGACCTGGCAAATTACGCAGAAAATTGGTTTAATGGTAGGAATCAGAGGGTAATAATGGAAGGATGCTTGTTGGACTGGAGGACTGTGACTTGTGGAATGCCTCAGGGTTTGGTGCTGGGCCCATTACTGTTTGTTATCTATATCCACGATTTGGTTGAGAATGTACAAGGCATGATTACTAAGTCGGCAGATGACGTAAAATAGGCAGTATCATAGACAGTGAGGATGGTTTTCGGAAATTGCAGCAGGATCTTGATCAGCTGGGGAAGTGGGCTGAGAAATGACAAATGATGTCTAATGCTGATAATTTAGAGGTCTTGCATTTTGGAAAGTCGAATCAAGGGAAGGGTTTCATGGTGAATGGTAGGGCTTTGAAGAGTATAGTGGAAAAGACAGACCTTGGAATTCAGGAGCATAGTTCCCTGAAAGTGGACTCACAGGCAGATAAGTCAATAAAGAACACTTTTTGGACATTGGTCTTCATAAGTCAGGGCATTCATTATAAAAGTTGGGAAGTTATGGGATGCGTGTAGGAGACTGAGGTGGATTGGTTCTTATTGAAATATGCAAGAAGGTTAGATGTCTGGACAGATTGAATGCATTCGGTCTTTTTCCCATGGTTAGGGAATCGTGGACTAGACGGTATCGGTTTAAGGTTAGAAGGAAAGAATTTAAGGGAGCCTGAGGGGTTACTATTTTACACAGAGTGTGGAGTGCATATGGAATGAGCTGCCAGTGGAAGTGGTTGAGGGGTTACATTAACAACATTTAAAGTGCATTTCGACAAGTAAATGCATAGGAAAGAATTAGAAGGATATGGGCCACGTGCAGGGAAATGGGGTTAGCGTTAGCATGAACCAGTTTGGGCCAAAAGGCGTGTCTCTGCGCTGTCCGGCTCCCTGACTTTATGACTCTTTGACATTAAGAATAGAACAAATAGATGATGCTCTGAGAGAAATTATTATTTTGGAGGAGTTGAACAATCACTTCTTGAGATCGTGAGAACTCATGTTGAAAAGCAAAGTGTTAAAACTGTAAGATTAACAGCTGAAATGGCTGGTAATTATGAATTGGTTCATAAATCAAAGTTTGGCTTCCAACAGCAAGTTCAATCCATGGCAGATAGAAATTGGGGCAAAGAGAACTTCTTATATGCTAGGGGAAAAGTAGATCTCCATGAAGATAATAAAGGTGGTATATGTTATGACACAGTCGTGAAGCCCTCTGCTAATTAAACCAAACAGCCAGATGTTTCATGTGAAAACGTACCTTGGATAGAGGGTGCTTGGCTAGCAGTAACTCTGGCGATGACAGTTGGTATCTAGCTCTGTCGCTGGCTAATCCTCAAACTGCTGGCTTCCGTTATACCCCAAACATTGGATGGTCTCATTGGTTCGAAGTTGTCAAAACAGTAAAATTAAAATTCGATTAGGCTTTAGGATCTGAGGCGTAATTTAAATTGGTTAAATTCAAACTGTTGTAACAAACGTAACAACCAAAAGTCAGGTATTTGTTTCACAGCCAAATGTTGCATATTTTGACTTTTCCAGGACACTCTGAGCCTGTTCGTCAGTCAGATGACAGGTATATGCAAGCTCTCAGTGCAAAGCAACTTTCACTCTCTTTCTTAAAGATATGGCACATGCATTTGTAACACCTACTCTGGGAAGAAAAATATGAACCATTATAATGAAAAGATGGTTTCATCTTTTTTCTAATTCTTCACTCATTGTAATGAAATGCATATGTGTAAAACATTGGTATCTGTTTTATCTTATCTATACTTTATCCGGTAAATCCGCAATAACGCATCTGTTATCACATTTTTACGACCTGCAACATATACAATTTGTAACATAAAAAGTCTGTAACATAAGACTCCAATGAAATAGTTTCATATTCTTTTCTTTAAATCATTCAAAGAATGTAAGAGGATTGTGAGTCATGTACACAACTGTCTCTGAAACATTGATCATCACATAAACATTAAAAAGTTGTAAAACCAGTACCAAACTCAATAGTTCCTTTTTGATGATAGACTATTTTCTCTGGTGTGTGTTGAGCTTCTTGGAAAGTAACAAACCTGTTGTTCAATTCTATCATCATCTGCCTTGAGCATCGATTGCATCTTTGAAGGGTTTCAAAAAGTTTGGTGTAGCTAAATCTGGTGCGGTGGTTCATACTGCCTTTAAATTGTCGAATGGCTCCTGTCATTGTTCTGTCCACTGAAACTTCGTGCACTTCTTCAGTAAATCCATTAATGGTACCACTACACTGCTGAGGTTTGGAGCAAACTTCAGGTGGAATCCATTTAGTCTCAAGAATCGAGACACCTCCTTCTTCAAGGTTGGTGTCTCGGAAATTCCTCGATGGGCTTCTTCTCTCCATTGCTTGGGGTAAACCTTCCATGGCAGATGTTATGCCACAAGAATGTCACCCCTGCCTTCGAAAATCCGGTTTTTTAACGCTTATCAACAATTTTCTTCTCATAGTCATTTCTCGTAGCTCTGCCAACTATATCATGTGATCGTTTCAGGACTCACTAAAAATCATTACATCGTCCAGATAGACTGTACGGTTTGTAAACACAGCCACAACTCTGTTCAGGAGTCTTTGGAACGTGCCGAGTGCATTCTTCATTCCAAGGGCATTACTTTGAATTGATATAGCCCATTTGGGGTAAGAAACACAGAAATTTCTTTCACTTTCCCTCATCATGGTAATTGTCAATAACTTGGCAGTAAATCCAACTTTGTGATGTAACTGACTTATACAACTTCCTCTATATAATCCTCCAATCTCGGCATAGGGTATGAGCCTAATTTTGTCATGTCTTTGACATTCCGATAGTCCACACAAAATCATTGAGTCCTGTCAGGTTTAGGAACTCACACAATCGGTGAACTCCACTCGCTCTGACTCTGTTCAATGGTATCTTCATTGAGCAGCGTATCCACTTCCATCTGGACCGGTGTGGTTTGAAAGGATTAAGCCTGTAAGGGTGTTATTTTATCAGAACAGCATTCCCTACAGCTACCTCATGCACAATAGCATTTTTCCACCCCATCTTATTTCTGCATATGTCCTCATACTGCTTTAACAAACCTTTCAACTGTGTTTTTTACTCCTGAGAAAAATAGTTCACTAACCTATCCCACTTCTCAAGGACTTCCTCACCCTTAAACATCTTTTGAGGCACATAAAACTCCACAACATCTGGATTTGATTCCTCAGTCTGCGGTGCAGTATCTAACTTCTGTTTCTCTCGTTCCTTCTCTGTATTACAAAAATATTTCAACATATTCACATGACATTCCTGATACAGTTTTATTTCTTTCGATCCAGCATCCTTACCAGATGATTTACTTGACTCAAGTTTTTCTAGATTTGATAGGGACCACTAAACCTGACTTCGAAGGTATCTCCTACCCCTGGGAACAAAACACAACATCATCCTTACAGGAAAACACCTGAATTCCAGAGTTTTTTTTTAAAACTGCCACTTGCTTCATTCTATGCTGTGCCCTCTTTGGGTATAGCTATCTCAGTTACCTGATTAAATCTCTCACTCACCTTCGATACATAATCCAAATGTGAGATCTCTGAGTTTGGTCATGTCAATTTCTCTTTAATTCGTTTCAAAGAGCCTTGCAATTCATGTCCGAATATTAACTCAAAAGGAGGAATCTGAGTAGATTCGTTTAGGCATCTCTCATTTCAAACAATACAAATTTAATATCTTTATCCCAATCAATGAAGTAATCTTGACAGTATGCTCTCAACATGATGTTTAGGGTCTATTGCCAACTCTCTGAAACTCCCTGGGATTCAGGAGTGAAAGCACTTGATTTAAAGTGCTGTGTGCTTTAGTTATCTATAACCTCCTTAAACAGTCTGACAGTAAAATTAGATCATTGATCTGACAGAATCTCTCTAGGTAGCCGATAACACGTGAAGAAAGCTACTAACTCCTCCACCACCCTTTTTGCCTTATCCTCCATAATGAAATTGCCTCCAGAAATCTGGTGGACACATCCATTATGGTTAACAAGTACTGGTTCCCACATTTTGTTCTCTGGAGAGGACCTGCACGATCAATTATAATCCACGTGAAAGGTTCTGCAAATGCGGGAATTGGCTACAAAGGTTCTGGTTTTATTACTGCCTGTGTCTTACCTACCATTTGGCTGCCTGGAACACTTCCTTTCTGTATGCTACCGGCCCAACTATTTCATGGACGTCTGCTATTTCACCTCTGCACTATGCCATTATCTCCATTTCTGCCTTTGGATTCTATCTTTAAGATAATAAACGTCAGGTATATTCTCTGCCTCCTTTTCTGAGTACGCAACAACATATATGTATTTTATTGCTTCGTCTGTCAGCGGTACATCCATTAGCCTTGTAGGACAAAACACTTCTCCCTGACCCTGTGCCTGTTCAATTTTTTCATACATCATTACGTCAAACGGAGTGTCCGTTAACTGAACCTCAATACCTTCATGTTTCTCATTAGTTTTTTCTTTGTGCTGTAATTTATGATAGTGGGATCTGGTTACCACACAGTCTGGGAAAATACCAGGGTGTTCTTGTTTTAACTGCTCCGTTCCTTGGTCTTCTTTCGGCTTTCCTACAACAAGGGGTGTCACTCCCACCTTGGATCCTGCTAAATCATTCCTAAGAACAAACTGAATTCCTGGAACTGACACTTTGTCAATCACTCCCACTGTTACTTCCCTTGTCTTGAGTTGGCACTCCCACTTGATCTTACATAGCAGAATGCCATATTTCTGTCCATCTATCCAACAAATTACCCTCTCAGGTAACAGTTCATAAAGAGTGCCAACACGTTCATCTCTTCTTATTACAGACTGGTTAGATCCTGCATCGCTCAAAATTATAACTTATTTCCTCCTCCCCTGTTCTTTCTGAGTAACCTTTACCCACAGAGGTGTTTGGTTTTTTGTAGCGATCAGGTGATACCTACATATCCAGACCTTACCGAGGCTGTGTACTCTACTGCAGTTCCTCGACTTTTCTTGTGTTTTCCTTCACTAATACCACTGGCTTAGCTCATTCACCATGTCTTCTCCTTTCTTTAATAACCAGCACTGTGACTTTACGTGTCCAACCTTCTGGCAGTGAAAGTGCCTTTGCCAATGCCTTTCTGAAAGAACTGGCACTGTAATTTTCTGTGTCTCGCTCCATTACAGTGAAAACACCAGCGGCCTTTCACCTCCTTTCCACCCTCTTCAACTTCTTTAACCAGTGGTAAACAATTAACAGTGCTCTCTAATCTTTGTTTTGTTGTGTAGGATCGCCCCTTCTTCCAATTTCTACTCCTCATAGGATGAAATTCTTGTTGGAAGCTAACGTATGTCTTATGTACCAATGTATATTCAACTAACATTCCTGCTGCTTTTCTTACTTCTTGAACTTTCTGTTCCTCCACATGAATTCTTATTATCTCTGGAAGAGAGTTTTTAAACTCTTCCAGCAGAATAAGAGCCTCACAGGTCTTATCTATTTTTAAGGCCCACACCCAACTATCAAAATGACCAGGTTAAACACAACATAGGACTGATCCGTTTCCTTCTTTGCGTTTCTGAATCTGAAGTCTGTACACTTCTGAAACCAATTCATAAGCACTCAAAATAGCCTGTTTGACAATCTCTGAACGCTTCATCTGACAGCGCTGCAAATACCTCACCAGCTCTGCCTAACAATTGAGTCTGAACTAGAATTACCCACAAGTCATAGAATCATCGAGATATACACCCTTACGTCCAAATCGTCCACACCGTCCAGATATCCTCACCTAACCTAATTCCATTATCTAGCGCTTCGTCCTTATCACTCGAACCCCTTCCTATTCAGATGCCTTTTAAATGCTGCACCTTTACCAGCTTCCACCACTTCCTCTGGCAGCTCATTCCACACACGCAACACTCTCTGTGTGAAAAGGTTGCTCCTTCTGTCTCTTTTATATGTCTTGCTTCTGACTTTAGACCTATGCCCTCTAGTTCTGGACACGTCCCATACCAAATAAAAGAGTTTGTTGATTTACCCTATACATGCCCCTCATGATTTTATAAACCTCTGCAATGTTACCCCTCGGCCTCCACACTCCTAGGAAAACTGCCCCAGCCTATTCAGCCTCTCTACATCACTCAAATCTTACAACCTTGGCAACATCCTTGGACATCCTTTCTGAACCCTTTCAAGTTTCACAATATCCTTCCGATAGAAAGGAGACCTGAGATGTTTGCAATATTCCAAAAGTAGCCTAACCAACATCCTGTACAGCCACAATATAACCTCTGAGCTCCTTAACTCATTACTCTGGCCAATAAAGGAAAGCATACCAAACACCTTCTTCATTAACCCATCTACCTGCGACTCTAATTTCAAGGAGATATGAACCTGCACACCAGGGTCTCTTTGTTCAGCAACATTCCATAGGACCTTACCATTAAGTGTATAAATTCTGTTCTGAGTTGCTTTCCCAAGATACAGCACCTCAGATTTATCTAATTTAAAATCCTTCGACCAGTCCTCAGTCCATTGGCCTATCTGATCAAGATCCCATTATACAATGACATAACCTTGTTCACTGTCTACTACACCTCCAATTTTGTTGTCATCTGAAAACTTGCTAAATATACCTCTTTTACTCACATCGAAATCATTTATGTAAATGACAAAAAGTCGTATACCCAGCACCGATCCTTGTGGCACTCCACTGTTCACAGGCCTCCAGTCTGAAAAGCAACCCTCCACCACCACCCTATCCTCCATGTTCAACCCAGTTCTGTATCCAAGTGGCGAGTACTCTGTGTTTCGTGAGTTCTACCTTGCTAACCAGTCCATCATGGGGAACCTTGAAGAACACTTCACTGAAGTCCATATCGAACACAATCACCGCTTTCCTCTGATCAATTCTCATTATTACTTATTCAAAATAACTCAATCAAGTTCATGAGACGTGATTTCCTACACACAAAATCATGCTGACTATCTCTAATCAGTCCTTGCCTTTCCAAATACATGTAAATTCTGTCTCTCAGGACTCCCTCAAACAACTTGTCCACCACTCAAGTCAGGCTCACTGGTCTATAGTTCACCTGCCTTTTCCTTACCACCTTTCTTAACTAGTGACACCACGGTATCCAACCTCCATCCTTCCAGGACCTCACCTGTGAGTATCGATGATGCAAATATTTCAGCAAGGGTCCCAATAATCACTTCCTGAGCTTCTCACAGAGTTTCAGGTACACCTGATCAGGTTCTAGGGTTTTATCCACTTTTGTGCATTTTAAAACGTCCAGCATGTCCTCCTCTGTAACGTATTCTTTAACTCTAAACGTGGAAAATAAACAACAACTTCTTACAACTCTAAGCCTCCTTCCTCTTAAAGGTCTATTATCTACCTCCAATTCTACAACAATATACTGATCCAGTAAAAGCTCCTATTAAAATTGCATCAACTTAAGCTCAACACCAGACAGTGGATGGAGACCAGAATTGCATGCAAGATTCCAACAGTGGCCTAACCAATGTCCTGTACAGCCGCGACATGACCTCTCAACTCCTGTACTCAACACTCTGACCAATAAAGGAAAGCATACCAAACACCTTTTCACTATCCTATCTACCTGTGGCTCCACTTTCAATGAGCTATAAACCTGCACTCCAAGGTCTCTTTGTTCAGCAACATTCTCTAGGAACTTACCCTTAAGTGTATAAGTCCTGCTAAGATTTGCTTTCCCAACAGTTGCTCAAAGTCTTCACTGCATGCAGACTATTCACAGAGATACAATCAGATCAAGCGTCAAATTTTGTATCAAAATTATTCATGAAAGTTATGGATAGCTTCGGAATAAAGCAATTAAAATCTCCTGCGTACAATCAAGAATTGCAGGGAGCGGTAGAAAGGTGGCATCAGATATTAAAGGAGAAAGTGAGGCCTGCAGATGCTGGAGATCAGAGTTGAAAATGTGTTGCTGGAAAAGCGCAGCAGGTCAGGCAGCATCCAAGGAACAGGAAATTCGACGTTTCAGGCGTAAGCCTGAAGAAGGACTTATGCCCGAGACGTCGAATTTCCTGTTCCTTGGATGCTGCCTGACCTGCTGCGCTTTTCCAGCAACACATTTCCAGATCAGATATTAAAGACCAGACTTGGGGCTATACTTAAGACTATCCAGATGATTGGGATAGGAGCTTCCATTTGTGCTTCTTGACATCAGAGAAACACCAAATGAATCGACCAAATACATACATTTAAATTCGTTTTTGAGGCATGAAGTGAGGGTAACACTGAAATTAATAAAGGAGAAATTGGTGAGTCGGAGTTCAGATTCCGCATATTTGGGCTATGTGTTAAATTTTGGGGAACGGTTAAATAGAGAAAGGCTCGACAGCACTTCAAAATATCACAGTATACGACAACATAGGAAGCGGACAAGTAAACAAAAACTCGTACTTTTGCGAACAGAGATAAGGTATTAGTGATAATTTCAGTCATAGCTGAAATTTTAAAAACGTGGTTTAGTTAGTCTTAACAAGTTGAAAGGGCATTGAGTGAGATGGATTATTTGATAAGGACTCCAGACAGAAAATAAATCAGACAGAGAGTGTCACATGAATCTGCTCAAAAGCTATTTTGACACGGAAGGAAAGCAAAAGGAATGTTGTTACTGATTACAACACAAAGTGAAGAGCCAAGTTCACAGGATTCTGAATTAACCATTCCTCAAATTAAATTGGACAACTGAGAAGTTGTCAAAAATTGGGATAAATGATTGAGTTACCTTCCAGAGGAAAATTCAAATGAACTGAAATGGTTGTTGTTATTGGATGGAGAGATATGTGGAAATAACCTGGGAAGTACTAATCTAACTTTGCATGATGTGGATATAGTAAATGCTGTTCCAATTCTGCAATATCATTTATGAACATAACCCTTGAAAGTTGGCATGGTTTCAAAATAAGATTAAACACTTGCTCCAAGATAACAGAATTGAACTGAGTTGTAGTGACATGAGCTAACCCACAGTTATGATGCAAACATCAGATGGTACCCAGTGATTATATGGAGGCTATCGCAAAGTCAGTAAAGTTAGAAAATCATATTATTATCTGATTCCGTGTTTGGAAGACTGTATTGAGAAGGTGCGACAAGCAACCTATATTTCTAGGTCAGACTTACTCTGAGGATACTGACAGGCACCCTTATCCGAAACAGCAAAGAGAATTATTGCTTTTGTAACGCCGACTGGACTGCATCAATTTAAAATCATTCCATTTGGTATGGCAAATGCGTTAGCTACATTTCAAAGATTAGCCAATAAAGTCCTTATCCAATGTGCGGTGAATATCAATGATCTGGTTTTTTTTTAGTCATATGTGAAAGGGACATTTGTAGCTTTTATTGGAAATATTTGATTGACTTCAGGAAACAGGCTTGGTGATAAACCTCGCTAAGAGTGAATTCACCAAAGCCTAAGTCATGTTCCTGGGCCATGTTATTGGACATAGGCAGATGGTCCCAAGGAATGGGAAGACAAAGGTTACTAGGGAGTTTCCCATGCTATTGACAAAGAGAGCAGTAGAATGATTCCTGGGACTGAGTGGGTTTTACCAGAAAATCATATCAAATTTCAGCAGTGCCGCTGCTCCACTCACTGAATTGCTAAAGACATGCAGGAAATTTCATTGAATGCAGACTGTCCGAAGGCATTTGACAGCCTGAAAGCTGTGTTAACCACTGGCTCAGTATTAACTACAACTAATACGTTAAAGCCGTTCATGGTGGCTATCAATGCGAGTGATGTGGGTGTTGGTGTTGTGCTCTTACAGGAAGTTGATGAGAGGATAGAAACACCTATTGCATATTTATTCAGGAAATTAAACATACATCAACACAAATATTCAACAATTGAAAAGGAAACTTTGAGGCTTGGTGTTGGTGTTACAACATTTTCACATTTATGTTGCCTGTACTGTGTCTAAGTCAGTCTTGCATTCTGATGACAACCAATTAAAGGTTTTGAAGAAACCCAAGGACAAACATTCCAGACAGTTTAGATGGAGCTTATTATTGCAACTGTTCAATTTGAAAATTATATACCGAGAAGGATGAGAAAACATTATTGTCGGCACATTATCAAGACTTGGATGAAGAAGAATGGAAGTGTTCAGTAGCAGAAATAAACAGAGTGAAATAGAACGTAGTCGTGAATGTTTGCATGGTTATAGTCAGTGCAATGTATACGTATTGTTGAGTACTAACAGAGTAATGCTAAAGCATTTAAAATGAAGGTACTTTTGCACATTGAAGCCTCTTTTTTTTAAAATGGGGAGATGTGACGGTGCTGCCACTTTAGAAAGATCATTTTGTCATTGTGTGTCTGTTTTCCCAAGAGAGATTATAAAGGCAGAGGTACAGAAGTATCGAGTTTAACACTGGCAGGGGATGGCCAATTCTCCAAGTTCAGATTTTTTTCTCTTATTTCGTAGCAGTCCACATGATGCTGAAAGCTTGAAAGCTTCAGCAGATGATTCCTGACTGCCTCTCCCTTTGTCTGAAATCTCTTTGGAAGTTCCTCCCTTCTGCCTGTAAGAATCTGTGTTTGCATTTAAGTTGCTGTATCCAGTCATATTCTGTTTTCTAGGAATTATGTTATTTGAAAATCATATTTCTTTTGCTTATGTTTAAACTGTAGTGTTCAAATAAACTCAGTTTTTCTTAAAGATGAGTGGTTTGAGCAGTTACATCGCTGCTGGAGCGCCTACTTCACATCTGCCTTCAAAATATGAAAACGTTAGGGTCCAGGCTACATTCGTAAAATAATTTAAGGGTGTCTGTCCTGGTCCATGAAAATTGTCTCTACGTCTTTTAATACTCCACTGAGACATATTTCAGTAATTATTCGACACAACCATTCTGTTTTTTAATATGTATTCCATTATATTTTCACAATGACTTATTTCTTCCAAATCTATATCTTGTACTGACTCATTTATTCATGGACTGGTCAGTGTCTCGATCTCTTTTCCTTTTCTGCTGGAGCATTTTCATGATATTGCAGAACTATACAATAGCTCTGTCCAATCAAGTTTAGATCCTCCTTCTCTTCTTATTGTTGTACTCATTATCATCTTTAATACTACCTGAGATCCTGGGAGTACAGAATTTGGATTGATCATCTTTTATGTTGCACCAGAACCTATTGTAGCTGCTGTGAAGGTTCCAGCCAACTTTTCTGCTTACATTGCATAGAGGCCTAACTCATTTTAATGCATTCCTGATCCTCTAGAGTTTGGAAGATTTTCTTACTCATCTCACCATTGTCTCTATGGCCAATTATTTCACTTCAGTATCCTTTAGTTCCTCTTCTTTGCATGAAGGGGAACACATCCTTTATTTCTCTGAACAATCTCCTCATCATTTTACATGTGTCAATCAACCCCACCTCCTACAATTCTCCCGAAAAGGAAACTACTCCACCTTCCACAACATGCCCGGGGAGTGGAAGCTCCTCATCTATAAATATGGTCTTGAATACTTTCGCTGTAGTATATCACGCCTACACATTAATAGAATCCCTAAGGCATGGAAGCCAGCCATTCGGCACATCATGTCCTCAGCGATCCTCCAGAGAGCCTCCCACCCCGACCCAAATCCCTTCCCTATAACCCTGTTTTTCCAGTGACCAATCGACCCAGCCTGCACATTCCTGGACACTATTGGTAATTTAGCATGGCCAGTCAACCTAATTTGTACATATTTGGATTGTGGTCTGAAAGCAGAACACCCATAGGAACTCAGCCATACACGGGGAGAATGCACAAACTCCAACTGAGTTGCCTGAGGGTGGAATTAAACTCAGCTCCCTGGTGCTCTGAGTTAGCAGTGCTAACTACTGAGCCACCATGATGCCCAAAACTGTTTGCAGCATTCAAAGTTATGCCTTATGAAATTTCTATAGAGGTTTCAAAACCTGCTGATTTGATTTGGTTTGAATTATTGTCACATGTACCTCAGTACAGTGAAAAGTTGTGTTTGCAAGCAGTACAGGCAGATCATAGTAAGCAAGGACACAGATCATAGAGTGAGAAAAACATACTTAGACAGAGTAAGGCTTTCAGGTTACATCCCACAGGATGTGTGTGAGGCACGATCAACATTAACAAGATCAGTAATATTTGAAGTTAAAGAATCCACTCATCAGTTTAATAACGGCCAGGAAGAAGCCGTTCCGGGACGTGTCGGTGCGTGTGTTCAGCTTTCTGGAATTTCTGTTTGTAATAAGTGATTGTAGGAGATCATTACTGGGTTGCGATTACCAGTGATGATGTTGGCTTTCTTGCTTTTCCATTCTGTGATGTGTTATAATTGTGTTGCGTTCTTCTCTTATTGCCTCTTTCCATTCTTTCTCACTAACTTAATCGTGTTAAAACTCTGTGTGCTACATTGCAGGTGTCATTTGTTGGCTTATTCCACAAACCTCTCCAGGTCCTTATAAAATTCTGAACCATCTTACTCGTTGTTCACAAAGATTGGCTAGTTTCATGTTATTTTAAATTGTGAAGGTGTGCAATATATGCCAAGGATTTATCGACCTATAGAATATCACTATGAACCTTTTCACAGTCCAAAGTTTTTAAAAAATCTACGTTTAATCCATAATTTTGCCAATTTGCTCTAGAGTCTATTGTGAAGGACGTTTTCAAATAAATATTTGAACTGCATGTGGAGCACATCAGTCGAATTAGTTCAGCATCACCTTTGTTAGCCACACCAAGTGGGTGTGCGTGATTGACCCTAAACAATCCTCTGATGGTTTCTTGCATTAATCAATAATTCTCAATGCTCATTAATCAATACCTCTCAATGCTCATTAATCAATAATTCTCAACGCTGTGAGGGCTCATCTTCCATGCAATGTTGCAATAGTAATTTGCAACTAATCACAGGTGAATCTGGTTGATTTATGTCAATGAAAGATGTATGTCTTAAGCTTCGTTACTTAATATTGCTGATCTGAGCTGAATTTAAAAAATTGCTCCGGTCATCCTCTGTGGAACATTTTGACAATTAATTTCCACGTCAGCAGACAAAGTGTGGTATGGAATTTAGTGATCTGTGATATCACTGAAACCATTGCGGAATGTCCATTATAAATCAAGTGAATGACAGCTTCCAAATTGGACAATGGGCAAAGCTTAATCTTACAGGAACAGAAAATCTTAACTGCATAAAGGAATTACTTAGCCCATCTGATTTGTGGCTCCGGACAATGAGCCTTCCAGTCTACATTCATTTTGTAGCATATGGTCCGTAAATGCACACGCCAAGTTATTTAGTGTACATACCAAACATATTTGAAATGATTTGAGTGTTCCAGCCTCTACTATTTCATGCAGTCAGCTTCCTGAATGTCCCAAGCCACTTGCTGCCTTATCGTATCTCGAAGTGCTCCATTTTCTCAGTTTCCTCCGAAGCTAGATGAACACTTCCCATTTATTGTATCCAGGCCGTGATACTTATGCGCTTCTCAAATAAAAAAAAACTCTCCTCGATCTTTCCGACAACGCTTGAACAATTCCTGCCAAGCCAATACAGTGTTTGTACAATCATGGCAGCATTCTCCAAAACCCAATTAACCAACATATTCTGTCTGTATTAAAGTGACCAACTGTTCTTCCATTGTATGTATGCATGCACGTTTGTTTGTTGTTATTCCATCTGTCACTGGCATTAATTCCAAATTGCTAACATTAGCTGAGGTCACATTGAGCACGCTTCACCAGGAATTTTGGAAATCACGTGACATTCACGAGAATTCATATCAAAATATGATTAAAACTGTGCACGGATAATGTGCCGTCATTACTTGTGCGATAATTACATAGGATCCAATCTACTACCTGCACATGATACAATCTCCAATGGTGGAAATACTGGCATATGAGGAAAAAAAAGTAGATGCTATTTTTGATTATGTGGAACAAGATAACTGTTTCGAATAGGTGTTTCAGTCCTGAGTTGCAGAATAGGCCATTTCTAAACTTTGTTTCTGGAGGAATTCTAACATTGTTGACGTACTGACTCAAAAAGAGAGAGAGAGAGAAAAAAGGGTGTTTCACTCTTCCATAGCATCTCCTTGTCAGCAAGAAATGCATCTGTGAATTAAATGGAGGGTGGCAATGTAGGTGTTGAAACAGTCACTGTGCACACAATGTCCCAAAAGGTCAGTAGTGTGGTAGTGTGATGATCATCTATTTTCTTGCCGGTGATGGAATCAAATTAAATTCAAAAGTACAGTAGGGAAACCTCCCTTTCAGTTCTTTGGAATAGTAAAATTGGATGCTATGTATGGAACTGAGATGGCAGAAAGGTCTTCAATTTCACACCACAGGGGAATGTGAGAGAATATTCGGTTGGAAATTCAGATAATCGGTGTCATTGCATATAGGGATCGGGAAGATACAAATATACTGAACTCGAGGCAATATTATGAAGTTGAAGGCATTTACTGTACAGTTAAGAGAGCACGAAGGCTGTTTTGGCAGTGAGAGTTTGTAGTCAACTGATATCTTACTGACTGGCAGCCAAAGGCTGTGCTAAAAAATTGAAAGATGCAACACATTACTGTAACCTAGATGCATGAGTTGTGTTCATGGCAGTTTGAATTTAACCAATCTGTTTACATTGTGTACCAAGATACTAAAACCCAATCGAAATTGAATTTTACTAGTTTGACAACATTGAGCTAATGAGATGATCTGATGTTTTGGGATATAAAAAAAAACAGGCATTTTGGACAGTTAGCAAAGCGAGGGCACCACATGTCATTATCAGACAGACTGCCCAAACAACCTCTCTCTAAAATGTATCTTGTTCATATGAAACATCTGTACAGCAGAAAACCAAAGATGTCCCAGAAAGATCAACAAAGAGAGAAAGATGACAGCTGCTGTCTGGTTTTAAAAGTTGATTTGCTGTAAATTTATTAGGGGATTTATTAGATCAGTGTATTCTTATAGAGTGAGCGATAGATAACAAACCTTCAGGACAAAGGGAATGAGAGTTGTAAATAGCTGTTGCTTAATTTTCAGTTTTGGAGTTAAAGGATACAATTATTATTTTTTCTTTAAATAATGCAATTTTGGGGAGTTCCTCTTTCAATCATACTTTCACAGAATGGCAGGCGAGGTGAGCTTTTCTGTGTGTTTGGTTTAATTGTCAGAAAGATGCGCAGCCATGTCACAACAGTAATCATTGCCTGAGCTGCAGTTGCAGATGCATTGAGAATTCAGACTGACTCTCCGTCTCTCAGAAATTACTTGTACCGACAGTACAGGTCCTGACTGTGAACTTTGACTTGAATCCGGCCCCAGAATTGTTCTATTAATCTGAAATTTCCAACATAAAATTCAAAACATACAATAGGTCACCTAAAACTTGAAAGGTAATACAAAGAAATTTTGAACATACTGACTCATCGTCTTAAAGTGCTCTTTTTCAGACCACAGGTTATGATGCACGAATATTCCTGACAGTATGGCAATGTTTGCAACGATTAATCAACGGGAACATACAAATCAGTTACAAATAATCAATGGCTTTCAAAATTGGGAGGCTATGGAACTCCGAGGAGATTGAAGCAACGCACTGTTTGAGAAAAAATCGAATTTCCTCTTGTTAAGCAGGAATTGCGGTAATATGGGGAAGTATCAGTTACTGTGTAGGGTGGTGGGCTGTGAAATATTGGCGGATCTGGTATTGTGCCTTCTCTCATGTTTCCTTCCTATCCATTGGTAAGAAACAGTTACCACTGCGATTTGCCCTTTGAGGGTAATCTGAAACTCAACACAGTTTAATAATCTCAGGATGTTGGAGAGAATCTCTAAAACAAGGCGGAGGATGAACTAGTGTTGATCAATGTTACAGCTGCCTCTGAAAATCACTCCAGAAATTTCTGATTACTAATAATGATTGTTCATTTTTCTTTGTCTTGACACATTCAAAAACGATGTTCTCTTCTCAAGGAAAACAAAGCATAAATCGGTGCAAAATGTTAATGCATTTTACGCATAGTTTGGGTTTTCCATTACCATACCAGCCTCCACATGCTCAAGAAATGTCATAATAGAAGATCAATCGCATGGAAAGGGGCATATTGATGACTCTTACTTCACGGGAACATGGAACAATAAGAATTTACAGGCAACTGTAATAGGTATCGTTCCAATGATCTACACTGACTTTGCTGTGATATAAGTAACTTGAGTGAATTTATATTGGGAGTTGCGTTCTGTATGAAGGAACCACATGTTCCAAGTATTGAAACCATTCTATATGAATCCACGCATATACCCGCTCTCTGTCTTTGAGCTGCGAATGATCAGGAGTACCATTGGGCTATCTCCAAGTTACTATTGTTGAGGTTCAATTCATCAGTGCCTTACATTCTAGGTATTTAGAAATTAAGGATTTCGGGAAGGACTAAAAGTCACAGACGGACACAAATGGAGCAAGAACCTGCTCAAGTAATGAAGTCAGAAAATAGAAATTTAGAATTTAGTATAGCATTTCTTTTTTCAGACCAAGGCAGAGAGAAATGTACCTATACATCTGTCCATTCATCCAAGTATGCAGTCAGCATTTTGTCAATACGTATTCTGTCCGTGCCTGTCTGACGGTGTAAATGTCTATCTATCCAACTGTCTGTTTGTCTATTCATCTATCAGTCTGTCTGTCTGTCTGTCTCTCTGTCTCTGTCTGTCTGTCTGTCTGTCTATCTATCTATGTATGTATCTATGTATGTATGTATGTATCTATCTATATATCTATCTAAGTTTAAAAAATAGAATTGGCTCGGATTCGCAGAGCTTCTTGAAAAGTTATCGATTCATGCACCTCACTTAAGCAGAGGGACCTCTTCATATCTGGCTAGCAGTGGTATAGAGTGGCGTTTGAGTGTGCTGATTACCATGAGTTAATAGCGCGTATCATTGCTGCCAAGGGACAGATAAATGATCCATTTGCGCCCTGTATTAGTAGAATTTCTTCTTGTGATCGGCTATAATTTTCCACACACTCAATAGCAGTGTCTGATCAACAACTCGTCCCCACACAGCAATGATGTGGAAGCTGAGAACATTTCTTTCTTATTCACGGATCTATTTTAATTTATTAAATTCCTTTTAAAACTTCACCTGAATTTCACTGTTTAACCATCAGGCATGCGATTTTCCAACACTACAAAGTTTCAAGGGCGGTCTGAGGCTCGGAAAAAGTGAGGACTGCAGATGCTGGAGATCATGGTCGAGAGTGTGGTGCTGGAAAAGCGCAGCATGTCAGGCACCATCCGAGAAGCAGGAGGATCGAGGTTTCGGGCATAAGTCCACCATCAGGAATGTCAAACCCTCGCGTCTCCTGCTGGTCGGATGGTGCCTGACACGGTCTGAGGATCGGACCAATTGGAGAAATGCAGAGCAACATTCTGCAATGTGAGGAGATTGTTCACCTCACCAGGTCTGGAATGGAGAGTGACGTGCACCCACATTGTCAACAGAATCACTTTGGACATCATCCGAATTCAGATGCCTGATTAGAATATAAAAACCTCTGCCATAAATTATACTTTAGTTTGGCAGTGTGTTAGAGACTTAGACTTTCTGCAAAACAAACATGTTTCCAGTATTTTTATTCGCTGATAATATCATTGAACTTTTTGATTGTTTTAACCAGTAGAGTAAAAGTCGAAATATTGTGAATACATTTCCAATTGATTAAATGCAACATTGATAACTATAATCTGCACCGGACCTCACGCTGTTTAATTGTACTTTCTCTCCTAAAAGGAAGGGAACTTTTTGAATCATGCTATTCAGTAATGCAAGTCTCCCAAGACAGATACATGCCCACATTTTACGTAATGACTGGTGTAAATATAACAGCCAATCTGTTCGGGTTGTGCAAGTTGAGATGAGTTTCCAATTTTGGCGTTCAACAGGAAACCAGCAGGTGGAAACTGGCAGCCTGCCCCTTCTGATGTGTATTTAAAAGCTGGTCACTCAACCGGAGTTCAACGGTCCTGGATTTGGATTGGTTAGCGAGCTCTTGGCAAATGTCTTTCCTCAAGTTAACAGAAGGATGTTGTTAATAATTTCTCTCAGCTTGTTCCTGACTTCATTATCCAGTGAGTATTTATTATCATTGTCCCAGTCTCAGTGTTTGCTTACCTCTGGAATGTAGCAAAGTCAGCAACCATTTCATTTCACTGATCCTTTGGCTGGATGTCATCTTTTCCCAGGTGTCCAGTCGACGGATCTTCTGAGTCAGCCGAAAGCAGAGATCGGGAGTCCTGGAGGCTCTCTGAGACTGACCTGTAAAGCCAGCGAATTCAATGTTAAAGGCTACAGCATGTACTGGATTCAACAAATTCCTGGACAGGGACTGGAATGGCTGCTTTACTACTACAGCTCATCGAAAAATTACTATGCACCAGCGATTAAGGATCGGTTTACTGCATTCAAAGACATTTCAAACAATATCTTCGGGTTGGACATTAAGCTCCTGAAGATCGAAGACACCGCTATCTATTACTGTGGAGTATACTACAGTAATTGGGCTGTAGCGTGGGGACCAGGGACCATGGTATCAGTCACTGCAGGTAAGAACTATGAAATTTCTCTTTATGTGAGTATTCGTGAGTTCGGTGAAAATCAGAATCTGGAATGAGCTTTGTTTGATTTAGAATAAAGAGTAAAGAACAAAGAAAATTTACAGCTCAGGAACAGGCCCTTCGGCTCTCCAAGCCTGAGTTTAGACTAGATTGGTGCTGGAAAAGCACAGCAGATCAGGCAGCAGTAAAATCGACGTTTGGGCAAAGGCCCTTCATCAGGAATACAGTCAGATTGCCTGAAGGGTGGAAAGATAAATGAGACGAGGGTGGGGGTGGGGAGACAGTAGCATAGAGTACAGTAGGTGAGCGGGGAGGGGATGAAGGTGATAGGTCAGGGAGGAGGGTGGGTGAATAGGTGGAAAGGAAGATGGGCAGGTAAGACAAGTCATGGGGACAGTGCTGAGCTGGCAGTTTGGAGCTGTAATGAGGTGGGGTAGGGGAAAAGAGGACACTGGTGAAGTCCATATTGATGTCCTGGGGTTGAAGCGTTCCAAGGCGGAGGATGAGGCGTTCTTCCTCCAGGCGTCTGGTGGTGAGGGAGTGGCGGTGAAGGAGGCTCAGGACCTTCATATCCTCGGCTGAGTGGGAGGGGGAGTTGAAATTTTGGGCCACAAGGCGATGTTGTTGATTGGTGCGGGTGTCCTGGAGATGTTCCCTAAAGCGCTCTACTAGGAGGCGTCCAGTCTCCCCAATGTAGAGGAGACCAAATCGGGAGCAATGGATACAATAAATGATATTGGTGGATGTGCAGGTAAAACTTTGATGGATGTGCAAGGCTCCTTTGGGGCCTTGGATGGAGGAGAGGGAGGAGGTGTGGGCATAGGTTTCACAATTCCTGCAGTGGAAGGGGTAGGTGCCAGGACGGGAGGGCGGATTGTTGGGGGTCGTGGACCTGACCAGGTAGTCACGAAGGGAACGGTCTTTGCGGAAGGTGGAAATGGGTGGGGAGGGAAATATAACCCTGTTGGATGTGGCGGAAATGCTGGCAGGTGATTTGGTTTATTCGAAGGTTGGTAGGGTGGAAAGTGATCACGGTGGTGGGGGGGGGGGGGATGCTCCAGCCTGAGCTGATCCAAATGTACTGTCTAAACCTGTCGGTCAGTTCCTAAGCATTTGTATCCATCTGCTCCCCACCTACTCTGCATCTGTCCAGACGCATCCTGAATTAATCTCCTGTGCCTGCCTCTACCACCTCTGCTGACAACGCGTTCCAAATGCCCATCACCTTCTGTGTGAGGTACTTGCCTCATGTAACCCCCTTAAACTTTCCACCTCTCACCTTGTAAGCATGACCTCTCGTTACTGAATCCTTCACCCTGGGAAAAAAGCTTGCCTCTATCCATTCTGTCTATACTCTTCATGATCTTCTAATACCCAATCAGTTACCCCTCAAACTCCTTTTTTATAGTGAAAATAAAGCTAACCTACTCAACTTCTCTTCATAGCTAGCACCTTCCATACCAGGCAACGTCCTCGTAAACCTTCTCTGCACCCTCTCCAAAGCGTCCACATCCTTTTGGTAATGTGGTGATCAGAACTGTACAGAGTATTCTAAGTGCGGTCAAAACAATGTCTTGTACAATTTTAACATGACTTGCCAGCTCTTATACTCAATATCCCGATCAATGAAGGCAAGCATTCTATATGCCTTCATGACATTTCTATTCACCTGTGCAGCAACTTTCAGGGTACAATGGACCTGCACTCCCATATCTCTCTGCCCATCAACTTTTCCTAAGGCTGTTCCAGTCCTTGTATAATACGCTCTAGAATTAGACTTGCCTAAATGCATCACCTCACATTTGTCTGGATTGAAAGCCATCTGCCACTTTTCCACCTAACTCTCATCTATCTATATCCTCTTGTATTCTCTGACAGTCCCTTATGCTTTCTGCCAATCCACCAATCTTTGTGTCATCTGCAAACTTGATGATCATACTAACAGTGCCCTGTTCCAGATCATTTATGTATATTACAAACAACAGTGGCCCCAATACTGACCCCTGTGGAACACCACTGGTTACCCTTCTCCATTTCGAGAAACTCCCTTCAACTACTACATTCTGTCTCCTGTTGCTCAACGAGTTCTTTATCCACCTAGCTAAAACACCCCGCACACCATGTGACTTCACATTCTGCATTAGTCTACAATGGGGAACCTTATCAAATGCCTTACTAAAGTCCATGTATATGACATCAATAGCCCTTCCTTCATCTATCAACTTGGTCACTTCTCGAAGAACTCTATAAAGTTGGTAAGGCACGATCTCCCTTGCACAAAACCCTGTCTCCTGTCACTGGTAAACTCATTCTTTTCTAAATATAAATAGATCCTATCTCTCAGTACCCTCTCGTGCAACTTCCCCCAACCGACATCAGGCTCACTGGCCTGTAGTTACCTGGAATATCCCTACAACCCTTCTTATACAGGGGGTCGACATAAGCAACCTTCCAGTCCTCCGGCACGTCACCTGCATTTAAGGGTGCCACAAAGATATCTGTCACCTCCCTCAGCAACCTGGGATAGATCCCATCCGGTCCTGGGGATTTATCCACCTTAATAACCTCTAGCATGCCCAACACATCTTCCCTACTTATGCCAACGTGATCCAGGCTAATCCAACTTCTGTTTCTAATCTCAAGATTCATAATGTTCCTCTCCTCAGTGAAAACTGATGCAAAGTAATCACCCAGCATCTCACCCATTCTCTCAGGTTCTGCACACAGCCTTCCTTCCTTATCTTTTAGTTGACCAATCCTTTCTCTGGTTACCAGCTGGCTTCTGAAATAAGAATAAAATGATTAGGGATTTTCCTTAATTCTGCTTGCTAAAGCTACTTCATAACCCCCTTTAGCTCGCCTGATTCCTTGAAATGACCTTTCTGAAAAGTGATTACACCCTGCAAATAAGAATTAAATAAAGTGCTGTGATTGACTCAGTTGCTCCGTGATTTTTTTTTAAAAAATCAGTTAGGTTAACTGTTTGGTTGGATTACGTGAAAAACTAAAAGTCTCTTAAACAGGAAGATTAACAAATTTAACAACTGGAACGTAATTGTAGCTGCCCCACAGCACCAGAGACAGGTAGGAATGTTCTAGAGTGCGGTGCTGATTTGGAAGGTTGGATCTGGGATAAGGTAAGGGGAACGGAAATGAAGAAACCATTGAAATCCATATTGATCCCATGTGGTTGGATGGTCCCAAGATGCGACATTCTTCCTTCAGGCGTCGGGTGGTTAGGGTTTGGCGATGAGGCCAGGAGCAGGGGGAGTGGGAGGGGAGTTAAAATGTTAAGCCACGGGGCAGTGGAGTTGTTTAGTGCATATCCCAGAGTCGTTCTCTGAAAGGATCAGTGAGTTGGCGCCCTGTCTCCCCAATGCAGAGGAGACCACATCAGCTAGATCAGCTAGATTCATTACATTCTAGATTGAACTTTCTTGCAGCGCTGGGTTTCATTCTGTTGATTTGAATTGATTGAATTCTGATTTTGTTTTGCTTCATTGTGTTGAGTTGAGTAAATTGGATTCTGATTTACTTTGTAGAATCAAACTTTATCTTCAAGGGGTTTCATGCTTTCAGTTTATGGTATTTTTCTGCTGAAGAGATTGTCTGCCTGGACCACTTTTAATCAGTAATATTTGTGAAGTTCTTTGGTTTTCGTACGTCATTTCTGTATTTATTAAACTAAAGTGGCAACATGAGACCAGTTTGTAATTTCCTGAAGACAGAAGATATAAGACAGAAAAGCGGAAGTTTGAGAAGTGAAGATAAAAAAGATTATTGGATTACTTGAAAATAAATCAGTTTTAAACATCGACTACACAAATTCTGTTTTAACTAGCCTCATTCAAAAATATATTTGTGACTAAAATGTCTTACTGACCATTAGGTAAGATTTCATAATTAAGACTAAAAGTATTATAAATTACGTGATACCATTTATCATTGAACTAATTTTGGTTTGACATTAGCGCATTAATGAACAATTATCTCTCAAGGCACATGGATAGGATAAATAGACAAGACCTTTCCCTCTGACTAATGCACCTAACGCTATGGGCAATTTAGCATGGCCAATTCACCGACCTTCACATTTTTGGACCGTGGGAGGAAACCCAATCAGACACAGGGAGAGTGTGCAAACTCCACAGAGACAGTCATCCGATGCTGGAAACGAACTTAGGACTGTAGTGCTGTTAAACAGCAGCACTAACCACTGAAACACTGTGCCACTCGGTTGCCCTGATGCCTTTTTAGTTCTGTTGAAAGAGTTTGCAGAGTCAGTTCTGCTGCAAACTCATCATTGAATCTCAATATTATCATTTGGTAATATTTGTTCTGTTGAGAAGATTATTGTATTTGTTTGTGCATTATTTACGTTGATGGTCAAAGTTGAAACTCACGCAACACCAAGTTTGAGTCCAGCAGGGTTATTTGGGAATATTGATGATGTCAGTGAACTGCTCCAGTTTCCCCATTGAGTGCAGTCATCATGAGAGCTGAAATTTTTTGAAGCCCAATATGAGGAAAATGCGCAGATTACAAAGGGGTTGGAAATCAACGGAAGAAAATGCCTTATGGCACTTTGATAAGTAGCAATTTTGGATTAATGTTGCAAACATTAAGATTGGTTTACATTGCTAATTCAGAACTCAACTACCTACTCCGATCACAAGATCTGACATTAAGCATTTACCAGTAACAGAGAAACATAAATAGAATTTCAAAAGTAGAATGTTCTAATAGTTCTAATAGTTCTTGATATCGAACACAATGCCATTTTGATGAATCATTAATCAATGATCACCTTTCAATTCCACTGAACACAATCCGCAATGCTTCTGCTGGAAAAGACCATTGACAGGAACCATTTAGCAATTTTGTCCGAGATGTTTCCATGAAGAACAGATCAGTTTTGCAAGTAACTTGAGTTAATTAAGTATTATTTTCCTGATTAACTAGATTTCCGGGAATAAAACATTAATTAGTTGATTTAGTCGACATGGCTTTTGACATTTGCTTAAGTATAGAGAATTACATTTTACAACAACATTTCAATTCAGGGGTCTTTCGTTCGAATGGAACAGATATAGTACATTAGGTGACCAAAGGTTAGCTTTCAAATTAATTAAAATAACCCTGTCGTGACCTCATCTTGAGAATAGTCGCTGGGAATGCTGAGAATATATTATATTGTGATATACTCTGTATTCAGACTTACACCGTTTAATATTTTGCAGATGACACTAACTAAAGGCCAAGAAAAAAGGCTGTTTATTTTAAACGATTAAAATAAAGTAATATTATTTTAATTATTGCATTTGACTGAATGCTAAAATATTGCAATCTGAAGGCTGCTGCTCAGATTGGTTTAGTGCAATGACCATGTATTTAGACATTAATTAAATCAAGCAATACCTGTTCGAAACACATTTTCAACCCATGCATTTAAAAAAAATTCTTCACTCCAAAGTGATTAATAACAAAATTAATTAATACACAAACCTGACTGTAAACATTTCTTATGATTTATACAACATAAATGCATCTGCACAGTGGGATGCAATATTTCCTGTACTGTTTTCTGCAGTGTGTGCAAAATCTTCAACATTGAAGACATGTTTTAAGAATATGTAAAATTAATCCAGAAAATGATATATTTCTTAGTGAGTTGTGCTTATATTAGTGAAATTTCTGACCTCAATGATTGTGTTAATTATGATGAGACATTAAGTTTACTACAACAATGAATGTTCATTGTGAAAACATTCTCATTCATGTTCATGCATCCTCTCTGGCTAGATGCTATGGTAAATGTTAAATTCCAGTGAATCTACATTTGATGTGACAGAATGAACAGGTTAGGATCTGCACTGTTCTATTGGTCGTGTCTGCATTAGTTTCGCTTATCCAGGGGTGACACGGCATCTCGGTAGTTAGCACTGTTGCCTTACAGCACCATGAATCCTATTCAATTTCAGCCTCGGGCGACTGTTTGCATGGTTTCACCCGTGTCTGCATGAGTGTTTCGGTTTCCTCGAACAATCCAAAAATGTGCAGGTTAGGTACATCGGCCGTGCTAAATTGCACATAGTGCTCAGGGTTGCGTAGCGTAGGTGGATTAGTAAGGGACAAATCTGACTCACATCAATAAATGTACATTTATTTCAAATCCAAAATAAATTGGTTCCTCAGCACAGTTAATGGCAGAATGTCGAGAATGCGTATTTTCTCTCTAATCAATGCTGAACTCGTTCAGTAGAGTGTGACCGTTCAGTGGGGTGTAAATATCGCTGAATCAAACCCCGGCAGCAGATGGTCATAACTTTGCAGCAGGCCCCTAATTTACATCTCAGCTCATCCTGTAGCTTTCCTGAAAATGCTTTTCCAACAAGCTTCATCAGCATCTTACATAATGGGTGTGAGTTCTGACAGATCATAGAGTCATAGACAAACTGCAGGAGTTTGGAAATAAGGTATCAGCCTTGGGAGAATTTGATTGAGCGGGGCAAAGGGAATTGTGCTATATATTTCATTCATGCTTTATTGTGGGTGCAGTTTCTCGTTCCACAGTTTGTGGAATAACCGTCACTGAATTTGAAATGTTAACTTTGCTTTCTTTCCACAGGTGCTGCCAGATTTACTGAGTTTTTCCTGCAATTTGTGCTTTTATTTCAGATTTCCAGCATCCGAAGTTTGCTTTTCCATTTTCAGTTGGAAAAGCAGAGATTGTTAATAATTTTCATTAGAAAAATACATTTTAATTATTGCTCAAATATTTTTGCATTGGATAAGTTTGGAATGTGAGTGATCTCATGTTGAGCCGTAGTTTCAGAACTAGCTGTATCAGGAAGTAACATTAACTCTCCAGAGTGCAGCCACTGTCTAAATCAGTGGCCGTTATTTTGACCAATTAGATGTAGAATGTCGTTGCTCCCATTCCAAATAATAAACAGAATTTTTAAAAAAAACAACCATTACGTCGTTCATATATTTTATTAAAACATGTTTAGCGTCAGTGAAAGCCGAAAGTGTGACCCAACGATTGGAAGGTAGGCACAGCAGTGAGGTACAAGGCACCTTGAGCTGTTCCGCTATTTAATTAGACCATGCTTGATTTGACCTAACTCCATGTGCTTGACTTCGGTCTGTGCCCTTTAACACTTGATTAATGGAAAAATAGGATCGCTCCCAGATGTCATAATTGATCTGCACATAGCAGAGGGAGGCACATTGGCTGGTTTTTTTTAGATTAGACTTACAGTGTGGAAACAGGCCCTTCGGCCCAACAAGTCCACACCGACCCGCCGAAGCGCATTTACCCCTTACCTAACACTATGGCAATTTAGCTTGGCCAATTCACCTGACCCGCACATCTTGGACTGTGGGAGGAAACCGGAGCACCCGGAGGAAACCCACACAGACACGGGGAGAACGTGCAAACTCCACACAGTCAGTCGCCTGAGTCGGGAATTGAACCCGGGTCTACAGGCGCTGTGAGGCAGCAGTGCTAACCACTGTGCCACCGTGCCGCCCACTAAACGAAAGATAATCCTGTGAAATATTTAAAGTGACCCAAAGAGGCTGTGATTAATTGCTAAACAGAATGAATTTTAAATATCTGACATGATCAAATTGTAAAACCACGATCAATTTATCAGATGCCTTTAATTTGACATTATATTTTGTTATTACATATCAGTGGAGTTAAACAGTGAGGAAACGTTCATTCCCATTAGATGTTTGTTATGCGCCTAAATGATTTGGATGAGAATATAGGAGACCTGGTCAGTAAGTTTTCAAATGACACCAAACATAATGACATAGTGGACAGTGAAGAAAGTTACTATCTATTGGGTCAATGGCTTAAGGAATGATAGATGGAGTTTACTTTGTTTAACTGTGAGGTATTACTTTTTGGCAAAACAAACAAGGGCAGGAATCATTCACTTCAGAGCAGGGCACTGGATGGTGGTGTCGAACAGAGAGACTGAGGGATGCAGGGTATAATCCCTTCAAATGTGCATCACAGATGGACAGGGTGGTGAAGAATGCGTTTATCACTCATTGTTCAAACTTTTGAGTCTCAGAATTGGGCTGTCATGTTGAGGTTGTGCAGATCGCAGATGGGGCATCTTCTGGAGTACTGTCTGTAATTCTCGTAGCCCTGTTGTGGCTGGAACATTATTAAACGGAGAAGGGATAGGAAATGGTGCCAGGATGTTGCCTGTCCTGTGTTGTAGGGTTTGAGATAAACATTGGCTGGATAGGTTGGGACTTCTACACTGCAGCGTGGAAGTTCGAGGGGTGACCTTATAGTTGTTTATAAAATCACGAGGGACATATTGTTACAATGCCGACGTTAAACCCTTCTGTTAATTAAAACCAAACACACAGAAGAACTCTTCACACCTCGTATTTTTTTAAAGTGTGAGTGAATGAAAGAGAACTTCTAATTTCCATTGTTTGGAGGAAAATAGCCTAGTATTTTCGAACAGAGCACTAACCAAAACTATTAACAAATCCAAACCCCCTTTTTCTTAACTAATTATTAACTGGCCCTACGTGTATAACAATGCTGGTCCAATAGTACAATTATTAAAGATTGCATTAAATTAATCTGAAGTCTACATAGTTTCCGTCTTCTCCACTATTTTCAGTCTTCCACCTACTGATCTTCCTGGCTCATCTTCTTACTTTTTTACTGCTGTTGCAGGAAAAGAAGCCTTTTGATAAAGAGTGTGTTCTTATTTCTTTGGGAAATTTGAAAGCAAGCTGTTAGATGCACAGTTCGCTCTCCGGCTCTCCGGCAGTTGCTCTGCTGCTCAGCGGTAGTTGCTCTGAACGATTTCTAAAATGCCTTGGTTTAATACGCCCTAATATCATGCCTTCTCAATGGTATAATGCTGGCAATACAATAAATTCAAGCACAATTGTATTTCAGTATCCTGGGCATAATTTAAACTAGTGCCGAGAATGTCATGCTGGAAAGACGCAGCAAGTCAGCCAGCATCTGAGGAACACGAGAATTGACAATTCGGGCATAAGCCTCTCCCACAGGGATGGATTCCTGATGAAGGGCTGGTGCCTGAATGTCGTTTCTTCTGCTTCTCGGATGTTGCCTGACCTGCTGTGCTTTTCTAGCACCACAGTCTTGACTCTGATCTCCAGAGTCTGCGGTCCTCACTTTCGTTTAAATAATTTAAACTTATTGATTAAATTTGAATTGGTGTCAAAACAGCAACCGAAACTCGGGCGCCCATTTAACAGCATTTGCTGTATCTTGTTTGAAACAGATCATCTCTTAGCTGTTCTGTTCTGCAGCTGTAGCTGCACTTTAAACTTACTTTAAAAATGTGGAAAACACTTTTTGTCTGAAAGTGAACAAACTCTCGTTCAATTTCATAACAAAACGGTGAATAGCAAAGATTTCTTTCCCCAGGAGCGGGAGTTCAAAACTGGGGGAATATTTTTTAAGATGAAAGGAGAAAGACTGAAAACGGAGATGAAGGGCATTGTTTTTACACAGAAGGTGGTTAAATGTGGAATGAAGTGCCAGAGGAAGTGATGGATGCAGGTATTGTTACCACGTTTAAAAGACGTTTAGGTAATACATGAATAGGAAAGATTTGTTTGGATATGGCCATACACAAAGTGGTGGTACTAGTTTATTGTGGAAACAATACGGCATGGACCAGTTGGACTGAAGGATTTGCTTGACTCTATGGCTCCATGACTATAAATACATTCCCTAAGGTCAATGAAGGAAACCATTTGGAACAACATCATGTGGACATGCTATGAGTTTTTAAATTATTCTTTGAGTCTTCGAGTGAATATTTGCACCTCTGGATAAGCATGAAAGTGTCTGAATTCTTTCTTCTCCCTGAGAACCTAATACTCATCAGCCTATAATCGAGAAACAGGGCAGAGACAGTGAATATGGGCAACTTAGGTTTGAGTGTAGTCTGAAGAGAAACATTCAGGTGAAATTCTTCAATGCTTGTACTGACTTTGTACTCATAGCTCACCGTTTTGGGATATGCTGTTGAAGGAACATAAACGTTAGATGATACTGGAAGCCTCTTCACCTCTACCTATTGCTGTTCCATTTATGAAATTGTCATAAATATTTCTGCTCAACAACCTTTACAATGCTTAATTACATTTAACCCCATTGTTTAATATTCAACTAGAGAGTGATGATCCTCTGAAATTCTCTGCCATAGAAAGTACTTGAGGTCAAGACATTGAATCTTTTTAGCAAGCTGTTACTTTATATCGGGGTCGGTGGAGAAAGCATCAATGGGGTACTCTGCTGGATGATAAGCTGTGAAAGCATTGAAGCATGTTTATTAAGTTTACAGATGACATCAAAATTGATGGAGTAGTGGACAGTGAAGAAGGTTATCTAAGAGTACAATGCGATCTTGATCAACTGAGCCAATGAGTTGATGAATGGCAGATAGAGTTTAATTTAAATGAATGTGAGGTATTGCATTTTGGTCTGACAAACCAGAACAGGACTGACACAGTTAATGGTAGAGCTCTAGAAGTACTGTTGAACAGAGAGCATAGGATTCAGGTACATAGTTCCCTGAAAAAAGTGTCACAGACAGATAGGGTGTTGAAGAAGGAGTTTTGCATGCTTGCCTTCATTAGTCAGAGCATGGAGTATGGGAGATGAGACGGTTTATTGCAGTTGTATGAGATATTGGTGAGGTCACTTTTGGAGTATAGCATTTAGTCGTGATCATACACTTATGGGAAGTATAATATTAAATTTTAAAGGGTGCAGAAATGTTTTACAAGAATGTCACTAGGACTGGAGGGTTTGAGTAATGAAGAGAGGTTGGATTGGCTCAGATTTTGTTTTTAGAGAACTTATGAGGCTGAGGGGTGACTTTGAGTTTAGGAAAATTCTGAGGTGCATAAATAAGTCGAATATTAGAGGTATTTTTCCACTGGTAGGGCGGTTCAAAACTAGAAGGCATGGTTTAAGATGAGAAGGGAAAGATTTAAAACAGACTTGAGGAGCAACATTTTTCACAGAAAGGATGCTGCCTTAATAGAATTTTTGTTAGAGAAAGGGCAGATGCAGGTACATTTACAAATTTAACATACTTTTAGGCAATAATGCAAATAAGAAAAGGTCGGTGGCATACGGACCAAATATGAGCAAACTAGTTGAGTTTGGGAGCATTGTTTGGCAAGGACAAGTTGGAGTGAAGGGTCCCTTTCCGTTCTGTGTGACTCTATGTCTCAATATTGAAGCAGGCTCGAAGTTCAGAATAAGTTTCCTAAGATCAGAAGGTAGAGAGATGGTAATGGGATCGGGTGATAATGTGATGCAATGTGAGCTGACAGGCTGTGGCGTGTTAGTTTGGTAGCGTGGTGCTTGGTGGGATCACTGGCAGTTTGAGCGGAAATACAACAGATGGATCAGTTTCAAGGCTAGTTAGTTGATAGTAAACAGGGCACCTGGTTGTCTCAGTGGTAGTGAAGTGGTAGGTGGACATGATGTCAAAATGCAACAATCAGAGGTTGGTGAAATGACAGGCAGTAAGGGCAGGTGGTTTAGGGAGGTAGGTTGCAATTTGCACAGGTTTGTTTGGGTAAGATGAGAGGTAGATGACTAAGGGCTGGGAATATGTCTGGAGGAGTTGGAACCTGTCAGGGGGTGTGTGAAATCTATGATGGCATGTCCAGTCAGTGACAGCTGTACCACCGACATTCCTGCAGGGCAGGTTCAAGGTTGTCAATGTGGATGGATGTTCAGAACCTGATAGTGATTTGCAATAAACTTGCGTTAAGTTGATAGTTATTGAAGTTAAAATGTTAATATCTCGAACCATACTTGGAGAAAGGCCAACTCAAAACATTCCAAAGTCTCTGAATGCTTAAAGGAGGCAGTCACGTCTTCAAAGGCCTCCAAAATTTGGATTATTTGTAATATACATAAATGATCTGGAGGAAGGTATTCATGGTCTGTTTAGAAAGTTTGTAGATGACGCTAAGATTGGTGGAGTAGCAGATTGTGAAGCAGGCTGTCAGAGAATGCAGCAGAATATGGATTTGAGAGTTGGGCAGAGAAATGGAAGATGGCGTTCAATCCAGGCAATTGCGAGGTGATACATTTTGGAAGATCTATTTCAAGAGGGAACTATACATTAAATGAAAAAGTCCAGTGAAAATTGATGGAACAGAGAGATTTTGATTTTCAGATACATTGTGGTAACACAGGTCAGTAGAGTGGTCAAGGAGCCATACATCATGCTTTCTGTCATTGAATGGGATTTTGAGCACAAGAGTTGGCAGGTCATGTTATAGTTGTATAGAACTTTGGTTTGGCCACATTTGGAATATTGCGTCCAATTCTGGTTGCCATATTAGCAAAAGGATGTGGATGCTTTGGAGAGGGTACAGAGGATATTCATCACGATGTTGCCTGGTAGGGAGGGTGCTAACTATGAAGAGAGGTTGAATAGATTAGGATTATTTTTGTTAGAAAGATGGAGGGTGAGGGAAAACCTGTTTGAGGTCTACAAAATCGTGTGAGGTAAAGATAGGGTGGATAGCATGAAGCTTTTTCAGAGAGTGGGGGACACAGTTACTCCAGTCACGAGTTCAAAGTGAGAGGGGAGAAGTTTAAGGGAGATATAAGTGGAAAGATCTTGCCCATAGGGTGGTGGGTGCCTGGAGCATGTTGGTAGAGGTGGGCATGAAAGCTTTATTTAAGATATTTCGAGACACAGATAATTAGAAAATAGGCAACAGGTTTGGATAGAGGATCTGGGTCTTCACAAACTTGGAGGGCTGAAGGGCCTGTTCCTGTGCTGTAATTGTCTTTGTTCTTTGTTCTTTAATTGCCAGTTGGAAGTTTCACGTTCAATCAGGTGAGACAGATCTTTTTTCTGGTCTCGATGATCAGCTCCTATCTCTAATGCTGCAGCGACCATCATCCCATCGAGAGACACCTGTCTTGCATTGCTAAGTGAGAAGGAAGCTTCTCAACACATGTGGAAATAAATTGAGGACTCTAGTTGCTGGACATCAGAATGTGCTGCTGGCAAAGCACAGCTGGTCAGGCAGCATCCATGGAACAGCACTGATGAAGGGCTTTTGCCCGAAACATCGATTCCCCTGCTCCTCGGATGTTGCCTGACAGGCTGTGCTTTTCCAGCACTACTCTCTTTGACTTCTCAATACAGGTCTAGATTAGAGAGGTGCTGGAAAAGCACAGCAAGTCAGGTAGCACCCGAGGAGCAGGAAAGTCGACGTTTCGGGCAAAAGCCCTTCATCAACAATATTCCTCTATTCCTGATGAAGAACTTTTGCCCAAAACGTTGATTTTCCTGCTCCTCAGATGCTGCCTGATCTGCTGTGTTTTTCCAGCACCACTCTAATCTAGACTCAAGTTTCCAGCAGCTGCAGTCCTCGTTTTTTTTTTACCTTCTCAACACAGATGCCTACTATTTTCCATCTCGAGGAACAGTGACCTTAAATATTTCTATTGATATTTTATGTTAGATCTGGTCTATCCTTTTCCATCACTATTTTAAAATGAATAGAATTATGGTCGCTGGCTTCAAAGTGCTCCCCCAGTGACACCTCAGTCCCCTGCCCTGCCTTATTTCCCAAGAGTAGGTCAAGTTTTGCACCTTCTCTAGTAAATACATCCACATACTGAATCTGAAAATTGCCTGTACACACTAAACAAATTCCTCTCCATCTAAACCTTTGACACTCTGGCAGTCCCAGTCGATGTTTGGAAAGTTAAAATCCCCTACCATAACTATCCTTAGAGATAGCTAAGATCCACTTAAAAGTTTGTTTCTCAATTTCCCTCTGACTATTGGGAGGTCTATAACATAATCCAAATAAGGTGATCATCCCTTTCTTTTTTCTCAGCGCCACCCAAATAACATCCATGGATGCATTTCCGGGAATATCCTCCCTCAGCACACCTGTAATGCTATTCCTTATCAAAAATGCCACTGCCCCTCCTCTCTTGCCTCCCTTTCTATCCTTCCTGTCACATTTGTATCCTGGAACTTTAAGCTGCCAGTCCTGCCTATCCCTGAGCCATATTTCTGTAATTGCTATGATATCGTGAATCCATGTTCCTAACCATGCCCTGAGTTCACCTGCCTTCCCTGTTAAGCCCGTTGCTTTGAAATAAATGCAGTTTAATTTATTAGTCCTCCCTTGTCCCTGCCTGCCCTGACTGCTTGACTCATTTCTGTTCTCAGCTGTACCCATCTCAGATCGATCTCTTCCCTCACTTTCTCTCTGGGTCCCACCTCCCACCTTACTAGTGTGAATCCTCCCAAGCAGTTCGAGCAAATTTCCCAGCCAGTATATTTGTCCCCTTCCAATTTAGGTGCAATCCGTCCTTCTTATACAGGTCACTTCTAATTTAGGGAAAGGCCAATTTTGACAATAGTAGGCAAGAACATTCGAAAGCTGATGGGAGGCAGATGTTCGCAGGTAAAGGGACGGCTGGAAATGGGAAGCCTTCAGAAAAGGTGATCTCGAAAGTCCAGAGAAAGTTTATTCCTGTCAGGGTGAAAGGGAACGCATGTAGGGAATGAGGGATGACTAAAGGAATTGAGGGTTCGGTTAAGAAAAAGAAGGAAGCATATGTCAGGTATAGACAGGATAGGTCGAGTGAATCCTTAGAAGAGTATAAAGGAAGTAGGAGTATACTTAAGAGGGAAATCAGGATGGCAAAATGGGGACATCAGATAGCTTTGGCTATCCAAAGGGGTTTTACAAATATATTAAGGACAAAAGGGTAACTAGGGAGAGAATAGGGCCCTCCAAAGATCAGCAAGGCCATCTTTGTGTGGAGACACAGAGAATGGGGGAGATACTAAATGAATATTTTGCATCAGTATTTACTGTGTAAAAGGATATGGAGGACATAGGTTGTAGGGAAATAGATGGTGACATCTTGCAAAAAGTCCAGATTACAGATGAGGAAGTGCTGGATGTCTTCAAACGGTTAAAGGTAGATAAATCCCCTGAACCTGATCATGTGTATCCAAGAACACTGTGGGAAGCTAGAGAAGTGATTGCAGGGCCCCTGCTGGGATATTTGTATCATTGATAGTCACAGGTGAGGTGCCGCAGGACTAGAGGTTGGCAAACGTGTTGCCACTGTTTAAGGAGGGCGGTAAAGACAAGCCAGGGAACTATAGACTGGTAAGCCTGAACTCTGCGGTGGGCAAGTTGTTCGAGGATATCCTGAGGGACAGGATGTACATGTATTTGGAAAGGCAAGGACAGATTAGCAATAGATAACACGGCTTTGCGCGTGGGAAATCATGTCTCACAAACTTGATTGAGTTTTTTTGAAGTAGTAGCTAAGAAGATTGATGAGGGCAGAGCAGTAGATGTGATCTATATGGACTTCAGTAAGGTGTTCGACAAGGTTCCCCATGGGAGACAGCTTAGCAAGGTTAGATCTCATGGAATACAGGGAGATCTAGCCATTTGGATACAGAACTGGCTCAAAGGTAGAAGACAGAGGGTGGAGGGTTGTTTTTCAGACTGGAGGCCTGTGACCAGTGGAGTGCCACAAGGATCGGTGCTTGGTCCCCTACTTTTTGTCATTTATGTAAATGATTTGGATATGAGCATAAGACATGCAGTTAGTAAGTTTGCAGATGACATCAAAATTGGAGGTGTAGTGGAGAGCAAAGAGGGTTACCTCAGATTACAACAGGATCTGGACCAGATGGGCCAATGGGCTGAGAAGTGGCAGATGGAGTTTAATTCAGATAAATACGTGGTGCTGCATTTTGGGAAAGCAAATCTTAGCAGGACTTATACACTTAATGGTAAGGTCCTAGGGAGTGTTTCTGAACAAAGAAACCTTGGAGTACAGGTTCATAGCTCCTTGAAAGTGGAGTCGCAGGTAGATAGGATAGTAAAAAAGGCGTTTGGTATGCTTTCCTCTATTTGTCAGAATATTGAGTACAGGAGTTGAGAGGCCATGTTGCGGCTGTACAGGACATTGGTTCGGCCACTGTTGAAATATTGCATGCAATTCTGGCATTCTTCCTATCAGAAGGATGTTATGAAACTTGCAAGTGTTCAGAAAAAAATTACAAGGATGTTGCCAGGGTTGGAGGATTTGTGTTACAGGCAGAGCCTGAACAGGCAGTGGCTGTTTTCCCTGGAGCGTCGGAGAGTGAGGGATGACCTCATAGAGGTTTACAAAATTATGAGGGGCATGGATAGGATAAATTGACAAAGTCTTTTCCCTGGGGTGGGGGAGTCCAGAACTAGAGGGCAGGACAAATGTTTAGGGTGAGAGGGGAAAGATATAAAATAGACCTAAAGGGCAACTTTTTCATGCAGAGGGTGGTATATGTATGGAATGAGCTGCCAGAGGATGTGGTGGAGGCTGGTACAATTGCAACATTTAAGAGGCATTTGGATGGTTATATGAATAGGAAGGGTTTGCCAGGATATGGGCCTAGTGCTCACACATGGGAATAGATTGGGTTTGGATATCTGGACGGCATGGATAGGTTGGACTGAAGGATCTATTTCCATGCTATACATCTCTATGACTCTATGTTAATACCATTTGTGAATCTGACATCCTCAAAATGCTGTGGGTTATTATTGACATAAAGTGAACTGGAGTCTGCTTTTAAATATTATGGCGACAAGAGCAGGTCAGACACCAGCCATTTTGCAGCGAAGTAACTCACGTCGTGTCCACTTACGCCTGGCCACAGACTGCAAGGTTTATGGGTTGTGACTGCATGCTATTCACTTGCCTGGATGAATGTAGCTTTAATCACTTTCAACCAGGTTAACACCGTCCAGGATAACCGTTTTCTTTTATTTCAGATTGGAATTAGATTAAAGCAGTTTCACACTGAGTCTCAAAACCCCGAAATGCTTCAAGCCACTGTAGACTTTTATACAATCAAATTTCATGGTGGGTCACATTGTAATTGGGTAACGACAGATTGCAGAGTTACTATTGAACTTTAGTCACGATGTATGTTTTTGGAGATGTTGTGAATCTGAGGTCGTATAATTTGGAAACATTTAATTTCAATTAAGCACTTCGAGAAGAAAACTGATATAAAGGACGAGACAATTTATTTTTTGTGGAATGTTTTTGGTTTGAGAAAAGCAGAGAGGTTGAATTAATTACTCTGCTCCTCAATTTGAGTTCAATGAACATGCCCCGTCTCGTTTTTGTAAAATTTTGGAACGGTTAATGATGATAGTATCGGAGTGTTCTTATTCCTTCGTGCAGTAATATGATAATAGTCAAGATGGAAGGGCGTGTTTCTGATGATGGTAGCACGACATCATAGTCAACAAATCAACCACAACAAAAATAGTCTAAAATTCCGCTGGAGCTTTGAATTGGAAAATGTGGAACAGTTTCATAGCTGTGAACAGAGTTTCATCACGGATACTGTTTCATTGACAGAGTCTCACTTGTTAAATAGCCCATTTTTTTCTTTTTCCTAGCGGTGCCATCTGCCCCCACACTTTATGGCCTGGTCTCAACCTGTCAACAAGACGACATGGATCGCTCCATCATTTATGGCTGTTTGGCGATGGATTACATTCCAGACGTCACCACAGTGACCTGGAAGAAAGACGGAGAGAAGATCACGGCTGGAGTGAAGACTTACCCATCAGTGAGGAACAAGAAGGGAACTTACACCCTGAGCAGCCAGTTAACCCTGACCGAGTCAGAGGCGAATTGCAGCAAAATCTACTGTGAAGTTCAACACAGCAAGTCCAACAAGAGTATTGCAATGCCATGTAAGTGTTGGAGGGACTGAGATTAACAGAATAGGTGAGATTAGCATGGTGCATTATTTATATCACTTCCAACAGAGTCAGAGAGGTCTACCACAGGGAACCTAAACCATTCAGCTTTTTGAATCGATGCCTACCAAAACCGAATGATTCTGTTCAATCTCTGAGCATTTTATCCATTGCCTTGCATAACTTCACACTGCGGTTCAATACTAATTCAATATTATGAGGGTGTCATCTCTCTCAGCCTTATATACTGTGATCCAGATTCCCAGCACCACCTGAGTTATATTTTTCTGCTGGCATCCACTCTAATCATCCTTAAACCCCCTTCGACGTTGCCTCTACCAGCAAGTGGGAATGTTCCTTCCTCTCTCCCCGTCCATATCCTCATTATTCCACACATCTCCATCGTGTCCCCGCTTCTTCTCCTCTGCTCCAAGGAAAACAAAGCCAGTCCAGCCAATCTCATTTCATCCTTTCAAAACTACAATTTTGCATCCCGGATAACATCCTGGTCATCCTTCTCTTAGTCCTCTGCATTGTATTCACATCCCTCCTCTAATGTGGGCTCCACAACTGTACACAGTGCGTTTGCTGTGGTCTAACCAAAGTTTTATTACATTCCAGTTTCACCTCCCTCCTCCGAAACTCTGTGCCTCGGCTAATAAAGGCAAGTATCCAACAATCCATGGCATTTGGTATCAGATCCGTCAGATAATTTATACAGTATGCTTCCTTAAGGTCCATCAGAAGACGCCCCTCCAACTCTCCTCCTGACTGTCAGCTCCAGCGAAGACATCGCAAGCAGCAAGTATGCAACTGTCCTCTGTTCAATCAGCGGTTTCCATCCGAAGACAATCTCCGTGAGCTGGTTGAAAAATGGGTTCCCCATGGACTCGAACTTTTTCACCGCTCCATTGTGTGAAGCATATGGCAAATTCTCAGCGACCAGTTGGCTGAACATCTCTGCTGTTGAGTGGTTTCACAGCGCCATCTATACCTGTCAGGTTACTCACCAAGGGCTCACTCAAAGTCGAAGCATAAACGCACCCCAGAAAGCTCCAAATCACTCTGCACTGGAATGTGAATCAGGTACATAGAATTATTCATCTAAGTAAATAGCACAATGCAGCTGTTAGTTTCCCATCATGCTGTATCTGTTCCCTTTTGATGTAAGTGGTACTTTAGTATTGGCCATTATTCAATATCGAGTCATAGAGTCATACAGTGTGTAAACAGACCCTTCGGTCTAACTCATCCATGCCAACCAAGTTTCTCAAACTAAACCAATCTTTGCAGACCAGCAAACATTTGAAATAATTACAACGCAGGACATGTTTTAGGTTATCACGAATGTTTTCATAATCAAAATATATAAATAATAGTAGGTACATTTTCAGCCTCAGCAATAGTTAGACTTTGCCACTTGGAAGGAGATTTGCCTGAAGACGGGTAAAATAGATCTTGGAAGAGGAACATTTCGATTATTTTGCTTTCTGCTTCATAGGAATTAGCGATTGCCTGGATTACACAGTTAAAATCCTACCTCCACCAATAGAACAGGTCTTACTGGACGCAACGGTCACCTTAACCTGTGTTGTGTCCAAGCTTGGCTCTGGAATCCTGGTCACGTGGACACAAGGAGAGGAAACTGTGAAATCAGAGATTGCTGACAATCCCGGAGATGCTCCTGACAGCGTGACCAGCACATTAGTTATCTCGACTCAAGCCTGGCTGAGTGGAGACCATTTCGATTGCTCGGTCAACCATCAGCATCTACCAACACCTGCGAGAGATTCCATTCGCAAGGAGAAAGGTGAGCAGTGAAGTTAAAACACAAAATAAGTTACTGTATTTGTTTCAAATGCATGTGCCATTTAGGTGTGGTTACATTAATAACATGCTTTAATTGGGAATGAGCCAAGACTGTTGGGACCATTAATGATCTATTTGATACCTAAGTAGCTGGTTTTAGATAAAAGATGGATTAAAGGAGATTATATTATGATGGAGTCAAATAAGGCGGGGAGCAACCTGGTTTTGACTGACACATCAGCATTGACAAATGGACAGAATTTCCAAATGCTGGGCTGGAATCATGAAAAAAACTTCCTAACAATTTTTTTTTACTTTTTTTTAATAAATTGGATGCCATTCTCTATCCTTAGAAAATAAAAGTGGGTAAGTCCGAAACTGAAAATTGAATATTTAAACATGTCGTGAAATATCAATCCATGCCGAATTGTGTCAGGACTTCTGAAAAATTCAGTTGCATTTGTTGCAATTATCCTGCAGTGACAAATCTTCTGGAGCCATCAGTGTCCATTCTCCGACCCACTTCAGAAGAACTCTCCGAGCAAACGGTCGTCTCACTCACCTGTTTAGTGAGAGGTTTCTTCCCCAGAGAGGTTTTCATCAAATGGACCACCAACAATAAGCCGGTGAATCCCAGTAACTACAGGAACACCAAGGTGATGGCAGAGAATGACAACACATCCTTCTTCATGTACAGCCTGTTATCGATCACAGCGGAGGAGTGGGCCAGCGGTGCTTCTTACTCCTGTGTGGTGGGACATGAAGCGATTCCATTGAAGACCATCAACAGAACAGTTGATAAATCCAGCGGTAAACCGAGTTTTGTAAACATTTCACTTGCATTGATGGACACCATTAATTCATGTCAATGAAAATCTAAAGGTTACCTTTAATAATTCAATAAAGATAATAAAGGCTTTTTTCTTCAATTGTGTTTTAAATACACAATCGTTTAATTAATTTCCCACATCGATCAATATTCCACTTGTCAAGTTAAAGTCAGTTATTAACAGGTCTAAGTCTAGGGTCTTGTGCAGTTCACGCTCCCAGCTCAGATATACCCTAGTTCAGGGACAGAGTGAAGCTCACTCAGTGCAGAATTCCACAACGTACCTTTTTCTATACTCAATCCCACTGAGACTATATCTGACAATGCCATTTTCCTGACAGAGGAAAACCATGCATTTTGATTCCGTGTTCCTGATTCCTGAATTGTCCATTCCTGCACAATCATGTCAGCTTTAAATGCCACATTGTACCAATCAGGAACATTTTAAACAAAAACTTCTTGGAATTTTTTTTTTATTTATGACACAGCAATTGGAAAGGAAAACTGTGGGCACCAATCACAAAGAGTGCAGAGCAGCTCGAATCTAACTTTCATTTCGGGAAACGAGCAGGGATCTCGCACCAGAGAATGAGTTCGAAATAGATAGGGTTGAGCATAAAGAGAGGAAGGGGGAAATGATTAACAGACTGCACTCTTATTTCCCCCCGTAGAGTTTTCAAGGGAGAGATCCTGAGTAATGGGAACTAGTGACTAAGTCAGCTTCCTGCTTACACTCCGTGATTTAACATTTCTGTGACAGCAACAATGTTGTAAACATGTATTTTGCGATGAAACATGATACTTTTCAAGAATGTTGAAAACGTTTATTCCTGTTCATTATCTTCCAAACTTGATTCCTCGTAATCCAATTCTGACCCGGTGATTGGCCATACCAGTGTGTCTTCTAGAGATTTGTCTGGGTTTGCTCGAGCATCTGGGATCAAACCTGATATTCGATCAGCTGAAGTCATTTTGTTTCACAGATAGAAAACCTGCATATATTTCTATTCAATGTAATCAGACTCAACTGTTATCATTCGATTAAAACTTTAACAATCATAAAAATAGGCACCCTATGATGTAAGCACAGAAACAGAGATGCAGTCGCATTTCACACAAACACTCAGAAAGGAATACATCCATGTTGTTTTGAAGTTGATTTGTACTGTACCTTTAAGAGAGAGAGAGAGAGAGAGAGAGAATTCACCTCTGAACTGAGAGATTACAAGCCCCTGTGTACATGACTAAAGGATAGTCCCAGAGTTTACTAGAAAATTGAAAATATGTTATGTTTGGCTGTGAAATGGATACCTGAGGGTTTTTTGTTGCTGTTTTGACAACAATTCAAATTAAACCAATCAGTAATAATTATGCCCCAGGATACTAAAAGGCAGTACAGTTTGAATGTGTTGCATTGCTAACATTGAACCAATGAAATGATCTGATTTTGGGAGGTATAAAATGTAAACATTCTGAGAATTGGTCAGACGGCAACTGCTGTGGAGAGAGAAACTCATCGAGAGATAATTGCCCACCTAACACCTTGTTGTCAATGAAATTCGAAAGCACTCTCTCTGAAAAGGACCTTTCCAAGTGAAACTTACTCTGATTAAAAAAGAAAGAAGACAAAAGAAAGAAATCAGCAACTGGAAGAGTGAAGACACAGAAGGAGACAGCGACTGTGTGGTTTTGAAATTAAGCTGATGTAATTTTAATAAGTGTCTTGTTGGTGCAGCATATTGTTGGAGGCAGATAGTAAGCAGTTAAGTGAAGGGCGGCTTCGAGCTCTGAATAGTTGTTGTTTGATGCTCAGTTAAAAATTAATTGATGTTATTTTCTTTAAATTGTGGAATTTAAGAGTTCACTGCTACTCATATTTTATCAGATCATGAAGCAAGGCGAGTTGCTTCTGGATGTTTGGTTTAATAAACAGAAGGGTTTACTGCTAAGCTGGAACAGGTATGGGAGTTTCGGCTCGAGATTTGGACAGGCTTTGATAAATCCAGTCATGGAGTTTGACAGGTTTGACCAGATTTGGGGTGTGAAAGATTCAAGCATATTTAAATACTTGTCAATTTATGTCCTACATCTTTAAATAAAACTTAGGTTAGAAAATTTCCTTCATTTCGGTTACTTCTGTTAAAAGTGAGGGAAATGGCTTATAATATTGCTCAGACGTTTCTGGGGTTTGAAGATGTTTCCCAAATTTTTCAAGAAAGTTTATGAAAACAGAGCAAGATATATTTTTGGAATGACCAAATTGGGTTTAACCAGGGACAAAGAAAAGCTGACGTTATGATGGAGTTGATCATGCACTTAGGTATATCAGAGAAACAGGCAAGTGCAGTAGAGTCAGAAAAAAAAATTCAATTGAGGCAAATGGGATGGGAAGATAAAGAAAGTGAGAGAAATTTCGTGGCTGAGCAAAGATAAGGAGGAAGAAAAGAAAGGGAGAGAGACTTTGAAATTCAGACATTGCTAATCAGTCAGGAACCTCAAGTTAACAAGATGAAGATGAAGGAAGCTACTAATATTTACAAGTATGTTAAAAGATTGCCACATTTTGATCAGAAAATGTTGAAACTTTTTGTTAAATTTCATTTGAAAAATTGGTTATGCAGATAGAGTGGTCAGAGAACTTGTCAATAATGTTAGTTCAGACTAAGCTGGTTGGAAGAGCTAGTGAGGTATTTGCAGCACTGTCAGATGAGGGATCAAGAGATTATGCAGATGTCAAAAAGGCTGTTTTCGAATGCTTATGAATTAGTAATAGAAGCGTTTAGGTGGGGGTTCAGATGTTCAGGTGTCAGGTCTCTCGGGGGCAGAGCATTTTCGGGATAGTGATCAGAACTCCATGACATTTAGGAGGCTCTTGAAGGGGATAGGAGCAGATACAATTAGTAAGTATTTAATTGGGGAGGGGGAATTACAAAGCCATTAGGGAGGAACTGAGGCACCTAAATTGGGAAACATGTTCTCAGGGAAATGCATGACAGAAACGTGGAGGTGTTTAGGAAGCACCTGCTGACAGTGCTGGATAGTTTTGTCCTACTGAGGCAAGGTAGGAATGGGAAGGTGAAGGAACCTTGTGTGACTAGGGGTGTGAAACATCTAGTAAACAGGAAGAAGTAAGCTTCGTTAATTCTGAGGAAGCAACGATCAGCCAGCGCTTGAAAGTGTTACGAGGTAGCCAGAAAGGGACTGAAGAATTGACTTAAGAGAGCTGGAAAGGCGCATTAAATAGCTTTAGCAGGTAGGATTAAGGAAAGCCCTGAGACATTCTACACGTATGTGAGGAAATAGAGGATGGCTAGACTGAGGTTAGGGCCACTCAGCGATAATGGAGAGAACTTGCACCTGGAGTCAGACGATGTAGGGGATGTCCTCAATGAATACCTCTCTGCAGTATTCACTATTGAGAGGGGCTTTGACATTTCTGAGGGTAGTGGGGATAGACTGATACGCGAGAACAGGTTGATGTGAGGAAGGAGGATGTGCTGAAATTTTGAAAAACATAAGGATAGATAAATTACCTGGGCCAGATGGGATATACGCAAGGTTACTACGGGAAGTGTGGGAAGAGATTGCTGTACATTTGGCGATAATATTTGCACCTTCACTGTCAGCTGGAGGAGTGCCAGATGATTGGAGGGTGGCAAATGTTATTCTGTTGCCCCAGAAAGGAAATAGGGATAATCCTGGGATTTACAGACCAGTCACTCTTATGTCAATGGTGGGCAAAGAATCAGAGAGTACTCTGAGAGATAGATTACTTGGAAAACGATTAGAGATAGTCAGCATAGCTTTATGAGGAGCAGGTCATGTCTCACAAACCTTAATTAATTCTTTGAGGATGTGCCAAAGCACTTCGATGAATGTAGCACAGTAGATATGGTGTACATGGATTTTATTCAGGAATTTGGTCAGGTTCCCGCCAGTTGGTTAAGTCAGAATGTAAGGAGGCATGGGATACAGGGAAACTTGCTTGTCTGGATACAGAATTGGCTGGCTCACAGAGGACAGACGGTGGTAGTAGATAGAAAGTATTTAGCCAGGAGCTTGGTGACCAGTGGTGATCTGCAGAGATTTGTTCTGGGACCTCTGCTCTTTGTGATTTTTATAAATTACGTGGATAAGGAAGTGGAAGGGTGGGTTAGAGAGTTTGCTGATGACATGAAGGTTGGTGGAGTGGCAGATAGTGTGGAGGGCTGTTATAGGTTGTATTGAGACATTGATAGGATGCAGAACTGGACAGAAAAGTGGCAGATGGTGATCATCCTAGAAAAGTGTCAATTAATTCAAATTTGAATGCATAATACTGGGTTAAAGGCAGGAATCTTGGTAGTGTGGAGGAACAGAGGGACATTGGGCTCCACATCCATAGATCCCTCCAAGTGATCATCCACGTTGATAGAATTTTGAAGAATGTGCATAGTTTGTTGGCTTTCATTGGCAGGGAGATTGATTTTAAGAACCACGAGGTTATACTGCTGCCCTATAGAGTCCTGGTTAGACCACACTTGGAATATTATGTTCTATTCTAGTCACCTCATGACGGGAAAGATGTGGAAGGGTTAGTGAAAGTGCAAAGGAGATTTACCAGAATGCTGCCTGGAATGGAGGACATGTCGTATGAAGAATGTTTGTGGGAGCTAGGGCTTTTCTTATTGGAGCAAGGAAGGATGAGAGGCAACTTGATAGAGGTGTACAAGATGATGAGAGGCATAGCCAGATAGCTTTGTTCCCTGGGCAGAAATGTCTATCATGAGGGGACATATTTTTAAATAATTTGAGGAAGGTTTAGGGGAGATGTCGTAGGAAGGTTTAGGGGAGATGTCAGAGTCAGGTTCTTTACACAGGAAGTGGTGGGTGTGTGGAATGCACTGCCATCATTGGTAGTAAGAGTCAGAAATATTAGGAATATGTAAGCGACTCTTGCATAGGCACGTGGATGATAGTAAAATGAAAGAATGTCGGTTGGTCTGATCTTAAAGTAGGATAGAAGGCTGGCTCATCATCAAGGGCTGAAGGGCTGTACAATACTGTACTGTTCTGTGCTTTATTTGCTATGTCCTATAAAGAAGGAACCAGATCAGATTTAAGTTGAATGTGGAAGATTTAAACATTGCAATTTGGTAGATGGGTGCACCCCTTAAAAGTAGATCAGACCTATGAGACTGTAAGAGAAATTATTCTGCTGGAAGATTTTAAAAACTCACTGCCAGAGATGATAAGAATTCATGTTTATGAACATAAGGTTCAAGAAGTGAGAAGAATGGCAGAGATGGCAGATAAATATGCATTGGTAGACAAATTAGAATTTCGGTACTGACAGGAATTTCATCCTGTGTGGGTTAAAAATTGGGAGAAGGGGAGATCATATATGAAGAAACAAAGCTTAGATCACACTGGCAAGAGTTTACCACAGGTGAGAAAAGAAAGCCAAGGTGTTGCAAACGATGTGAAAGGCCTTGAGTGTTTTCACTGTAATGGAATGGGACACAGAAAATTGCAGTGTTGGTGGTTTCAAAGGACACTGGCAAAAGGTGTTGAAACTGCCAGAAGGTGGGGTGCATAGGATTACAGTGTAGTCGTTAAAGAAAGGCACTGTGGGAAAAGATGTGGTAAACGAAGCTAAGCCAGTGCCATTAGTGAAAGTAGTGAAGAAAACCACAAGGAAAGTCGAGGAGCTTCATGTGAGTGCACAGCATGGACAGGGACTGGGTATGGAGTTAGTGCCTGATCTCTAAAAGAGTTTGCCTTTGTGGGTAACATTTACTCAGGAAGAACAGGGGAGATGAGAAAGAAGTTATAATTTTGAGAGGTACAGGAGCTAATCAGTCTCTCATGCTAAGAGATGAATAAATTTGCACTATTTCTGATCTGTTACCCGACAGAGTGGTAATTTGTGGAATAGTTAGACAGAGATTTAACGTTCATCAATGTAAATCCGTTTGGAGAGCCAAATCAAGACTGGGGATGTAACAGTGGGAATGACTGCCAGAGTTCCAGGAATCCAGTTTGTTCTTGGGAATTACTGAACAGGATCCAATTTGGGAGTGACGCCCTTTGTTGTGGAGAAGCCAAAGGAAAACCAGGGATGAAAGGATTTAAAAGATGAATACTCAGGAATATTTCCAAAATATGTAGAATTTATTTATAGAGCACAGACAGAAATCAAATACTAAAGCGAAAGTTAAAGGATTTGATGTTCAGTTAGTGGACACCCTGTTTGATGCAATGTTGCAGCAAAAACCTGAACAGGCAGAGGGTCAAACAGAAAGGTTTAGTCCCCAAAGGGTAATGTACTTATAAAACAAAGACAAGACAATTAACAATATATTTATTGATACATACTCAGAAAAAGGATCAGAATATATTACTGTGGTTTATTATCTTCAAGATAGCACCCTAAGATGAAAATGGAGACCACAGCAGCTCAGTGCAGAGAATAAATGGGCAAGAGTGGACCAGGGTGTGTTGCCAGTAGGATGTAGACAGGAAGTGTCACGCCTTGCAAATGAATTACTAGTAGGAGGTCACCCAGATGCACAGCCGACTCAGGCTAAGTTACAAAAGCACTTCTATTGGCCTGGACAGCTCAAGGATGTGTTTGCGTTTTGTTTTACGTGTCATACATGCTAAATGATAGGTAAGCCGCAGTTGGTAATAAAACCAGCACCTTTGTTGACAATTCCCCATTTTAAGAACCTTTCACATGGGTTAAAATTGATTGTGTAGGCCCCCACCCGAGAACTAAAAGTTGGAACTAGTTGTTAACCATAATGGATGTCTCCAACAGACTTCCAGATTATTACGGAGAATTAAGGCAAAAAAGGTGGAGAGGAGCTAATGGTTTACTTGACATAGCATGGGCTACCCAGGGAGATTCAGTTAGACCAAGGATCTAATTTTACTGCCAGGCTGCTTTAGGAGGTTATGGATAGCTTAGGCATGTAGCACGTTAAATCAAGTGTGTACCATCCTGAATCCCAGGGAGCTTTGGAAAGGTGGCTTCAGACACTGAAGACCATGTTGAAAGCATACTGTCAAGATGATCTGAACTGTTGTGATAAAGGTGTCCCGTTAGTATTGTTTGCCATTAGAAACGCCCCAAATGAATCTCCTCAGTTTACTCTCTTTGAGTAAATATTCGGACATGAAGTGAGGGGTCCTTAGAAATTACTTAAAGAAGGATTGAAAGGATCGAATTCAGAGATCTCACAATTTGATTATGTATTGGAAGTGAGGAAGAGATTAAATCGGGTAGGTGAGTTAAGAAACAGCACCTAAAGAGGACACAGTATCGAATGAAGCAAGTGGCAGGCAAAAATTGAAACATTTCTTCAGTGGTAGGAGGTTCCTTCAAAGCCAGGTTTTGTGGTCCCGATCAAATTGAGACAAAGTTGATTCAGGTGAACTACCTGGTGAAGATGTCAGAAAGGTAAAACAAAACTGTATTGAATATGCCATGTGAATACATCGAAACCTTCCCTTAAAAGAGACAGGGGACTGGAGAAGCAAATGTTAGTTACTGCCGCACAAAGTGAGAAACCAAATCCACATGCAGTTGGTTTTGATGTGCCTTTAAATAGGTTAAATAATGAGGAAGTTCTGAGGAATGGGATGGTTAGCAAACTATCTGTCTCAGGTGCTAACAACCCAGTTAAAAGGTTTGTTGCAACACAAGGAGAATATATGTAGGAAGAGGATGGCAAGGATTAATGCTGTTGTGCATTAGGAAGATTAAGGGAAAACTGTTCTGATGAAACAAAACCCCTACAGGCTGAATCCTTTCAAAGCCACCCAGGTGCAGAATGAAGTGAAAGCGATTCTCAATGAAGATATCTTTGAACCAAGCCAGAGTATGTGAAGTTCACCAATCGTGTCAGTTCTCAAACCTGACGGCACTCAATAATTTTGTGTGGACTAAAGGGAGGTCAACGCCCGAACAAAATTGGACGCATATCCAGTGCCAAGATTGGACGACTGTGTAGAGAAAGTTGGACTAGCCAGTAATATCGCAAAGCTGGACTTACTGTGTAGTTATTGGCAGGTACTTTCTCCAGAGGAAGCAAAAGACGTTTCTGTGTTTGCAACCCGAAATATGCTCTATCACTTCAAAGTGATGCCCTTTGAAATGAGAAA